>NC_137673.1:3868394-4295501 GCF_963422515.1 Blennius ocellaris | reverse complement strand
GTTGGAGACCAGAAACTTAAGTGGTCTCCAAATAGACAAATGGATATTATTAGTTAAGTAAGTGGTAGTAATTGTTTTTTATTTTGTTTTGTCTCAGTGACAGGCTGCAGCTGGACCTGTGTTGTCCTCACATGAAGCTCGTCCGCCGACCACAGCGCAGGAAGGTGTGGAGGTGAGTCACTGGCTTCATTTTCCACAGCTGTGCAGTAATTTAAAAGCAGGCGATTGTTCCACCGTTACAAATTTCACACATGAGCATGCCCCCCCCCCCCCCCCTCAATTCTTCCATAGCCCATAGGATTGGGTGGGAGGTTTGTCGGCCTCTTGATGTGCAGTGACGGCTTCCTTCATGGGGAGCATTCTGACTTCAGCCTGTGTTGGGAGACGATGGCAACGCTTCGAGAAGTGAAGAGGAGGGGGTTTTGGCTTTGCACTGTGGGGGAGGAAGGCTACACTATTTGTGTTTATGATTTGTTCGGTCGGTGCTTTCAGTCCTTGCCGATGCTGTTACAAGTATTTTTTATTGCTTTGAAATTGCTCCTGTGTGTGGGAGCTCTTGTCTGTGAGCGCCGGTCTTGTTTTGGTTTTTTTTTACCCCTCACATTTTGGTAGATCGCAGCTTGTTAACGCGGTGCCAGAAGTCTCTCCCCTCCTCTTCCTCTCAAACCTTCAGTGTGGAGAGTTTGGCAGCTGCTACACATCGATTTTCACTCGGATCAAGGCCTTCGCGTAGATCGTGACCAGCATGTCTGATAATGCAGGGAAATTCACCTTTTGATGCCTTGGGTTATGAGAACAGTTGAGTGAACTGTCAATCGAAATGTTTCCTTTCCAGAAGTAATCGCTTAAAAGTTTGAAGGTGTTCAATACAGTGAAAACACTAAACAACAGAGGAACATGCTACCTTATCAGTGCTATGAGTTATATAACTTTTTGAAAAGTTCCTTACGACAGGTGTACATGGCCTCAGGGGGGGTTCAGATGTCACATTTAAATGTTTGACTTTCTTTTCCTTTCCTGCCTGCAGCAGGTTTTTAAGCAACAGGTGTTTTGTTTTTTAGCTCTTTAAGGAGTGTGACCACATTTGTTGTCCTATTTTGTCTCAATAACAAGTTGAGTTCTCTCAGTAAACATGTTTATTCAAGAGGATTAATCAGTTGAACCAATACGTACATGAGTGTGACGAGTTCACAGTCCGTTGATGTAATTGAGTAAGATTTGCCCACATTTGTTGGGTAAGTTTTGTATTTTTACAGCCTTCTGTTGCACATGCACTCCTCCACTGAACTGTAATGGTTTAATACTGTGATAATCGTCCTGAAACCCAGGAGAAGAGGACGATTCCTGTCATTTATAATGTCAGGGTCTTTTTATGGATTGTACTGGGAAACGCCTAGCGTTCAACTGTGATATATTTGAAGTGTATTTAAGCTTTTTTTCTGTCACTTTTCAAGTTGACTAACTTTAAATGCAAGTATTCCTACGCTCATCACTGGACCCGAATACATCCCCATGGGAGCGTCCAGCTTGAACTTATCTTAAATTTGGCATTTTCTTCCTTGATCAGGTTTGAATTCTTTAATAGTTTTGGTGTATTGCCTCAACTGTACAAGGTCAATAATTACATTTCCTCAGAGATGAAACCACGAGTCAACACATCAGCTCAAACAGATGCTGTTTAATACAAAGTGGCCCCAGAAGAGTGTGTGCTAAACATCTGCAAGTCTTTCCAGCTTTTTCCCTCTCCATGTTGACTGCAAGCAAAATATTCATCGCCAAGCACCTAAACACTGCCGCGTCTTAGTTAAGGTGCGTTTCTGGGTTTGTGTACATGCACGTAGAGATAGACAGTCCCTCAAGTCATGGAGGCCACGAGAGCCAGTGGCCTGCCTCACTCATCTGAAAGCATTAGTTCTTTCATCCATCATTTTGAAGAAAGGAGCTGTGATGTGAGCTTAGACCCGCTATCTGGGACACACACACACACACACACACACACACACACACACGCAGTGAAGTGAAGCCCAGACAGGTCGTGCCTCTTCTATCTTACAAGCAGCTCTCACACAGACACGATGCACATGTCAGCAAAGAAGAGTGGGAACAAAGACTTCGGGGCTTTGCTGAGGCGTACTTAACATGCAAGAGTTTCACTGTCAAGGCGAAAGAAGAGACGCCGCCACACACACTAATTAATCTCTGTGGGCGAAAAAAAAAAAAGAAGCTCAGCGCAGATACTGTGAGAAAAGGTAACATCAGCTCTTTGATGACCATATCACAAGTAACGGCGCGCCCAGGGGAGGAGGCGGGCATCTTTTCAACTTCAACCGCTGAATTGCTCATCTTCTCTTTGTCATGTGCAGCTTCATCGATGCTAAAAGCACGACCCTGACCTCTGCTGGTCTGCTGCAGGAGCCACACTTTATTTTACGTTTAAAGAATTCTCAGTTGTGTTGATTATAATTTCTTTGTGAAGCTATTTCAGCATTTACAAGTAAAATAATGTCATTTGGAAATACAAATGTGCTCAAATGTGCCAGCTGAGTTCAATCTGCACAACCTCTAATGATCTTCAACAACCACTGTGATGTATTACCATACAGATTAAATGTTAAAGATTCATAGAAAGAAATGCTCTGCTTTAGCTTTTACATGAAAACGTTCAATTGATTTGATGCACACACTTAAAATATCCCATCAGTCCTCAATGAGGGATATGCCTCTTTCTCATTGATTTCAAAGACGGTTGATGGGACATTATTGGACAAGTCAGAATTCAGAAAGGTTTTCTCCTTCATCTCCAGACACTGCAAAGTGATGTCACTACTGAATTGGTCAAACTGGCACACGAAGCCATGTGAAACAGCCAAGTGAGACTCTTAAATGGAAAAGGTTCATTAAACAAACCGTACAGGAAGTCAGTGATAACAAATATTATGAGAGAAGACGAAGAGGCCAAATTACACACAAAAGCTAATTTTGTAATAATTTTGCCAGGCAGGGGCTCTTTTGAGGCTTTATGATTCATCGTGCGTCTCTGGATGGACGGAGTCCCGTCGTTCTGTCTGAACAAACTGAACCACTGAAAATGAAATCCACAGCTCCATCGGGTGTTTATGACCAGGTACTTTGCTCTGTTCCGTTCGTCACATCTGATTACTTTCCTGAACGTTGCACACTTTATCTAGTCTCTTATCAAGTCTCTCTTGTGAGACTTGTTAGAAAACCCTCGTGCTCGTCTGAACGCTTTGATGAGATGTTGGACGTCAAATGAAATTTTGATATTTATATTACCAGCCATCACTTTGTGTTTCCTCTTCGAGGTACACAAAGCTGTCAGCAGATTAATCATTAACTCTCAGAGTGATTACATGAGGATGGGGATGAGAGGACAAAGGTGTTTCCTTATCCGACATATGTCCATTAAAAGGTCTGGTGGGAAGCAGGAAGCCACAAACAGGGATTAACTTCACACAATAACAATGCTGAACTTTCTGCGGCTGAGTTTTTTGGTGCTGCTCTCCTCAGTGGGAGCAGCAACAATGGAGAGGTGAGTTTTGTGTGTTGAAATATTGATTGACTTAATTCGCCATTACTTGATGTTGCTATTTATCGAGTATGACTTAATTTCTCTGAATGACAAACAAGTATTACTAAGATAAGCAGCAGAGCCGTGAATGAGGGTTTCCCTCATGGGAAATTGGCCAAATGTCCCCGGTTAAACAGATTTAGGAAGATTCTTCTTCTTTTTTGATTTACATAACCTCTTATTCTGCGTTATTTATTTAGTCTATTTCAGGCAAGAGGAAAATCTGTCCCTTATTTTAGTTTGAACATCTCCTGTGTTTCCTCAATCTCATGTGATGTTTGGGTGTCTTTACACATTCGGGTGAAAATATGAATAAAGTAGTTTTAATGTAATGTCTTTGATGAAAACTGACGTCGATATCATTCATTTATTGAAGCAGTTTTAACTTTTTGTGTTTGTCTTTATTTTTATGGCACATTTCCAAAGCAATCAATTGTCAAGTGATTAAACCTTTTTTATAGCTATCCTATCAATACTTATGATCCATTTTGCATCATAAACATAAAGGTCATTCAAAGCAAATGACTTAATAACTCAAATTTTCTCCTGTACTTTAGAGGTCGTGAGGTAAAACCCTTCAGAAACCCATTTTTTAACACGCCTCTTGTTTGTTGTGCTCAACAGGGTGGAGCACGACTACTTCAGATATCATCCCATGCCAGAGGTGAGGACGTCTGGTTCCCTTTGTTAACGAGGAGATGTGTTTCTAACGCGTCTCTTCACAGATCACCAGCTGGATGTGGCTGATAGTGAAGGATTACCCCGACCTGGTGACCCTGGTGGACTACGGAAAGACTCATGAAAACCAGACCATCAGCCTGCTGAAGGTAATGACGGAGCACACGGCCGCGGGGCGCTGCTGCAGGTTTCCTGTGTGTCTCAATGTGTCTCTCAGATCGGCGTCGACACTGGAGTGAAGAAGAAGGCCGTCTGGATGGACTGTGGTATACACGCCCGGGAGTGGATCGCACCCGCCTTCTGTCAGTACTTTGTCCGCCAGGTAAGAAACCGGCAAGCGCTTCAGAACTTTCAGGAAATCCCCTCTCAAAGTCTTGACTTGACAGAGTCTAGGTTAATAGGGTCTAGGTCTGTTTGAAAATGTTTTTTTTCCCCAATGCTGCTTGTTCTTCTCATTCTGACTCGGATTTCTCTTTCTAACCAGATTCTGCAAAAATCCAAAACGGACCCCAAAATGCAGCTGATGATGAAGAACATGGACTTTTACGTGACGCCAGTGTTGAACATAGACGGTTACGTCTACTCGTGGGAGAACAACACGGTCAGTGCTCGTGTTTGATTGATATTGACTAAATTATTTTTCGAGGGTTTGGGACAAGCTGCAGGTGCCAGGTCATCTCGTTTTCCATGAGTGGCACAGAACCAGGCCAACATCTGGGGAAATGGCATGTGAGGATATTTTAAATGAATCTCAGTGTTTTGACCAATTCAGACCCGCTTGTGGAGGAAGAACCGGACTCCGGGACCTCCACCCTGCCTGTGCTACGGCACCGATCTCAACCGCAATTTCAATGCAAACTGGGGCAGTGAGTGTCGTCGAAATCTAATTTATGCACTGATGGAAAAGTATTGATATTAGGCACTTTTGCTCCTTTGCTGCCTTGCTGTTTTGAGACAGGCTGTGGTGGAACCTCCAGGCTGACATGGCTCCCTCTAATCTGACGAGTCATACGACTGCAGAACAATGTTCTAGTATCTGATTTACCCAAATGATGCTTGTGTCTGGGGCTTTTGCTTATTAAAAATAATCCTGTTTGTTCTGCTGTTTGCTGCAATATATTTCCCAAATGAAGTTACCTGGCATGTGATTTATGAAATGAAAAGACACAAATACATAAAGGTATCTACATTTCGGGCTGAGGTAGTGTGGAGCTTGAAACATTTGTATCTTTTTATACAGTGTGTAAGCTCCTGTCGTGACTGAATTGAGCTTGATCATTTGTGACTCTTGATGTATCTGATGTAATGATTTGATTCAGGTCACCTGTAACGCAGTAACATTGTCTCTGCTGCATTTACAGCGATCGGCGTCTCTTCTGACTGCTGCAGTAACATCTACTGTGGGAACGCCCCCATGTCTGAGCCCGAGACCCAGTTCCTCACCTACTTCGTGGGAAGCCGAAAGGAAGACTTCCTGTGCTTCCTCACCATCCACTCCTACGGCCAGCTGCTCCTCGTTCCATACGGTCACCCGAACTTCACCGCCTCCAACTACGCTGAGCTGGTATTCACATCGACCAACACGGCGACGCTTTGCATGTTTCAGGCGTGCTTCACGCAATACTCCGCATTTAGAGACGGATTATGGTTTAAACTTGACGCAGGTCAGTAATCCCACATCAGGGTTGTGGATACAGAACCGTTTATCCAGACAGAATTCTGTAAAGCAAGATTACAGCCATTTAGTTTCCCAGGCTTTAGTGGCACATCCACAGTGAGCAGCTGAGCCGCTTCATGAAGCCTGAGCTGGACCAGATTTCCTCCAAACCAGAAAAATACATCTTGATTGGATGTATCAAAGGTCCAGCAGCCACTTTAGGGAACTTTCAGAGTCTCTAATCTTCATCTCGGGGGTAAAAGTCCTCTGACCGCTCTTCATCAGATGGAGGTGGGAACAGGTGCAGCAGACGCCATTGAGAAGGTCCATGGCATGAGGTACAAAGTTGGCAGTTCTCCAGATATATTATGTGAGTATTCATCCCTGCCAGTCACGAGCAGCTACTAACAGCAGGAGGAATTCAGTGTGGAAGAGAGAATTAACACTCCTTACTTGTCCCTCCAGACCCCAACTCTGGTTCTTCCAGAGACTGGGCCCACCTGCTGGGCATCCCGCTGACCTTCACCTTCGAGCTGAGGGACAACGGCACGTTTGGGTTCGAGCTCCCAGAGGATCAGATCCAGCCCGCCTGTGAGGAGGCCTACAGCGGAGCCCTCCACATCATCACCTACGCCCACGACAAGACCTTTAAAGCCGTCACCACCACCGCCGCCGCCACCACCACCGCCGCCGCCACCACCACCACCACCACCGCCGCCGCCACCACCACCACCACCACCGCCGCCGCCACCACCGCAACCGCCGCCGCGACCCTTTGGATTGTGCTGTTAGCAGCAGGAACCACCGGAGTCACGCTCATGTGAACGGGGAGATGAGGCTGGAATTGATGTGAAACAGAAAATGTACAGACAAAGAACAAGCTGTGTTTGAAGGAAATGTATCACTTGACTGAATAATAACGCATTTTTTTCGGTCAAAGGCGACTGCTTTCAATAAATGTCACATTTTCAAAAAAAGTCGGAGTGCAGTGCATCTTCAAAATGCCTTTTTGATTTGATGTGCTTGTCTTCAGTTTCTAACCTGTGCCAGTGTGAGTTCAGGGCCGGGATTCCTCAGTACGGAGGTTGCATGTTCTCCCCGTCTGTGTGTGGACTTTCTCAGCAGAAACAGCTGCTGCTCTCCAGGAAACTCCCGCACGTCCACGTGTTGCCTGTGGAAACAACTTCTGACGTCGTCTGCCGAGGTATTGATCTCCAACTCACACTCATTTAAACGGCGTTAAAACTTGGACTTACAGTTTCTTTCCCAGAGGCATGATCAATATATAGTTCACCTCCTAACGCTGCATACTGCAGTGGAACTAGTGTTTTTGTCATGTCTTGTATAGATGTGTTGATATGATGTGATTGTTGCAGCTGAAGTTGAAGGCGACTGGACACAAATGTTGTTTTTAAGCACATATAGAACAGATAATAGGAAAAGCAAACATCAGCATTCATTAAATGGGTTTCAGATCAAAGTATACAATTTACATTTGGATAAAAGATGATTCATTCAATGAGTTTTGTGAGAATTTGAATGTATTGTAGAGTACAAAAGGCATCCAATATTTATGATATTAGGAAAATAATTTTCTTGCTGTAACAATAGGTTAAAAAAAACGACTGGAAAACAGAAAACATGTACAAATGATCAAGAAACATCTCGATATCAAATAATTCTAGATTATAATTCACTTCACACTGTCTCTCTGTGGCCTTTTTCAGTCCAACAGTGCCCCCTACTGGTTTAACATGGCTACCACAGCACCCATCAACCTGGTGGCAGATACATGAAAATCCCTGCACAATTGAATATACCTGCCACAAATACGGTGTTTATGGTGTTATGACATATAAAATGTCTTAAAAGTGTTTATTATAACTGAACAGTCACAGCACAAAAGACTGGATCCTACATTTATAGTTTCAAATCAAATTACTAAGAAAATGTACTAACTTATTAAAGTGTTTGGAATTACAGCATCTAATAATCATATTTAAACAAACTTAGTCATATTGCCACTACAGATGAGCAGATGGCTCTGGATGAAGAGTTCATTTTATGTCACTTCCTTTTTCCTCCCATTGGTTGAGACGATTCCATGTGGAGATGGTGTCACTCAAACTTGATGTTTACGCAAGTTAGTCTTGGTGAAATCTGTGGGTGTCGGGATGAGAGAGACGGGTGTGTGCATCGTGCAACGCCGATCACATGCTTCCATGTGAAATAAGTAGGGAGTTCCCGTTGTGGACGTGCAGTTGGACAGGACTGCCCATCTCTTACTGCTGGCTTGTGACTACTTATGGTCCAAATATGTCCAATGTGAAGAAGATCAGCTTCATGACTTGGCAGCTCCGACTCTGCAAAGCTTCCTCCCGCAAGTCATTGTCGTGAGTGATTACGCTGCACCTTCTCCCCCTTTTAAAACTGCACATTCATCCTGTTTTCATCCAACAGAAAAGGAAAGTTATTCAGACAAAGTTGAGTCTTGTCTTTCAGTGAAGACTGGGCTTAGACACTTTTCTTTATCAGGGTCCTTCTGGACCATTTGCCAACTGTCTTATCATTAAAGCACTCGTGGAGCAAACAGCTGCAGCCCCCCAGACCCTCAGCAGGTTAATTACACTAACCTGTCCTCCCAAGTGAGGCCTTCACACTCTGATAACCTGCAGGAGCCAGTTTGGTTGAGTGTAAAAAGCAGAGTGCACTTTGTGCTGCTGCTGCTGCTTCATCACGTTGTGGTTTTGAGCATGGAAAATGTTGCTCGGCACCTTTAATTGTGCACTGGGCGACGTTTCTAATAATGTGGCATGTTTTTAATAAAGAGGAGCTGCTCACGGGGACTGTTTGTTTTCACAGCTGCGTGTCTGCACACTGCATCCCAGAAATAAATCTCACCCCGTCTGCAAGACGCTCCTCTGCAGATCAACTTCTCCCATCTCAGGGTGAAGAGGTGACATTCAGAAATAAGAAACCACCGTGGACATGAGAGGCTGAGATCTGAAGTAGAACCAAAGGCAGAGCAGAGCCTACGTTTTAATCAAGGAAAATGTATGACATGACATTTAAAAAGCCCAAAATTCATATGAAGGAAATGTTGACCTCACACACACACACACACACACACACACACACACACACATACATAAGGAGACATATATCCTCAGGCTAGTTTCTATTTTTTCCCCTCTTCCTCTTGTGAGCGTCATTAGTGTGTGTGTGTGTGTGTGTGTGTGTGTGTGTGTGTGTGTGTGTGTGTGTGTGTGTGTGTGTGTGTGTGTGTGTGTGTGTGTGTGTGTGTGTGTGTGTGTGTGTGTGTGTGTGTGTGTGTGTGTGTGTGTGTGTGTGTGTGTGTGTGTGTGTAACAGAGAGACTCGAAGGTCCCTGAAGTGCTTGTGTGACATCATAATCAGATTAAAAAAGGCAGTCACATATTAAAAATATATATTTATTTGAGTATAAATGGACCTTTCTTCGGTTTTCAAGAACAAAATGTAATGTTTCATCAAACACAACACGTGGAAAATTCGCATTTATGAGTGCTTCTAACAGACAGCACTGATTTGATGCCGTTACTGATTTCAGCACCACGGACAGCGACACAGCGGAAGCGCGCTTCCGCTCCTACAAAATAAGAGCAGCTTGTACAGGTTGCCTTGAAAAGAAAGCTTAAACCTTCGAGTACTGATGTCAATATTGTTGTCCTACTCTTTTCATACAGTAAAACATTTGATTAAACGAAAAAAAAGAAGAAAGAATAGTAAAGCGTTTAAAGAGGGGCCAATTTTTATTTTTATTTTTTTAAATCCAGACCGGATGAAGCTGTTAATGGTGACCCGGCTTGACGATCCGCACTGTACGTATAGTGTGGCGTGCAGGTTTGGACGGTATTACCGGGAGAGCTCCGGGCGGAGGAGACATGACGGCGTCCGCGGAGGCACAGCAGCAGGAGGTACAGGGAACATCCGCGGGGCGCGTGCATTTCCATTCACTTTCACTACCCCCCCCCCTTTTTTTTTTCGTTTTTAAATTTTTTGGCAAATATTTGAACACTGCATGACTTTCAATGTCGAGTTTAATGATGAGAGTGCAAGATCTGCACTGGAAGTTTATTTTGTCTACTTTGTGTGTTAGTTTGGTTCTGATCGTGTGTCCTTCTGATTTCGTGTGTGCGTTTATATACACATATATATTGTGTGTGTTGCAGGAGTTTGTGGACGCCAACCCTCCTCAGAGGAACTGGAAAGGCATCGCCATCTCTCTGTTGGTCATCGTGGTGGTCTGCTCGCTCATCAGCATGTCTGTGGTGGTCCTCACACCAGGTAAGCTCCGCCCCTCTCATGCTGTATCTCCATCACATGTCACCTGAAGACCCCGGTCCCTGAGACACCGATGGTGTGACTGCAGACCCTGGTCCTCGAGGTTCTCGTCCTGGAGGTCTTGGTCGCTGCTGTGTGTTCTGCTGAATGTGACCTGCACGTTGTTTCTCAGCTGAACTTCCAGGAAGCAGAAAGTCCAGGCTGACGGTGTGGGACCTCCACAAAGTGGACTTCAGTCTTCGGGATCCTGAGGCCACGTGGATCAGTGGTGAGTCCACGTCGGTGAGTTGTGGCGCACATGAGCGTGCACCGAGTGTTGCCTCGTCCCCACAGTGCTACAGCCTGTCTGTGTCGTGTGTCTGTGCAACAGAGTCTGAGGTGCTGTACAGGAGCACAGACAATCACATCGTCACGTTCAACTTCATCCTGAACGAGACCCGGGTTCTCCTGAGGAACTCCACCTTTGTGAGCCACCACACAAACACACGCACACACAGTGGAATCCTCCTGCGACCTGCAGAACATCTGTGAACATTTAACATCAGTGTCCACCAGGAAGTGGGCGAAGTCATTCTTCTCCTGTGGTGTTTCCTTCCTGTCAGTTGGCCTTTAACGCGGTGAGGTTTTCACTCTCCGCGGATCAGAGGTTTGCACTGTTGGCGTACAACGTCACGCCGGTGAGTGTCGAATTCACACTGGCTCTGCACTGAAGCCGCTGTATTCCTGTCGGCGTCAGCAGAAGCTGCTGTTCCGTGTCGATTCTGAATCGGTTTGTCTGTTTGCAGGTTTACAGACATTCTTACACAGCTTCGTACATCATTTACAACATCTACACAAGGTGAGTACGTGTGTGTCTGTGATGACCCTCACACTGAGATGCTACCTCCTCGTGTGTGTGTGTGTGTGTGTGTGTGTGTGTGTGTGTGTGTGTGTGTGTGTGTGTGTGTGTGTGTGTGTGTGTGTGTGTGTGTGTGTGTGTGTGTGTGTGTGTGTGTGTGTGTGTGTGTGTGTGTGTGTGTGTGTGTGTGTGTGTGTGCGTGCGTGTCAGGGAGGTGTTGGAGTTGAACCCTCCAGAGGTGCAAAACGCTGTCCTCCAACATGCCGCCTGGGGCAAACGGGGGCAACAGCTGGTGAGACTTGTTCTCTCCTCCGTCCTGCATGAGCAGCATTAGCGTCAGCGCGTCACACAGGAGGTGAGCTAACTGTCAGCGCGCTGTCTGCCCTCAGATTTATGTGTTTGAGAACAACATCTACTATCAGGCCGACGTGCGGAGCTTCTCTCTGAGGCTCACCTCGTCCGGCCTGGACGGAGTCGTCTTCAACGGGGTGGCAGACTGGCTGTACGAAGGTCTGCTGCCGACGCTTGACGTAGACCAGCTGACACTGCCAGCAGCTGTCTTTCCATGCCGGTCTGCAGCAGAATGTCTCAGACAGGAAGTGTCTGTGTCTCCTCAGAGGAGATCCTGGGGTCCCACCTGGCTCTGTGGTGGTCTCCTGACGGACAGCGCCTGGCATTCCTCACTATCAACGACAGCCTGGTGCCCAACACACTGCTGCCCCAGCTCACCGGCAGCTCCTACCCCCGAGGCCGGCTCTACCCGTATCCCATGGTGCGTTTGCCCTCCGCCCACTCTCACTCAGCTGTTGCCAAAAACGTTCAGACTCTGTGGAGAGTGGAAACCGATTTAAGTACATCGGTGTTACAAAGATGGCGATTGATCAAAAAATAATTTGGAGAGAACCGTTTCCGAAGCCTCAGGCTTATTTCAGTCTTTGTGTTTGGCGATAGATGGGCTCCACTCGGACAGTTTCCACTCCCATCTGAACCTTTCAGGTGAACATGTCCATTGTTCTGAGCCATGTCTCAGATTAGTGACCTTCTGGGGGGGTGTGGGTGTCTGTGCTGCTGCAGGCGGGGCAGGTGAACCCTGCGGTCCGGCTGTCAGTGGTCAGCCTGTTTGGAGCGACACTCACACTGGAGCTGCAGCCTCCTGATTTGCTGGCTGTCAGGTGACGAGTTCACACACACACACACACACACACACACACACACACACACACACACACACACACACACACACACACACACACACACACACACACACACACACACACACACACACACACACACAAACATGGCCGACACATCAGGCCCCCCTCTGACCCCTCCACTGTGCTCCTCCCCCATCTGCAGGGATCTGTACGTCTCCATGGTGACGTGGATCAGCAGCACGCGGCTGGCCGTGCGTTGGCTGAACCGGCCTCAGAACCTCTCCGTGTTGACAGTGTGCGACGCCGTCGCCGGACGCTGCCTGCAGGTAGCGGCTCTGCATGCTGCACCACCGCCGGCTCTCAGCGCGTTGGCACGCTAACATGTGACGTGCTTCCTTTGACACAGAGACACCGGGAGTCCTCGGAGACGTGGCTCAGCAGACCGGTAAATATACAGCAGACGCCCTGCCGCCGCGCACCAGTCTATACTGTAAAGGACTGTAACCATGGAAACAAGTCTGCGAGCAGGACTGTCGACACGAAAACAAGACTGTACACAAGACTGTAAACAAATAAACAAGACTAAATGAGACTGTCAACAATAAAACATCACTATAAACAGGGCAAACAAGTTAGTGAACAACCGTGGAACCAAAGAAACAAAACTAACCAAGACAACAAGACCGTAACAAAGGAAACACGACTGTAATCAACTAAACAAGCCCATATCAAAGTAAACAAGACTGTATACTAAACTGTAACATAGTAAACAATCCTGTTACAAGCTAAACAAAACAGTATTAAAGTTAATTAAATAATTGTCGGGCCACAGCGAGTCCCTGACTGGTGATGTCACTGTGTGCAGAGCGAGCAGCCGCTGTTCTCTGAGGACTCCAGTCACTTCTTCGTCACTCTGCCAGTGAAACAGAGCGACCGGGGAGAATTTCACCACCTCACCATGATCACCAAGAAGGTGACTCCTCCTCCTCCAACTTCAGTGTTAGCATTCACAGCGAGGCCACTGTTCGCTCCAGCATTAATGGAAGCTGCGGTCTGAAGAGAGGCGGCGTTGGAAAAGACATTCCTTGTGTCGCGTTGGGAGTTTTTGGATTTCACTTTTTTTTTTCCAGTGGTGCTGAACGCCTCCTTGTCCTCAGGTACAAGGTCAGGATGAAGTTCATCACCTGACGTCAGGAACCTGGGAGGTCACTCGGATCGTGTCATACGACCAAATCAAGCACATGGTGTGAGTGTGCTTGTGTGTGTGTGTGTGTCTGTCTGTGTCTGTCTGTGTGTCTGTAATAGATATCTGTGACCCATTATCTCCTTCACAGTTACTTCCTGAGCACAGAGGACGGAGCTCAGCACAGACACCTGTACAGGTAACACACACACACACACACACACACACACACAACACACACACACATTGATAGACATTTAAAGGATCTTCCCTCCTGTGTGTGTTTCAGCGTGTCCACCCTGGGTGTGTCTCCACGACAATGTCTGACCTGCTTACTGAAGGAGGGCTGCAGCTTCTATGAGGTCGACGTCAGTCTGGACGCTCAACGTGCCGTCCTGAAGTGCCAAGGTCGACTTGATTCAATTCAGTTCAACTTTATTTATATAGCACCAAATACAACACAGTCACCTCTTGGTGCTTTTAACAGAGAAAAGAGAAAAACCCAATGAATTGATTGCTCTTGATGTTACACATATAACACACACACGTTACTCACATATTTGACTCAGGTTTCTTTCGAGCTGTGACAGCGCCTCCTTCAGGTCAGACTTGGGCCGACCACGCAGCGTTTATTAAAGTGTTGCTTTGTCCTCCAGGTCCTGGAGTTCCAGCCGTGCTGCTGCTGAGTTTGGACGACGTGGACTGTGAGTGCTCCTCGTGTCCGAAGTCCTCTGGGCCAGAGACACTCTGTGGTCTATATCTGTGTGTCTGTTTCTGCCTGTCTGTCTCTGTCTCAGCATATTTCATCCTGGAGGAGAACCTCCCTCTGCGATCGGCGCTGGATGCTAAAAGGACCGTTCAGACGGAGATCCAAACTATCTTCCACCAGGATTTTGGTATCACACGATGTCTCCTTGTGTGTCAATGTGATGATGCTCGGCTTCCTCTAACAACTGTGTGTGTGTGTGTGTGTGTGTGTGTGTGTCCTGTCAGAGCTGCCTCTGAAGCTCACCTACCCTGCAGACTTCTCACAGTCCTCCATCTACGGCCTGCTGCTCATCCTGTGAGCCACTCTTGAAAGCAACGATTTAGTTTTACACACCTCTTAGCTTTATTCTACCACATGTCTGTTTAAGCACGTTTAACCTGCATGTGACGCCGTTGCAGTTTGTTTAGGGCTAGGTAGCAATGACCCAAACCTGAGATAATCATGGAGAAACATCTGTATAATAACTTGTAAGGACGAGTTGGGTGTCAGCCAGCTGTCATATTATTATAATTATGTTTAGGTTATTATTTTACAATGAAACAATAGTGATAAGTAACGGGGTTCTAAATACTAAGAGTAATGTTACTTCTGTCAGCGGCAGCTCTCCGGGCCAGCAGCAGGTGACGGAGGAGTTCAGGCTGCACTGGGACCGGGTGCTGGTGGGCTCGGAGCAGGTGGTGGTGGCACAGCTGGACGGCCGGGGCTCAGGGTTCAGAGGTCAAAGGTAATGGCACATCTTAATGTTTCCTTTTTTTTTTTTTTAGTCTATTAACACTGAGGTCAGATGTTTCCTCAACGTGCACTCTGTCCTTCAGGGTTTCTCAGCAGATCCACCAGCAGCTCGGCGTCGTGGACACCGAGGACCAGATCGCAGCTCTGCAGTGCGTCACTGTTCCTCTGAAACTGTATTGTGAGGATTATGTCATAGCTGAGTGCAAACACGTGTTTCAGGTATCTGGTGAAGCTGCCGTTCATCGACCGCACTCGTGTCGGCGTCTATGGGCAGGTTAGTGCTCATGGGCTCAGTGTGCAGTGCAACGCTCTCACGTGAGCTGCTGAACTCAGTAAAGTCGTTTGCTGCAGGGCTACGGCGGCTACTTGACGCTCATGATGCTGAAGTCCACAGAGAAGCTGATCCGGTGTGCGGCGGCTCGAGCTCCGGTGACAGACTGGTCTCTGTACGGTGAGAGGAGACGCAGACACTGAAGGAGGTGCACTTGAGCATTAGCACTGAAGGAGCTGCTCTGCTGTTTTTCAGCCTCCGCCTTTTCAGAGAGATACCTGGGCTCTCGGTCCACTGAGGACAGCAGATACCAGGTCAGCTGCTGCCAATGCTGCTAATGGTGATACTCACCATTAATGCTAATTCTGCTGAATGCTGTGGCCACTAACACGGTAGATTACGCTTTACAGTCTTTGTCGGGTCTTCTTTTTCTGAATTAATGTTAATTTGCTGCTACGAAACTCTTCATTTAATCCTAATTATCCACAAGCTTCCTCCCCACCAGATGTTTTTCCTGATATTTTGGGTCATACAAACGTCACTCAGCTCTCTGAAGAAGGTCGCAACTCCACACGCACGCACACACGCACACAGAAATAGAGCACCCTGGCCCAGTTAGAGTTAACCCACTTAGGACAACAACAACCTTCACTTGTGTGTGTGTGTGTGTGTGTGTGTGTGTGTGTGTGTGTGTGTGTGTGTGTGTGTGTGTGTGTGTGTGTGTGTGTGTGTGTGTGTGTGTGTGTGTGTGTGTGTGTGTGTGTGTGTGTGTGTGTGTGTGTGTGTGTGGAGAGTGTGCATGTTCGTGTGTGTCAGTCATGAGGTCCTCAGGGAGGTGCACAAGTGGAAATTGGGTTGCAGTGGGATTTTGTTGATACCCTGTCAGAAAGGTGTCACTCAAGGTGCATTCAAGGTCCTTGTGAAATCGCTCTGCGTGTGTGTGTGCGTGTGCGTGCGTATAGGCATCCAGAGTGCTTCCCAACATGAGAGGTGTGCAGGGAGGAGCCGTGTTTCTGGCTCACGGCACCGCTGACGGTAAGTACCGGTCACCTGCTCAGCATTAGCATGACTTTCTAACCCACTGATCATCATATTGTTCCTGCACAGCCAACATTCACTTCCAGCATTCTGCAGAGCTCATCAAACACACTTCATACAGATCGGAGCCAACTACACTATACAGGTAAATGACACACACACACCTACCTGTTGTGTTTATTCTAGTTTCAAACTTGTTTTTGGTTTTTTTCATAACGCTTGTCCGCGTTTGTGGCATTTCCTGTGGCAGATGTACCCAGATGAGGGTCACTTCCTGTCCACACAGAGTGAGATCCAGCTGACTCACTCCCTGATGGGGTACTTCAGAGGCTGTCTGCTGGACGCGGCGTCATCACTCCAAATTCAGCGTGACGACGACTGAAAGAGGACGACACTGCAGCCCGTAGACGCGTTTGTGTTTGTAGCACGGTCGAGGTAGCTCTCCAGTTAGCACAGTAGCACTATTGGACATCCAGCTGTGGTTGTTTTCTTTGTGAATCTGTGTTGCGGCCAGTTTGTGTCTCTGTACATAATGAAGGAGTTTAATGACAACACTCCTTACATCATATATTCAGACTTACTCTCGACATACATCCATATCTAATCCATAGCGAGTCCCAAAACCACATCACAATATCACCTTTGTAGACTAAAACTGAGAGTTGTCTCAAGATTAACCCATAAGTTGTATAACTTATTTAAATTGTGACCAAATTGAATCGCAAAAGTTGTCTTCTTTTAAACACTGACTTATTTACAACAACTAAAATAAATTCTACAGAACTCATTGAGCTCAAGTGAAAAATTCAACAGAATAACAATTTAGTTAAATTGAAGAAAAGTGTTTGCTAAAGTTCAGAAGCTTTAGGAAGAGAGCATTTACAACATCATCATGTCCATACAGGTAGAACATTTCTGACATCCAGTCAATGAGTGGACTCTCCGATGAAGAAGGAGCTGACATGTTCATGTTGTTGTCATGTCCTTGTTAGCCAGAAACAATTAAATTAACTCCTTCACCTGTTATTCTCATCCTGTCCTCGAGATTCCCTCAGTGTTGACCATATTTATCATAAACCTGAATAGAGGACCGACATTAACAGTAATAATAATCAACAAGCAACAGAAAATCAAGAACATAAAAGCACTTATTCATGTTCAAACGTATTAAATCCCACTCCTTCGTCCTGTGCCCTTAGCTTATTATTACCTCCCTAAAACTATACTCAGAGTAAATAATCAATATTCTAATAGTGTATTTGTTTTGTTTGATGACATTAGTAACTGCCATATGTGTTGACCTGTTTGTTCTTAAACCATATTGGCTGTCAGACAATAGTTTCAGCTTTTTTCTAAATGTCTCGTCAGCATCTCAGAGACGAAAAGCAGGTCTGTAGTTTGTAACGTGATACTTGTTCTCGACTGGAATGACTTTGGGTATTTTAATTTTATTTGGAAATGGACCCGTTTTAAGTGATAGATGACAGATGTAAGTTAAAGGTTTAGAAATCTCCAGTCAGATAACCTTTCATGCGAGTCAGCTTGTTTGTAATACCTCTACATATGTTTCTCTTCAGAGACAGCCTCGTGAGCTTTATGGATAATGTGCTCTTATTATATAATTCTTTAAATAGCTTCAAGAAATGTTCATATGCGTCATCCACATTTTTTTTTTAATGACGTACTGATTTCCAATTCTTTGTCGGTAATTCATATTTGAACGTGTTTTCCGCTTACTCTGATCTGAGGAGTCTTGTTTCTATAGTTAGTAGCCTAGATAATAAAAACTGGTCACTGACATTAATTAGTCTAGCATGTTTTTACTCTCTCACTCTGTACTGCAGTGTCTGTGTCAGCCTCAATCTCAGGTCCTCTACCAGAGTCGTGGGAGTTTCAGGGTTCTGCGGAGTATCTTTGCTGGACTGAGCTCGTCTAGACTAGTGTGTATGTATGTATATATATATGTATATATATATATATATATATGTGCACATGAAAGTGTGTGTGCAGGATCAGCTCATAAAGACAGTAGATAGTTTAACTGGAGCACAGAGCTTTTATTAGGACTGGAGGTTCATCATTAGTCTGCACTCTGGCTCGGGGTTGCAGACTCCCACTGTGTCAGGGTCAGTACTCCTCACCTTCCTCCTCGTCTTCCTCGAACGAGTCCACGCCCACCTCCTCGTAGTCCTTCTCCAGAGCGGCCATGTCCTCCCTGGCCTCAGAGAACTCGCCCTCCTCCATGCCCTCGCCTACGTACCAATGCACAAAGGCCCTCTTGGCGTACATCAGGTCGAACTTGTGGTCCAGACGAGCCCAGGCCTCGGCGATGGCGGTGGTGTTGCTCAGCATGCAGACGGCCCTCTGCACCTTGGCCAGGTCTCCTCCAGGAACCACGGTGGGAGGCTGGTAGTTGATGCCCACCTTGAAGCCAGTAGGACACCAGTCCACGAACTGGATGCTGCGTTTGGTTTTGATGTTGCCGATCGCCGTGTTGACGTCCTTGGGCACCACGTCGCCACGGTACAGCAGGCAGCAGGCCATGTACTTCCCGTGACGGGGGTCGCACTTCACCATCTGGTTGGCCGGCTCGAAGCAGGAGTTGGTGATCTCGGCCACAGTCAGCTGTTCGTGGTGGGCCTTCTCCGCGGAGATGACGGGGGCGTAGGTGGCCAGCGGGAAGTGGATGCGCGGGTACGGCACCAGGTTGGTCTGGAACTCCGTCAGGTCCACGTTGAGGGCGCCGTCGAAGCGCAGCGAGGCGGTGATGGACGACACGATCTGGCTGATGAGGCGGTTGAGGTTGGTGTAGGATGGGCGCTCGATGTCCAGGTTCCTGCGGCAGATGTCATAGATGGCCTCGTTGTCCACCATGAAGGCACAGTCGGAGTGCTCCAGGGTGGTGTGCGTCGTCAGGATGGAGTTGTAGGGTTCCACCACGGCCGTGGACACCTGAGGAGCCGGGTAGATGGCGAACTCCAGCTTGGACTTTTTACCAAAGTCCACCGAGAGCCGCTCCATGAGCAGGGAGGTGAAGCCCGAACCAGTTCCTCCTCCGAAGGAGTGGAACACCAGGAACCCCTGCAGCCCTGTGCACTGGTCCGCCTGAAGAGGGAAGGTCTAATGTATCAATCCACACTGCGCCAGAACCAAAACAACAGGAAATCACAAACAGTCAAAGCTGGCGGTGCAAGGCAGGATGTCTGGAACGTTCCCCAATAAGATGAGACTCCGTAGAATTGAGAAGCGGAGGGTGGAAGTGTTTAGAGTTCTCATTTTCATTTCACAATTTAGGTGGAAAAGAAGAGCCTGTGCCTTTGCGCTCCTCTACTCAGGACTGTCCGGCCTGCTCACCAGTTTTCGGACGCGGTCCAGCACCGAGTCGATGTGCTCTTTTCCCACCGTGTAGTGACCGCGGGCGTAGTTGTTGGCAGCGTCCTCCTTCCCTGAGATGAGCTGCTCCGGGTGGAACAGCTGCCGGTATGTTCCAGTACGAACCTCATCTGAGGAATAGAGGAAGTCAATCAGGAGGTCAGCGCTGAAAAAAAACTGTTACACACACGCTTGAATTGACATATTCAGTACTCATTTTAGACGATTGAACTCCTCCGCCGCTGATTCGCAGCTCAAACCTCACCAATGACGGTGGGCTCCAGGTCCACGAAGATGGCCCGAGGGACGTACTTCCCGGTGCCGGTCTCGCTGAAGAAGGTGGTGAAGGAGTCATCGTAACCCCCCGATGGCTTGTTGGTGGGCATGTGTCCGTCGGGCTGGATGCCGTGCTCCAGGCAGTACAGCTCCCAGCACGTGTTTCCCATCTGGACGCCGGCCTGGCCCACGTGCATGGAGATGCACTCGCGCTGCGGGGAAATAAACACCGGAGCATGAAGCAGCTCCTCGCCTGCGGGCCAGTGGGGGTTGCGCTGTGTCTGTTTACAGGCCACAACTCCACACTAAGAACCACCACTGACCAGCAGGTGGCAGCAACATCTGGAAGGAATCATCTGCTGTAAACACTGGAACAACACTGATGAGCCAGTAACTGATTTTTTTTTTTGTCAAACTCTGTTATAGTTACTGAAGTTTCAGCTCCTGACAGCAGGAAGCTACTATACACACCCACCACAATAAGAGTCCAGCTACATCAAAGCTTTTTTTTTTCACTTGCAAAGAATTCGCCTTTACAAAGCACGTGGTTGACCTTTGACCTGCTTTTATGTGGTTGTAAATCGTCAGCTTCAAACGTCAGAGTGCACATCTGTTCCACAGATGACAGGAGCAGAATATCTGTGGAACATCTGTGAACTTAAAGACACAAGATCCATCATGAAATGTATTTCCTTGTGACGAGAAAAGGTTTGTTCTTAAATATTCCAAGGATTTCAACTTAAAAGCTTAAAGGGGATTTAAAAAGGGCAGCTTTGTTTTTAATTATGATCCCATGACAACCCCCCTCGAACCCTCCCCCAATGGGCTCGTGATCGAGGCCATGGTGTCAGCAGCTATTCTGAGAGGGACAAACTTCAGCTGTTTGCAGCTGCTGGAACAGGAGACACTGTGGGATGTTCATGGACAATGGGAATTTGCAGCAACATGACCAGTGGCCTGTTCGCAGCAAGTTCCCCCTGCTGGTGGGATACGGGACATTGGCGTTGATCGAAACAGCAGGAAGTGGTTAGCCAACTCCAAACTCTAAACCTTCACTTCCCGTTTGAGGCAAATGAGAATTATGAGGAAACAACATGTTCCTGTGTCGCATTGAGCTGTAGAGTCAAACCAGGCCGAGCAGGTTCATTCCTCCGATGTTATCACAAATATGTGCCGGAGCAAACAAGGCGCAGAGCAGCAGAGGTTTAAAGCTGAAGGACGCCACATCGGCATTACCACACATGGAAACACTTGGCCTTTCCTGGAGCTGCTGTTTGAAACCCGAGTTGTCAGGGGTCAGACTGACACTGGTGGGAAAACGAATGCCCGAGACCAAAAAACAAATCTAATGTTGTTGATTTAAATGCGAATCTTTTACACCAAACAAATGCAACATCAAAAAAGTTGCGGCTACTGACACATGAACTGATATTGACACAAAAAGCGAATGCTGTTGACATGAAAACTAAAGCTGGTGACAACTGTTACTGACCTACTAGTTCATGCTGGTCATGTGAACACGACTGTTCCATCTGTTGCTTGTGACAGAAAACTGTTATTGAATATTAACTAATAATTTTGAAACACAACCGATGCTTATGACATACAAACTAGTGCTGGTGACCTATGAAGAGCCATATAAAGTATGATTCAAACAGGAAGTGGTCACAGCAGCACATTACAAGCTACTTTTGGACCTTCTCTGGGTGTCGAGTGACTCGGTCCCCCCCACCAGTACTAACTGGGGCTGACTTACACTAATGCTGAGTAGTAGTAACCAGTAATGGGATTACTCACCATGGTGCTGCTGGGATTGTCCTGTTTGTACAGTAGAAGAAGAAGAAATCTGCAGATTCTCACAGTTCACCTTCAAAGAGATCGCTGTGAGTTGAGTCCTCCAGAAGTGCCACGCTCACTCTTTTATAGAAGGAGGAGGAGCAAGGGGAGGAGGAGTAAAAGGAGAAGGAGGTAGAGGAGAGGTTGAAGAAATAGAGGAGGAGCAGGAGGAGGAGCCACCGACAGCTGCAGTTGTAGTGTAAGTGATGCCTCCTGTTGTGTTTTTTCAGCAATCTGTCCTCATGTTGAGTCAAAGTTGCACAGTAAATCACTTTTCATGAAAACAAACATACTAAAACCCATTAAATGTGTTGTTTAATGTGTTTTTGTTTAACGTGAAGAGGTAAATTACCCAGGATGCTCTCCAAGACTCCTGTTTTGCACTGGAGTGCCACAAGGCCACGTGCTGGGCCCATTTGATATTAAAGGTTTAATAGTAGTGTAAAAAAAAAAAAAACGTTTAAAATTAGGATCACATCAAATATAAAACCGAAATTTGAATGGATGAAGAGAATAAAGATGCTTTATGAAATAACGTTTGAGAAAAATCTTTAAAACTTTAAAAATGAGGTCACAAAGCTGGTCAACATTTGAATTAAATGTGGTAAAATAGAGACACATGAGCATGAGCTTTTGAAAAGCTTCAGATTCCAGTTGAAAGCGGTTCAGATGGCGTCTGAGCTGAGCTGTAAAACAGTTAAAACTGAAATCTATAAGAAACTATAAAAGTTTCGTGCAGGGCCAGATTATCAGATGTGTCCTGGAGCCGTCAATCATCTGCAACGTGTGTGTGTGTGTGTGTGTGTGTGTGTGTGTGTGTGTGTGTGTGTGTGTGTGTGTGTGTGTGTGTGTGTGTGTGTGTGTGTGTGTGTGTGTGTGTGTGTGTGTGTGTGTGTGTGTGTGTGTGTGTGTGTGTGTGTGTGTGTGTGTAAACATGCTGATAATCCTCAAAGCCCCTGTAAATGGCCTCCTCCTCCGTGCTGCGTTCACAGGCTGCTGTTCCTCACATGTTGGAGATGTTCTGCTGATACCAAGAAGCCGCTCGTCTGCTTGATGTCTTCGCTCTGTGAAACCCGCCGCCAGGAGCCCACCACTCTGAACCAGGTTCACGTTCACTCAGTCATTCATTCACTTTAAGTGTTTGTTATCTGAATTTGTGGTATTTTCGAGTTTTGCTCCTGCTGTCTGTGGAGCCGTTTGAACACTCACATCAAGAATCATTTGCGTGTTTTAAACAAAGTCCTCAACTTCAAAATTTATTTTTTTTAATCACCAAACACTAAAGTCTTTAAACACATGCAGACAAACCCCCAGGAGAAATGTCCCGATGTCTTTCAATGCTTCTGGGTTCAGGCTTAAAACGCTGAAGAGGGTCTTCCGGGGGTCCTGTGTGTCCTCTAATCCAACGCACTGATTCAAGTGTTTGTCCTGTTAGTGCAGAATGCTAATTGGAGCTGAAGATGAAGCTTGGAGGTCCCCGAAGGCCTCACCCTCAAAAATAAGAACGTGTAATCCCTCCAATTACTGAGTGATGGAGAGATTACCATCGATTCTGAATCAAACCAAACCCACAAAGTTTTCACAGAATGAAGAACAGTGACGAGGCCTTCATGGTCTGTAGGAACTGTGGCCAGCGGCAGGAAGTGACCCGTCACAACCCCACGAGGTGAATCAGACATTTGGAATGTGTAGGAACCCATCTTCCTCCTCCTCCTCCTCCTCCTCAACTTCCTGTTTGGACATTTGTGATGCAAATGATGCATTCATGGGATTTATCCTTCCTCTGACATGCAGGATGTCGGAGTGTTTAATGTCGCGTCACACCAAAGGACTGAACAAAGGCCACACAGCATCATGCACACACTCAGATCAAAATGTGGGTTTTCTTTTGGTTATTCATCATTCAAAATTGACATTTATTTCATGACTAATGAGTATTATGAATAAACCTTAATTGTGGATAACGTTGAACAATTTATTCAAACAGTTAAAAAAACATGCAAAACTTGTTTCATCTGCAAACTTAAAGATTAAAGCTTTAATACATTGTGACAATAACATGTGATTAAAATCTGTAATCATAAAAATAAAGAGACGACTCACTCAGTCAGTTCACAACACGGTACTTTATTGTTGAGCTCATGACACAGACAAGTAGTTAATTCTTCTGAGTGTGTGTGTGTGTTTTGTGTATGTTGTGTGTGTGTGTGTGTGTGTGTCTAGAAAGGCAGTGTATCCAGGAAGAGCTGGTCTATGATTGGTGGTGGAGGAACCAGGTCCTCCAGCTTCAGGTAGAAGATCCTCTGCAGGCCCTGGATGCACAGCGTGTGCAGCCTCTGCAGCAGCCGGGACAGCTGATCCGGCCGGGACCGGGACCCGGAGCTGAACCCGGACTTGGAGCCGGACTCAGATCCGGAGTCCCCGGCATCCTTCATGCAGCGCAGCACATGTCTCCGCAGCTCCTCCACCTTCCTCTGCTCCTTCAGACCGTGACGTTCTACAGGTTTCACACACACACAGAGCCACAATTTCACAGAAACACCACAATCAAACGATTCTTGTAATTGTTTTTAATTTATGATACCAAATATACACAAAAACAACAATTGTTAAAAAAATACCCCGAAATAGCACAAAACAATGTTCGATTACTAAATATAACAATAACAACATAGACAATAACTTCGATCATGATAAACAAATAGACAATAACTACAATTAAAAAGAATAACTGTGGCAATACGGAACAACATATACAACAATGATAATGATAATAATAACATATCAGCTGATCAACATCTGGAAAGAATTCTGTGCCAATATTTAAATATATTAATAAAAATTCATAAATCCAATTTACTTGTGTGTGTTATGTGTGTTTTTCTGCCCTCTAGTGTACTCTAGCGTGCAACAGCTTCCTGATTCTGATGTATCAGATATGAAAACGATATCAATTAATGTCATTCTCCCAGATGTGAAATACTTTGGTAAATATGAGCTCTCAGAAACATCAGCAAATATTCAACAAATGACAGTGAAAGAAACACAAGTTTAAGAAAATGACATGATAGTAATGTTTGACAATGGCCATGAGAGTGTTGACCTGTGAGCAGAGCCAGGCTGCAGATGCAGGAGAAGGACGTCACGTCCAGGTTCATCCTCTGCAGCTCGGAGGAGAATTGTTCGATTCCGTCCATCCACTCGCCGAAGCCCCGCAGCACCTGGAGCCGGTGCAGCACGGAGCCGTCACAGAACACCAGCTCGCCCTCAGCGGGCCGGCACCTGGAGCACAGCACGGGTGAGTGTGTGTGTGCATGTGTGTGTGTGTCTATGTGTGTGTACCTGTAGCAGAGGCGCAGCACGAACAGCTCCAGGAAGGAGGAGAAGAAGAGGAGGTCCTGGTCGTGTGTGTGCAGCATGCTGAACCCGGGCACCTTGTGGGCCCAGCGCCGGGTCACCTCCATGCAGCGGCTCAGCAGGTCGTAGAAGCGCCGAACGTGCTGCCCGTTGTCTCCCGCCGGGCTGCAGGGACGCTCCATGAACTGGGGGGGTGAGTGATTGGGGGGGGGGGGGGGGGACATGGTCAGCTGCAGCTCCACAGTCTGGAGCTGTGGGACAGTGAGAGAGCAGCACCTGGGAGTAGTCGAGGCGTGAAGGCAATGGGTTCGACTCCACGTGGGCTCGAACCAGAGCACTTAGCAGGGACCCCCCGTCTGGCAGAGTGTCCCCCCCACCCCGAGGTCTGGAGGGCAGACGCCCCCGACGACCCTTCAGACCATCGGTCCTCACCACTGCAGGCCCGGGGAGACAGAGACAGGGGGGGTGAGAGGGACCTGTGGTGGTGATGCGTTCAGGGACCTGGGTTAAGCCGGGTTACCTTCTCTCACCATGCCCACACTCAGACACTTCTGGAAGCGACAGTACTGACAGCGGTTCCTCCGGCGTTTGTCCACTGGACAGCTCTGAGCGGACACACACACGTACTGAGCATTCTTCTGCACTGTACGCTGCACACACACACACACACACATACACACACATTTGTCTCAGTGTCTGAAATTACAGATGGCAGATAGTTACTTATTATCCATCGCAAAACAAAAAATTTAATAATAATGTTTTGTAGATTCAAACAAAAGCTCAAATTTTTATTTCCAGACAAAAATGTTTTTTGGGGTTTTTTTTCAAATCTTCAGTCAGCCTGAACATTTTCCTTCGAGGCTGTAGTTTCTGATTTGTGCAGATATTAATTTCTCTGAAGTGATTCCTGGGTTGTCCTTGCTGTGATGAGCAGCCTGTTGAGGTCCTCTGAGAACCATCAGACATGCAGCAGGCAGCCCGGGCCAGTCTGGGTAAATACAGGCTCGTGGTCATTCATAATTTCACAACGTACCCATGAGAGATGGAGCTGTGTGCGTGTGTCTGTATTTTAAACGGTTCAGTATTTCGCATTAAGGCTTCACCATGTGAGTGAAATCCCTGACTTCTGAATGACTTGAACAAAATACATTTTAATGTTAAAACTAGCAAACCAACAAGATTTTATCACAATAACATTATTTTATATTCTGTTTTCATTTAACTGTTTTATTTGGCGGCGATTTCTTCAAATAATGTAATAATTCATGTAGATGTTTTCTCAAAAGTTGATAAAATTGAGACAAATGAGATTAAATACGAGAAGGAAGGAGTAAATGTAGATTACCTCAAATATTAAATCCATCTGAACGTTTCCTAAAACGCATCTGTAATCGGCCTGATCTCAAATAAACGCACCGCATAGTCTTTCTTTAAAACAAATCAACTTTGGAGTTTAGAATACAAAATCTATTTTTTAAATAGAAGCATACAAACAGTTCATAAAACGTCTTGGATTTGTTTTCCCGTGTGTGGAGGGATGAACGAGGCTGTGCGTAAAAGGCGCGCGTAAAGTGAGCTCGGGAACGAGGCTCTGAACGCACCTTGAAGAAGCCCTTGCAGCCCTCGCAGGTGCGCACTCCGTAGTGCTGACAGGCGGCGCTGTCCCCGCACACCGCGCACAGCCCCTCCGCGCTCCCGCACCGCTGCGGGGGCAGGGGGAACCCCGCGGGACTCTGCGGGAGTCTCATGGACGCCTGCGCGTGCTTCGGGGAGAGCAGCGAGAACCGGGACAGCGCGCCTCTCCGGCGCGCCGCGGCCGACAGACAGTCGTGGCGGAGCGCATACACGGACCCCGAGTTCTCCCACAGCGGCCCCCCGGGGCCGTGCAGGCCGAATGGGTGAGCAGAGGGCTGCCGGTAGAAGTACACTGAACCAGGGGGGTGCAGCAGCTCTTCGTGCCGGTGACGCTCCTCCATCTTTACGCACGGCGGATCCGCCGTTGCCGGCGCCTGGAAAACGCACGGCAGCTTCACGTCGTACCCGCAGCCGTACGGTTCCCCCGGGGGGTCGAACACGGGCCCCGAGGTGGCCGCAGAGAGTTCGCTGTTGGTCAGATCCATGCTGAACTTGACGAATTCCGGCGTCAGGAAATCGGAGCGGCGGTCCGCCGCAGCGCACTGCGGAGCGGAGCCACACGCGCTCTGCACGCAAGGCATGGTGGCCCCCCAAACACCGGGACCGACCCCCACGCACCGGCCGGGGAGTGACGGGTTCTGCGAGGAAGAGAGTTTGATGTCCAGAATGTAAAGAGGAACCAGGACATAAACAAGAGGATATAAAAGAGTTTAGGAGAACCGACAGCGACAACAAAACCCCGAAAAAAGTCCAAAAAGCAGTTTGTTTTGAATATTGTGATCTTTAGTCATAAAAAAAAACAGACACAAAGAAGAATCAACAGTTCATTCTTTGTGATATTTTACCAATTAAAACTGTTATTAATGGTGTGTGTGTTGTTTAATGTTTGTTTTAAACGCTGTATGCGTCTGTTCCTTTAAGTTGTGATTAATTTATGTATTTTAAGTGTGACTTTAGTGTATTTGGTGTACATTTCTAACGTTACTGTGAAAAAACTATTATATTCAAAATATGTTTTCTGTTAATTTCTGATCAAGTCTGTATTTCTGCCCAGAAATGTAATCTATTACTCAGAGGGAGAAGTGTCACGTAGCAGATTTTACCTGCAGGTTGTATCTTCCGCGCGCTGACACCAATACACACAGTCCCGCTGAAGGAAATGTGTGGGGTTTTTCATGAACGAGCGGAGAGGAGGTGAAAGTATCCAGTAGTGAGTAATCCCATGACTGCACCCGCAGTGTGCGGGAGAAACACGCAGAACGAGCCCTGAGCTCAGCCCGCAGACTGACTCCCGCACCATCCCACAGTGAGCTTTTGTTTTACGCGCTCCCGTGGCTGAAGAGCCGGGCACGCGCAGAGGGGTGGTGGGCTGCGTGATGTGTGTGATTTGATTTTCTATTCTTTTCCTTTTTTCTCTTACAGTTTTGAAATTGGGGTGTAAACAAATAATTACAAATCCCAAAAAATTGGGACGTAGGAGTGTCCCAGATTTTTTTTTTTTTTTTGTGAAATAACAAGTGTGTGTCCAAACTTATTTTGGAATGGGGTAGAAAATAAAATGGGGAAGATTGATTTGTGTATTTGTCTTACTTGAAATTTGAAAGTTTCAAATGGCAGTTGCTCTCTTTTGCATCTTTTTCTCCTATTCAATACAGCCCTTTTGCTTTCTTTTTAAATTATTTCATTTTTCCCCTTTTCTTCTAAGTTATTACGTCTTTTTTTTGGCTTTTAGATATTGTCTTCAAATTTGTTGTCGTTTTTTCTTGCTCAATTTTTACCATCTTTATTACAACTTTTACATGCTTATAATTTTCGCTCCATATGTTTTCCTTCCTTCTATTTTTTGTTTACATCGTTCCTTTTTATTTACATTTCTTTAGACCATTTCACAACCCTTTGACGTCATCGCCAAAGTCCCGCCCACTCTGCCCTCCGATTGGAGGATCCTTCCTTGCTACGTCGATTCCCATTGGCTGTGCGCGCCGCCGCTCGGCGTCGCCGCGCTTCCTGGTTGTAGCTGTCGGAAGCAGGTCCGAGAAGCCGGAGGTCCTCGGAGCGTCAGCGGCTTTCCTGCGTCCCCGGAGCGACACCGCCGGCAGAAAAGCTGTGAGTTCGCGTGCCCGTCACGTTTCAAAGTCGCTCCAAACTGTGCGTTTTATGTCAGAGAGGCGAAAGCCGCGCATCGCTGTGTGATCGCCGGTAGAAGACGGCGTCTCCTCGGGGGTTCGGACCTGGTTCCTCCTGTTTGGGCCTCCTCACGCGCAGGGATGTCAGAGTGACAGCTGCTGTCAGTAGAAACAATCCCTACGAGGAGTGTACTTCACTTAATAACTTACTGCCCCGCGGGGTGAACTGCACCTTCTGTTTCCCCGACAGACCTGTTGATCAGGAGCTGGACTGATGTGTGAGGCGTTCAGGTACCAGCAGCTGGAAAGCCTCGGTAAACACATACCGTTCTGTGTGTCAGTGAGGAGAACAGGTTGAAGGAGCCCGAGGTTTATTGAATACAACACAGAGTTGGCATGAGCTGATCTCAAGGCAGACTGATGGCCACAATCCGAGGATTAATTTCCGGTTCCCAATCTCTGGTCCTTGGACCCTGAACGTGACGGAGAAGACAAACACTGGGACATGCCCATTGTCATTATGTTCAAATTCCTCAAACAAGCTCTGTTACCGAATGTACAACATGTGGAACGGTGCCACACGCTAACGACATGTTATAACTGTAGAAATTCTCTTTTGACCTTGAACACGTCATGTCATATTTAGTTTCTGTCAGTTTCTCACAGTGCTTTGGTGATTTTAATGTAGACTGAGAAGTGTAACTTTTCCAAACTGGTAAAAGTTCCAAGTTCCCGACTCCACGATTGCCCCACGATGTTGCCTGTCTGCTCCCTGGTGCCCCCCGGAGGAGACCCCCAACATGTTGTGACACAGGCGAACGTGGAGCTGAGGCCCAGCCGTCCGTCCCTCTCTCTCTCTCTCTCTCTCTCTCTCTCTCTCTCTCTCTCTCTCTCTCACACGCACACACAGATGGAGGGTGTTTCTGCGTGGTGGTGTGGTGAAAGTAGTGCTGCCTATTTTGGTGGCGTGGTGCTGCCTGCCGGAGGTCATTAACCAGAGCAGACTGCACGCTGACATTTCGCCATCTGTGCCTTGCACAATGAAAATGTATTAGAAGCTGCTGCTGGCTGTGTGTGTGGCTGTGTGTGTGTGTGTGTGTGTGTGCGCGTGTGTGTGTGTGTGTGTGTGTGTGTGTGTGTGTGTGTGTGTGTGTGTGTGTGTGTGTGTGTGTGTGTGTGTGTGTGTGTGTGTGTGTGTCAAGAAGCAGTGCCTACGTGAAACTCACTTCATGTTCTGAATATGCTTCTGAAAATACAGCTGAGTCATATATACATTGTGTGTGTGTGTGGTGTGTGTGTGTGTGTGTGTGATGTGTGTGGGTGTATTTATAGTTGGGAGCAAACTCATTTGCCCAAAGGTCGGGTGTGCCCAATTTTCCTTCTGTAGTTCCGCCTGCCTCCCTATCGGACCCCACCCGTCCTTCACCCGTCAGCTGAATGTAAGCCCCGCCCCCTGTCCTCCGACTGCAGGTCTCATGGCGTTCAGGAAGGTGTTGAAGCGTGTGGCGGTGGTCTGCGGTGGGGTGGCAGGCGCCACCTTCAGCCTGTGGCAGCTGCTGGAGTACAAGAAGACACAGGTAATCTCAGTGTCTGTGTGTGTGTGTGCGTGTGCGTGTGCGTGTGCGTGTGCGTGTGTGTGTGTGTGTGTGTGTGTGTGTGTGTGTGTGTGTGTGTCAACGTGTCCTGGCTGGTTCTAAGAATGCGTTTCCACTGGAGTGTTTGAGATGTTTCAGCAGCCGCACACAAGAAGCAGGAAGTCGTGTGACACGGGCAGCCGAGGATTCTGGGGAATGTTCACACACTTACCGAAAATGTCACTTGACTGGAACAGATTACTCCCCTCCACACTGTAGTGCTGGTAACCGTGGCGCAAATTGCTTTTATTGTGGAAAAAGGCCACGGCCCCAGACAGCTGTGACCCCTGACCAGCTTTATTTCAGGCTCAGCACAACATGTGACTTCTCTTCCTTCATCCTTACTTGCATTGAACTCTTTTAAAAAGCTCCACGCCAGGAAGTGGGCGGGCCTGATGGCGGGGAGCGTCTTTGCTCCCCCTGACCTCTGACCTCTGACCTCTGGCCTCTGGCGCGGCGCAGTGTGCTGCTGTCAGGTGACTCCCTGTGGTCTAACGTGACCTCTTTGTTTTGTGTCCCGGTGGGTGTGCCGATGTCGCCGCTCTCCGTCCTCGCCGCAGCCCGGCTCGGTAAGCTCGCCGCCGCCCTCATCAGGCTGATTGTTTGTACAATGGCTGCTAATCACACACGCCTGTAATCACTGCTGATGATCCGTCCTGTCCCCGCATTTACAAACGCACGTTTAACGCGCACGGGGCCGACTGGCTATCAGCCGCGCGGCGCCGCTCTCTGACTTCCTGATTGCGATGGGCTCACGGGCGTCATCACGAATAAAGACAGAGACAATGATGCGATCACGGTCGCAGATCAACGCCGGGCCTCCATCTGCAATTCAAATGCTGCATTAGCTCGAAATCAGGTTGATGCAATCAATAACCAACCCGAGCCCTCGTTAGCGATGACTTCTGCTGAACTGATCACGCTCTGCATTCTCCTCCTGTCCGCATGCTGTCCACCTCTGCTTCCCGTTAGAGACGCTCCAGCCCGTCCGCATGCTGTCCTCCACCACCCACTGCTTCCTGTTAGAGACACAACTTCCTGTCTGCATGCTGTCCATTGCTGCCTCGTTTCAAAGAAGCTACTTCCTGTGAGCAACACTTACCTGTGAAGCGTTTAAAGCCACACATCCACCCGAAAACGCCGTCTTCAACTGTTTGTTCTCTTTTCTATTCCTTCTTTCTACATTGAATGGAAAATTTAATCTGGTCTAATTAGACCTGCAAGATTAAGTCATCTGTAACCTGTACTTGTAACAGGAACTCGTACCAGCAGCGTGTGTGCTGGTACATGGGCAACGTCCCCCGAACGCCTCCGAGGAAGTGTTGCTGAGGTCCCCGAACGCCTCTCAGGCGGAGTGTCGCGGTGACGTGGAGCTCCGTGCTGCGTTCGGGCGCCGCGTCTCACTGCGTCTCTGCCTGTGTGTCCCCTTAAGGCTCGGCTAGCTCGCGTTGCCGCGGAGGCCGAGCTCAACGTTCCGTTCGCCGATGAGCTCCCGTCGCGGCGCGCCCAGCTGGAGACGCTTCGAAACACGCCGGAGTTTGACGTGCTGGTGGTCGGAGGCGGGGCTACGGGGACGGGATGTGCCTTAGACGCCGTCACTCGCAGTAAGTTGCGCGCGCCGAGGCGTAGAGGGCGGCTGAGGCAGGTGCTCCAACCGGACTCGTCCTCCTCCGCAGACCTGAAGACGGCGCTGGTGGAGAGGAACGACTTCTCGTCGGGAACCAGCAGCCGCAGCACCAAGCTGATCCATGGCGGCGTGCGCTACCTGCAGAAGGCCATCATGCAGCTGGACTACGAACAGGTTCCTGGTCAATTAGCGTCACAGGAAGTTCTGTCATACCTCGTAGCTGCCGCCGCTTCCACACAATAAACGTTGCTCATCTTCATTCCCGCAGTACATGATGGTGAAAGAAGCCCTTCATGAGCGAGCCAACCTGCTGGAGATCGCCCCTCACCTCTCGGCCCCGTTACCCATCATGCTTCCTGTTTATAAGTAAGAGTGAGCGTGTTTCTGTGTATGTGTGCGTGTGAGAGGCGTTGGTGACGGTGCGGTTCCCAGGTGGTGGCAGCTGCCTTACTTCTGGGCTGGGATCAAGATGTACGACCTGGTGGCGGGGATCCAGTGCCTGAAGAGCAGCTACGTCCTCAGCAAGTCCAAAGCTCTGGAGCTCTTCCCCATGCTCAAGAAGGACAAGCTGGTGGGCGCCATCGTTTACTACGACGGTGAGTCCAGCGGCGAGCCAGCTGTGCACGTCAGCCGAGATTCAGCATGCGGCCCCCTGCGACTTGACCAAACCCCCCGTTGACGTGTCCTGCAGGCCAGCACAATGACGCCCGCATGAACCTGGCCATCGCCCTCACTGCCGCACGCTACGGCGCCGCCACCGCCAACTACACCGAGGTGGTCCACCTGCTGAAGGCCAAAGACCCGGTCAGCGGCCAGGACAAGGTGCGCGGCGCTCGCTGCCGCGACGTCATCACAGGTGAGCCTCGCCGCCTCGACACATCTGGCCCGAGAGGGTTGGAGACATTGTGTGACTGGACGGAGATGTTCTGTGAGCTGATTGGTGTGTGGCTGTGATGTCACAGGGGAGGAGTTTGACGTCAAGGCGAAGTGTGTGATCAACGCGACCGGCCCCTTCACCGACTCTCTGCGCAAAATGGACAACCAGAAGACGGAGAACATCTGCCAGCCCAGCGCCGGCGTCCACATCGTTATCCCCGGATACTACAGGTAACCTAGCAACCAGCACGTGGTGTGTTCAGGGGCAGCCGGGAAATGACTAAGCTCTATCAGAGCACTCTCAAATAGGATTTTCAGGAATAACAACCATCACAGTTCCCAGTTTCCTGAAAGCACAAAATGTCAGACGTAAATGTGATGGTTGTCCTTTGACCTCTGGTTCCTCTCGTGTCAGTCCTGACAACATGGGTCTGCTGGATCCGGCCACCAGCGACGGCCGGGTCATCTTCTTCCTGCCGTGGGAGAACATGACCATTGCTGGGACCACCGACACGCCCACCCAGGTGACGGCCCACCCCATCCCCGGAGAGGACGACATCAACTTCATCCTGACGGAGGTCCGCAACTACCTGAGCCCCGACGTGGAAGGTGGGCTCCCAGTCGGCGTCCATGACCAGAGGCGTCCGTGTGAGACCGGTGATGGCTGACCGTGTGACTGTGTGTGTGTGTGTGTGTGTGTGTGTGTGTGTGTGTAGTGCGCAGAGGTGACGTCCTGGCGGCCTGGAGCGGCATCCGTCCCCTGGTGACCGACCCGAGCTCGAAAGACACTCAGTCCATCTGCAGAAACCACGTGGTCAGCGTCAGCGACAGCGGACTGGTCACCATCGCCGGTCAGTCCGTCACTCGCCCTCTGAGCCCGCCCACTCCGCCGCGCTGACCTCTGCTCCCTGTGTTCAGGCGGGAAGTGGACCACCTACCGCTCCATGGCGGAGGAGACGCTGGACGCGGCGGTCAGAGTGCACGGCCTCCGGGCCGAGCCCTGCAAGACGGTGGGCCTGATGCTGGAAGGGGCCAAAGGGTGGACCCCCACCCTCTACATCCGCCTGGTGCAGGACTACGGCTTGGAGAAGGAGGTCAGACGGAAAGTTGTGATTTGATTTGAAGGGAGTAAATCTATGAAATCATTGTTAAATATATGAGTTTACACACTTCCTCCTCCTCAGGTGGCTCAGCATCTGGCCTCCACATACGGCGCGAGAGCGTTTGACGTCGCCAAGATGGCGCAGGTGACGGGTCAGCGCTGGCCCATCGTAGGAAAGAGGCTGGTGTCAGAGTTCCCCTACATCGAGGGCGAGGTAAACCACTGCCGGATGCGTGTGCGCTCGCGCGGGTAATCTCTTAGCGGGCGCAGTGTAACGTGTCCGTCCTCGTCCAGGTGACCTACTCCATCAGGGAGTACGCCTGCACTGCCATCGACGTGCTCGCTCGGCGGACTCGTCTGGGCTTCCTGAACGTGCAGGCGGCCGACGAGGCGCTGCCGCGCATCGTCGCCATCATGGGCCAAGAGCTGGGCTGGAGCCAGGAGCGGAGGACGGTACCGGGTCACGCTCCCTCTGCTCACAGGCACTGCAGCTGGCGGTTATTTTGGTCAACCTGTGGTTGTTTGTTCTCAGGCGGAGCTGGAGTCGGCGAGGAGGTTTCTGTACTATGAGATGGGCTACAGATCCCGATTCGAGCAGCTCACAAAGACCTCTGAGATCAACCTGGACAACCAGGAAGTGGCCAGGTAAATATAAACATACCGTGTTTGATCTGCGCTGAACATAAACGGACTGTGTTTAATCGGAGGTAAATATTAACAAAGTGTTTCTCGTCAGGTACAAGAAGCGTTTCCATAAGTTTGACAAAGAGAGCAAAGGATTCATCACCACGGTGGATGTGCAGCAGGTGTTGGAGGTGAGTCTTCCTCTCCTCTCCTCTCCTTTCCTCCTGCCTCCTCTTTGTCAATTCCTGTCCTCTGACTGCCCCCTGATGGTTACTTGTGACTCTGCAGAGCATCAACGTTCACATCGATGAGAACGCTCTGCATGAAATCCTCAACGAGGTCGACTTAAACAAAAACGGACAGGTGGAGATTGACGAGTTCCTGCAGGTACACACACACACACACACACACACACACACACACACACACACACACACACACACACACACACACACACACACACACACACACACACACACTGTCAGCTGAATCATGCAGATTGATGGTGATATTCTCCAGGATGAATGAACAGAAGCTGTGAGCTTCAAGTCCAAGTCGCGTGTGTGTGTCTGTGTGTGTGTGTGTGTGTGTGTGTGTGTGTGTGTGTGTGTGTGTGTGTGTGTGTGTGTGTGTGTGTGTGTGTGTGTGTGTGTGTGTGTGTGTGTGTGTGTGTGTGTGTGTGTGTGTGTGTGTGTGTGTGTGTGGCTGCACATGAGAGCAGAACGTCACGAAGAGGAAGTCTGAGGTCAGAACTCACAATACAGAGAGGTTCTGCCTCAAGGCACCCTGGATTACTGCTGCAGCCTGATAATGACACAATGTGTGTGTGTGTGTGCGTGTGTGCGTGTGTGTGTGCGCACGCCTGGGCTGCACGTGGACGTCTCAGGCAGCTCAAACAGGTGGAGTACTGGTGTTCAAGAACTGTGGTGGGAGAAGAAGACTAAAAGTGGTGTTAAAGCTGCACCGAGTCTCAATAATAATCATAAGCAGCCACTTTGTTTTGATTTCTTTGAGCTTTATCGATTCAGCTTTAACACCCAGGACTCAACACCTGGTGCCGGTCTGGTTTCAAACATGGAGGGGGATTTGGAGGCGGGGTTTGGATTTGGAGGCGGGGTTTGGGTTTGGAGGAGGGGTTTGGGTTTGGAGGAGGGATCTGTCTCCTACATTGTTCCATCTGCCGCTGCAGCGCTCGGACTCATCTCTATTCACTGACTCATGTTGACTCAGTCGGACTCGTTTCCTTGATTCGTCGTGAATCGCTCCGACTCGTTTTGAATTGCGCTGACTGACTCGCGACCTCTTCGGGCTCGTTTTCCCACACGGACTCTCCGACTCGCCGTGAGACTCGTTCTGACTCGTTCTGACTCGTTCTGCTCCCCGTGCAGCTGATGAGCGCCGTGAAGAAGGGCCAGGTGTCCGACAGCCGACTCGCCATCCTGATGAAGACGGCCGAGGAGACTCTGGACGAGCGGGGTCCGGTGACAGTGGACCGTAGTGGGGGAGGAGTCTGAGCCAGGATGACGTCATGGCAGTGGGAGGAGCTTATCTGTTTGACGTGAGGCCGATGTGACGACGAATGTCTGTCTCCTCATGATCCATCTATGTGCTTTACTTCTTTTAAACGACTTTTTTCTTGGCTCTTTCGCCGCAGCGCTGCATCACACAAAGACGTGTGAATGTCTTTTAATCAGACACTGCTAAATGCTAATGCTAATCCTCCACACCGGTGCTGAAGCTTGTGAACGCGACAGGATAAAAAAAACTAAATTCAGAGAGGAAAGTCACACTCCAGAAAATATTTTACATGTGCAAATGCTGTTAGCTAAAAGCTAACTAGCAGTTTTGAAAAGAGCGTAATGGTTGCAGCTGCAACGGGTTTATTTATGATAAAGATTTTGTTTTATTTAAAATGTTTTATCCTTTTAAATGTTGCATATGATTCAGGTTTTTAAAATGTGAGAAAGCAAATCAAGACAAGAAAAATGTTTCAAACAACAAAGTGTTTTTCTGGGACAATTTGAACTCATATTTAACTCTGTGGTTTTCAAGATTCAACAACAAATCATTTAAACAGTTTGAATGTTTTATCCTGCTGAGAGAGACCTCCACCCCCTCCTGCTGTATTTCCTTCTTTGATTTCGTGAGATTTTTTTCTATTTTCTGATTATTTATTCTTTTTACGTCACTTTGAGAGATTTATTTTCTTCACATTAAACCAAGAACTTTTTCAATCACTGACTGTATTTTCTGTCTTTAATCTGTGTTGAGTGTTTTGTCCTTTAAGGACAGTTTAGAGTTACATGAGAGATGTAAAGAAGAAGAGCAACGGCGCCACCTGCAGGTCCAACATGTCTGGTAAGTCGGTAAGAGCAGATTGAATCTGGAGCTTCCTGTCACTCTTCCACACATGGTGTTTTACAAGCTTTCAACAAAAACTCACTTAGACACGAATTCCTCCAAAAAAAAAAGTTTATGTACTTTTGGAAAAACAAAAGTATGAACGTGTGTACGAGAAAAACAATTGTATAGAAAAACTTTATATATATGAATACAGAAGAAAAATGTCGTTTGATTTGAATTGCAACAGAAAAAAAACTACAAATAACCTCCACGTTATTTGTGAGCAAACCCAGTCAAATGGTGTTTTCAGGCCCTCACAACTGTTATATTTGGATTTACTTGTCTCACCCATTGTTGTGATCTGATTCAGCTTGGATTATGTATGACCAAAACCTTATTTAATAATAAGATTGATTTCATTAGAAAATAAAAAACAAAAACCTACACATTTGTTTAAAGCAGCAGTGAGGACAGTTAGTTGAAATGACAGATAATTATAAATGATTAGAACAGCGGTCCAGATTGTCACCAGTTGAGAATGAAACTGGATGATTCACATCTTAGATGTTGAGACGTTTGATTGTAAACACCGGACATAAAGACTTAAATACACCAGGATCAACAGATCAAGGGTCAAAGGTTCTAGTTGGTGTATAGCATCTCGCTTTGGAGGGTACAGACAAGTGAGGGTTAAAGTCCTGCTCACATACATCTATAAACTCTTTGATGATAATGAAATGTGTATCTTATGACATATTTACACAAAATGGATTATCTTATTCAAATAAACCCAAACAAACATATAAGTCATATATGTAATTAGTATGCCTTAAAAGGAGCAGGAAGAAGAAAAACGTATTTAATCCCACACCGTCTCCAATATTCAATCTTGGGGAAGGTGTAGGATTAAATAATTTAACTTGCACTGCATCTGAAAGTCGTACTTTTACCTCGTTTACATTGTCGTTTGAGAACTTTTTCTCTGAAGGACCAAAGAAGCAATGTTAAGCTGAAGCGAATGTTCTCATTTTAGTTATTGTAGTTTCAAATTCTGACCACCAGAGAGCGACCGTCCCCTCATCACAGCTGTTTCAAGCTTGAATTGTTTTATCACTTTTCAGTCTATTTTTTATTTCCTCTAAATTTGGACGCAATTATCTTTACTGCCGACTCCTTACATGTAAAAAAAAAAAAACAAGGCGTCGTTATTCATTTTTAATTTAGAATTGTTTTCGTGGTCCAGAAAAGCGACATTCCAATAAATAGCTCCGCGATTGGATGAGAATTACAAACATGTACCATTCTGACACCTTATTGGTTGGAACGATCGGTCGCGTTAATGACGAATGGTCGAGCCAATCAATCCCGTGCATTATGCAAATGAGCCACGCGAGCGCCGAAGGAAGTGGAGAGGTCGAGTAAAATCGGCTACCGAGCTAAATGCTAAAGCTAAACCGGAGAGAATCACCGACACACGTTGTGTTTACATCCAGGAAGGTGTCCGACTGAGAGGAAGGTGCTGGAGCAGCGGGCAAGTGGAGCTGCACGCGACCGGAACTGCGATCCAGTGAGTGAAGAGCAGCACGTGCTGACGTGACGTTAGCTGCTAGTGGTGCTAACGAGACGTTAGCTGCTAGTGGTGCTAACAAGCACAAGTCACCTGGTCAGGCAGCAGGTTAAGATGTTTGTTTATCTGTGCAGCAATTTGTGATGATAGAAATTATTGTAGAATAGAGAGATAGATAGCTAGAGAGATAGATGCTTTTTTCAATATGAGATGTTTACTATTTGCATGTTAGGCTTCTTTGTGTGTCTTCAGTGATTTATCTGTTTTATGTATTTGCTGTAGATGGATGGTTAATTTTGCACCGATTGCTTGTCAATAGGCTCGACCTGACATTTATTCAGTAGATTGATTTATAAGTGCATTAGATTGGTGCCACTTACTGTCGTGTCTGCATTGTGTTGCTCAACTTTGCCTCTCTTGGTTATAGAATAATGTGCATCAGTACCACTTCGCTGGCCATTTCCACAAGAAACAATTCTAATTAATTTTTTGTAGTGCAACATAGTGTAGAAGAAGAATGTAGTGCCGGATTGAAGCATTTTTCAAACATTTTAGCTCTTATTTATCTTTGTAGCCTTTAAAACAGACAGAACAGCAATTTGACCACTTTGATCAGTTCTTTGCATTTTAACTTTTTCTTGTAGTTTCATCCATTTTTTACTTTTCAAGTAATTGTAGTTCTTTTCCTTCACAGCTGCTGTGACAGAGGAAAGTCTGGTTTCTGTTTTCAGTTTTAAAAGGTAAGAACCAAATCTAATGTAAATACTGTTCATTGTTATTGAAAATTGTCATGAAGAATTTACAAATCTGAAAGTAGATTATTGACTAAATTAATTTAGTTTTTCTTTCACATGCAGCTTCTTGTGTTGTTATGTTTGTAGCGAGCCACCAGATGGCACCACAGACTGTCAGACGATCTGTGATGACTGTAGAAATGATCCTGCTTGGAGAAACAGACAACTGTCACACATGAAGGTAAAACCAATAATATCCATAATCTCACAATATTCTTTAAAATGTAATTTCTTTACCAGAAAAAAACACAAGTGGAAACACTTCTTTCTTCCAGGACATCCATAGAACGACCCGAACATTCAGAACAGCAGCTCTTGTTTATTTTCTTCAAACTTGATCAGTTTAGCATTTGAACTTTTTCTTGTGGTTTTGTCAGTTTTTTTCTCTTTCGCCTTTTTAGTAATTGTGTTTCTTTTTTCTTCACAGCTGCTGTGACAAAGGAGAAACTCTGGTTTCAGTTTAAAAAGGTAAGAAGTGAATATATTGTGAATAGTGTTGATTGTCATTGAAAATACTTTATTTTGTTGTTAAGAATTAAAAAATGTGAAAGTACGTAATTGGCTAAATTCCTGTCGTTTTTCTTTGTCCTGCAGCTTCTTGTGTTGTTATGTTTGTAACGAGCCACCAGGACTGTGTCTCCTCCTTGTGGCACAATCATGTCACTGCATTTATTGACCCGTTTCCACATTTATTTTGGAGGAAACTTTGTTTTTTGTTTTTAAATATAATGTAAATTGTTATTGGAAATCCTCTATTTTGACTTTAGGAATTAAATAATGTGAAAGTAAACTATATAATTGACTGAATTCATTATTTCTTGGTCCTGCAGCTTCTTGTGTTGTTGTGTTTGTAAGGAGCCACCAGGTGGCGCCACAGAAGATGTGTTTCTGAAAGTGTTGTTTGTGTCCAGGTTGATGGCGCCACCATGTGGTGTGACGGTGGAGCAGCAAACAACGTCCAGCCTTCCCTCCAGAGTGGAACATGTGGTGATGAACTGCAGTCTTCTGTCTTGACTCCTCCCACTGTTCCACTTCCCTCCAGAGGGCGAGTGGAACAGTGGGAGGAGTCAAGACAGAAGACTGCAGTTCATGACCACACCCACTGAAGAGCTGCACTTTTTGGGGGTTAATTTAATAAAAAAAATTCATAACTTTGTTCAGCATAACCCTCTGTCCTCCCTGGGGAAGGGCTGGACGGGAACCGCCACACCCACCGAAGTGTTTTGCCAGCCCTTCCCCCTCCACCTGCCTGCCTCCATCTCTCCTCCCTCCCTACCCCCCCATAGAAGACTTTTCCCACCCTGCCCCCCCCAACCTGACCCTCCTGACCTCAGCCTGTAGTCTGAACCCCGCTAGTGAAGTGAACTGGTGTGAGGAGGACTTGAACCTCCGTCAGTCTGCAGCACCAAAGCGTGTCTGACAGACTGAACCACTGCACCACCATGTGTTCTGCTTCTCCTGCTTCTTCTTCAGCTTCTGTCTCTACTTTTTTTTTTTTAGCCTTGTTTGTGGCGAATGTAAGGATAAATGGAACCCGAGCAGAATGTCCAGTGTGGCTGGTTGGCTCAGTGAGGAGGACCAGTGCCTTGCATGTGGGAGACCTGGGTTCAAGTCCCAGTGAGGGTGAAACTCCAAGGAGACATAAAAGTTCCCGCAGGTGAGAAAGAGAGTTATATTAACTCTTAATTCAACTTATATGAAAAGTTTCAATAAAAGCCCCGGACCGGACAACTCCTAATCTCCCTACTCTTCTTTTCTTTTATTAGTCCCTCTTTCTTCCACCTTGACATTCCTACGGCTTATTTTTAGACTATTTTAGACTCCGCCTCTTCTTAATTATCAGTCCCTCCCTCAAGATTGAGTGTCCTTAACTTATACGATCTAAAGGGGACCTACCCCACCTCTCCTCAACACTTGATTTTGATGTCAAGGCTCTCTGTTCTCCTGACGGTTCCCTGACCAGGATTTGAACCTTGTCTAGTTGGTACCTAAGCACTCCACGTGCGAAGGTTTATCATGTGAGCTGTCCGGCCACCTGGGATGCTGCAGTCCTTCTCACCTTTATACTCACTGCTTCTACTGAAACACTCAAGCAATAAGTTAAAGAGACACAAGTCCTTGAGGAGGAATTGAACCAACATCTGCTGCACCAAGAGCAGCATTGTTCCTCACTGAGCTAAAGACCCTGAAGTCAAGTCTTGGACTCCTTCACCTTTATACTGACATGTATTGAAAACTGTTCTACAAAGAGACGAGAAGAATGAATTAAGTACAAGTTCCAATGTCAGATTCCACTTAATACACACTTTAATGGAGAAAGAAACACATAACATAGAACATATAGAAGTAAGGTCTCCACTGACCAGGACTAGAACCACCAACCTTCTACTCCAATGACAGTGGTTCTTCTCACTGAGCTAAACAACTTGGAGGTCTGGACCTCGACGGTTCAGCCTTTGTGCTCAAGGGTTGAAGAAACAAGACCAAACACCTTGGTGTGGAAGACTTCACCTTAACACACCTCACCTCACCCCCCCCCCACACCCCACCACCCCCCCGCCCACCTCACCTCACCTCACCTGTGTGGGGGTGGGGGGTGAGGTGGGGTATGGGGGGGAGGGGGGTGGGGTGGGTTGTGTCACCTCACCCCCCACACAGGTGAGGTGGGTGGGGGGGTGAGGTGAGGTGGGGTGTGGGGGGCTGAGGTGGGGTGTGTGGGGTGGGTTGTGTCACCTCACCCCCCACACAGGTGAGGTGAGGTGTGGTGAGGCACCTGTGGTGGGGTGGAGTAAGGTGTGGTGGGGTGCCTCACCACACCCCACCTATGGTTGCCTCACCTCGTTCCTTGGTCTTGTTTCCTCAACCCTTGAGCACAAAGGCTGAACCGTCGAGGTCCAGACCTCCAAGTTGTTTAGCTCAGTGAGAAGAACCACTGTCATTGGAGTAGAAGGTTGGTGGTTCTAGTCCTGGTCAGTGGAGACCTTACTTCTATATGTTCTATGTTATGTGTTTCTTTCTCCATTAAAGTGTGTATTAAGTGGAATCTGACATTGGAACTTGTACTTAATTCATTCTTCTCGTCTCTTTGTAGAACAGTTTTCAATACATGTCAGTATAAAGGTGAAGGAGTCCAAGACTTGACTTCAGGGTCTTTAGCTCAGTGAGGAACAATGCTGCTCTTGGTGCAGCAGATGTTGGTTCAATTCCTCCTCAAGGACTTGTGTCTCTTTAACTTATTGCTTGAGTGTTTCAGTAGAAGCAGTGAGTATAAAGGTGAGAAGGACTGCAGCATCCCAGGTGGCCGGACAGCTCACATGATAAACCTTCGCACGTGGAGTGCTTAGGTACCAACTAGACAAGGTTCAAATCCTGGTCAGGGAACCGTCAGGAGAACAGAGAGCCTTGACATCAAAATCAAGTGTTGAGGAGAGGCGGGGTAGGTCCCCTTTAGATCGTATAAGTTAAGGACACTCAATCTTGAGGGAGGGACTGATAATTAAGAAGAGGCGGAGTCTAAAATAGTCTAAAAATAAGCCGTAGGAATGTCAAGGTGGAAGAAAGAGGGACTAATAAAAGAAAAGAAGAGTAGGGAGATTAGGAGTTGTCCGGTCCGGGGCTTTTATTGAAACTTTTCATATAAGTTGAATTAAGAGTTAATATAACTCTCTTTCTCACCTGCGGGAACTTTTATGTCTGCTTGGAGTTTCACCCTCACTGGGACTTGAACCCAGGTCTCCCACATGCAAGGCACTGGTCCTCCTCACTGAGCCAACCAGCCACACTGGACATTCTGCTCGGGTTCCATTTATCCTTACATTCGCCACAAACAAGGCTAAAAAAAAAAAAGTAGAGACAGAAGCTGAAGAAGAAGCAGGAGAAGCAGAACACATGGTGGTGCAGTGGTTCAGTCTGTCAGACACGCTTTGGTGCTGCAGACTGACGGAGGTTCAAGTCCTCCTCACACCAGTTCACTTCACTAGCGGGGTTCAGACTACAGGCTGAGGTCAGGAGGGTCAGGTTGGGGGGGGCAGGGTGGGAAAAGTCTTCTATGGGGGGGTAGGGAGGGAGGAGAGATGGAGGCAGGCAGGTGGAGGGGGAAGGGCTGGCAAAACACTTCGGTGGGTGTGGCGGTTCCCGTCCAGCCCTTCCCCAGGGAGGACAGAGGGTTATGCTGAACAAAGTTATGAATTTTTTTTATTAAATTAACCCCCAAAAAGTGCAGCCCTTCAGTGGGTGTGGTCATGAACTGCAGTCTTCTGTCTTGACTCCTCCCACTGTTCCACTCGCCCTCTGGAGGGAAGTGGAACAGTGGGAGGAGTCAAGACAGAAGACTGCAGTTCATCACCACATGTTCCACTCTGGAGGGAAGGCTGGACGTTGTTTGCTGCTCCACCGTCACACCACATGGTGGCGCCATCAACCTGGACACAAGCAACACTTTCAGAAACACATCTTCTGTGGCGCCACCTGGTGGCTCCTTACAAACATAACAACACAAGAAGCTGCAGGACCAAGAAATAATGAATTCAGTCAATTATATAGTTTACTTTCACATTATTTAATTCCTAAAGTCAAAATAGAGGATTTCCAATAACAATTTACATTATATTTAAAAACAAAAAACAAAGTTTCCTCCAAAATAAATGTGGAAACGGGTCAATAAATGCAGTGACATGATTGTGCCACAAGGAGGAGACACAGTCCTGGTGGCTCGTTACAAACATAACAACACAAGAAGCTGCAGGACAAAGAAAAACGACAGGAATTTAGCCAATTACGTACTTTCACATTTTTTAATTCTTACCTTTTTAAACTGAAACCAGAGTTTCTCCTCTGTCACAGCAGCTGTGAAGAAAAAAGAAATACAATTACTAAAAAGGCGAAAGAGAAAAAAACTGACAAACCCACAAGAAAAAGTTCAAATGCTAAACTGATCAAATTGCTGTTCTGTTTGTTTTAAAGACTGCAAAGGAGAATTAATGCTGAAATGTTTTATGAATCCTTCAAGACTTTCAAAATAAAGGAAATAATTCAAATATGTTGGGAATAAGGATATTTTGTCTTCATTGATGCACCTTTTCTTTTGTTTTTGCTTTATTCTACATTTCCACATGTATTTATCAAGGTATCAAAGTATTAATTGATAAGTTTACCACATGTTTGTCTGCAGTTACATCATTCTGTCACAAGATGTTGAAAAACAAGATCAAAACACTTTAAAAAGGTAAAATGTGGAGTCTTGGTGTTGTACTTTGAAAAAGGAAGATCAATAGTTGCAGCCAATGATCTTTAACCTTGATTATTATCAAGGTCAACAAGTGAAACAATGAACCACTTGTTTCACACTTTAGGCTTGATTTTAGACTCATTTCACGCTTGTGAGTCGAGATTCACCTTCAAGTGTCACATTTAAAGTGTGAATGACGTCGATGCCTCCATCAGTGAGAATGTGAGAAGAAAAAGCTTATTTCCTTACTTCATTATTGACTTTGTAGGCTCAGCACTGATGGAGTGTCCAAGGTCGTCCATCAGGAGACGTTTCAGCAGCTGGAGGTTCAAAAAGAACAAAGACATTAGTTACAGCCTCAAATCTTCACCTTTCATATTGTCAAGTACAAGTAAACACAATGAAATACTTGTTTTAGACCAGCTGAAGGCTGATTTTACACTTTAGTCTCAGACTTGATTTAATATTAGTCCCAATTTTCTCTTATTTTGCCTTACGGTTTTTTTTCCAGACTAAATTTCCATCACCCTCCCAAACTTTGTCATTTTCACCTTACTAAGCCTTTTAATAGCCTTACCATCATTTCTGACCCATTTCCATCACTTTCCCAATTTTTCATATTTTCACTTATTTTGCCATACTTTCCCAATTTTTCATTTATTTTTGCTTTATTCTACATTTCCACATGTATTTATCAAGGTATCAAAGTACTAATTGATAAGTTTACCACATGTTTGTCTGCAGTTACATCATTCTGTCACAAGATGTTGAAAAACAAGACAAAAACACTTTAAAAAGGTCAAATGTGGAGTCTTGGTGTTGTACTTTGAAAAAGGAAGATCAATAGTTGCAGCCAATGATCTTTAACCTTGATTATTATCAAGGTCAACAAGTGAAACAATGAACCACTTGTTTCACACTTTAGGCTTGATTTTAGACTCATTTCACGCTTGTGAGTTGAGATTCACCTTCAAGTGTCACACTGTTTTACACTAGTTTCAGACTGGTTTCAGACTAGTTTTACACTAGTTTCAGACTGGTTTCAGGCTAGTTTTACACTAGTTTCAGACTGGTTTCAGACTAGTTTTACACTAGTTTCAGACTGGTTTCAGGCTAGTTTTACACTAGTTTCAGACTGGTTTCAGACTAGTTTTACACTAGTTTCAGACTGGTTTCAGGCTAGTTTTACACTAGTTTCAGACTGGTTTCAGGCTAGTTTTACACTAGTTTCAGACTAGTTTTACACTAGTTTCAGACTGGTTTCAGGCTAGTTTTACACTAGTTTCAGGCTAGTTTTACACTAGTTTCAGACTGGTTTCAGGCTAGTTTCAGACTGGTTTCAGACTAGTTTTACACTAGTTTCAGACTGGTTTCAGGCTAGTTTTACACTAGTTTCAGACTAGTTTTACACTAGTTTCAGACTGGTTTCAGGCTAGTTTTACACTAGTTTCAGACTAGTTTTACACTAGTTTCAGACTGGTTTCAGGCTAGTTTTACACTAGTTTCAGACTAGTTTTACACTAGTTTCAGACTGGTTTCAGGCTAGTTTTACACTAGTTTCAGGCTAGTTTTACACTAGTTTCAGACTGGTTTCAGGCTAGTTTCAGACTGGTTTCAGACTAGTTTTACACTAGTTTCAGACTGGTTTCAGGCTAGTTTTGCACTAGTTTCAGACTAGTTTTACACTAGTTTCAGACTGGTTTCAGGCTAGTTTTACACTAGTTTCAGACTAGTTTTACACTAGTTTCAGACTGGTTTCAGGCTAGTTTTACACTAGTTTCAGACTAGTTTTACACTAGTTTCAGACTGGTTTCAGGCTAGTTTTACACTAGTTTCAGACTAGTTTTACACTAGTTTCAGGCTAGTTTCAGACTAGTTTTACACTAGTTTCAGACTGGTTTCAGGCTAGTTTTACACTAGTTTCAGACTAGTTTTACACTAGTTTCAGACTGGTTTCAGGCTAGTTTTACACTAGTTTCAGACTGGTTTCAGGCTAGTTTTACACTAGTTTCAGACTAGTTTTACACTAGTTTCAGACTGGTTTCAGACTAGTTTTACACTAGTTTCAGACTAGTTTTACACTAGTTTCAGACTGGTTTCAGGCTAGTTTTACACTAGTTTCAGACTAGTTTTACACTAGTTTCAGACTGGTTTCAGGCTAGTTTTACACTAGTTTCAGACTAGTTTTACACTAGTTTCAGACTGGTTTCAGACTAGTTTTAGAGTGGAGACAGAGACACTGTTTGACACATGCAGTCATACACCTTATTTAGGAACAGACTAACGCTAATCTTTTGGTGTTTACACGTGTGGAACCTGGTGTTTGAGAGGTTATGGACGTTGGGAGTTTGTGGTTTGTCGTCAGGTCTCCCCCGTTGGGTGGAGTTGGAACGCGCTGGTTCACAACTAGAGTTACAAACCATGTGTCGCTGCTTCTGACTGCATGTGATGACACTCTGGACATGAAGTGAGGTATCCACTACTCTCCATTTCATTTTCAGCCTGAACTTTGACAAAAACGCCAAACACTCACCTCACACACTTCCTGCTCTGCTCCGGGCTGTTCCGGAAGGGGGCGGGGCTACAGGAAGTATTTACCTGAGGGGACATGGAGCAGTCCACTGTCTGTAGAGGGGGGTTGCTTATATATTTGGTTCTATATATATATATATATATATTGCCAGGACTATTGCAGGGTTAAAATAAGTTATCTATGTTTTTCTACTCAATATTGTAGTGTATGTTTTATTATATCGAGTTACATTCTGAATGTTTGGTGAATATTAATCTAGTTTTTCAAACATCCCCCCCCCCCCCCCCCCCCCCCCGGGGTTTTAGCTCAACCTGTCCTGTCCTGATTGGTCTGACCTGCAGGTGCAGAGGTTCTTCTCTTCTATCCTCTCGTGACACACAAAACCAGGAAGAAGTCCCATTTTAGATTCTAATCATCTTTGTAGAGCAAAGTAGTGCAAGTGTGTTCTGTTGTTGCAATTCCTACATCTGTCCACAAGACGGCTTGAAAACAGGAAGAGCTGTACATTGAGAATAGAAGTTTGCCCTCTGGTGGTCAAAAGTATTAACTACTACCACTGTGAACTTAAAAAAAACATTGAAATGAAAATTCTTCGATTAAATTTCGATTCTGCTTTGTGTCGCTGGTCCATCAACATTTTGCAATAAATTTTCAATTGTTTAGCGAAGCTAATGAGCCACTTACTCTCCTGACTGCTGCTTTAAACAGCTCTGATGAGGCCTTGTTATTGATGAGTCGACCTCTGGTGGCCATAAGTAGGAACTACAACCAAAAAAGTAAATATTAAACGTTTGTATTCCAGTGCTGAGGAGTTGAGGGGTGAAGCAAGATCTATAAAGAGGAGGAATAGGTAGTGACCCTATTAAAGTACACACAATTAATTAAAATATACCACATGCACAAACTTCCTCCATCAATCTGAGTTTACTTTTCTTAATGGAAAATCCATAAATCGTAAAAATTACCATAGGCAACTTCAGAATGTCTTTTTTTTTATTTTGAAAAAGAAATGCTTTAAGTCACTTGTAGCTTTGCCTGAAACACAATCACCTCCCATTTTGAATGTTTTTTTCTTTTATTCCTTTTTAGAAATCAGAATGGTATACTATGCATGCAATACCGCATTAGCCGCTTTCGGTTCTTCATCTTCCACAGAAGGAAAAAAAAAGAAAAGAAAAAAGAAAAAGATCAACACAAAAACTCTCTTAAGTCCAGATGAAGCTGCTGGGAAACGGATGTTTGGAGAAGCCACAGCATGAAGCGATGTACACAGTTTGCGGTTGCATAGTACAGTACATGGAGTTCCTCATTTTAAAACAGCATGCCGTTTTTGTATTGCACATCACTGAAACTTTGTATGACTGGACCTCGAAGTCGTCCCAAGTGTCCCACGCAGGTTGTCGTCTCATTTCAGCACATGTATACAGCAAAAAGCATCTCTCAAAGACGTTATGTACATTTATTTATTATAAAAATAATCGCCAGCAAATATTCATCTCGGACTTTTCTACTGGAATAAACGTTTGTTCTTTTGCTTCTTTCATATTTTACCAAAGGAAAACAAAATAACCTCCCAACAAGTTTAGTATTTTGTGGTCAATCAGTGAAAAAATAAAACCAGTGATGCATTTAGTTGTATTTTTTTGGTGTCGTTTTTGTTTTGAGACAAAACAAAAGTGAAAATAAAAAGCCAGGACGGAGAGATTTTGTGAGCGTGCCGTTATTTGTCGTCTCCTCGAATTTCACCATTTAAACTAAGCAGACGTTGTTTTGGGGGCGTTTCCGGAGAGGGCGCCGTGACGCGCTGGTCTGGAAATCCCGTGTGATTGTCTCAAGCAGCCCAGCTCAACATTGGTTGGTTCGACTTTGAATGGCAAATGGCTCCAAGCTCCATCAACCAATGGGATCTTTTTTCCTTTTTAATCTGATGCTATGGGGCACAATGAGACAGACAAGCTGCTTGTAAACAGGAACATTACACACTTCTGCTTTTCCTAATTTAGAGTCAAGTGAAGAAAAGAAGAGTAAAAAGGACTCGTTGTGGAAGTAACCTGTGCCCTTCTGTCCAGATTCACATTGTCGGAATATTTACTCCTTGTTTTTTTTGCTTCATTAGTTTGTGCTATACACAATTTCCTAAAAGAACTCTTTACTTAAAACAGATAAAAAGAAGACTAGTGGAGCATCTGTCCAGCTGCAATCATCACTGAAAGGGAATCATATGAAAAGAGTTGTTAAACTTCAATCTTCCTTTTGGACGATTGGAGCGAGAAAGTGACGGAAAATGTTATATATCTACTTATGTTAGAGCAAACTGAACATCTTTTTATGCCACTTTTAGGAATAGAAATGCTGGAATCTAACATATGCTGCCATCTAGTGGCGACTGCGTGCATTACACAGATAAAAGGTGGACATTAAAAATGCTTTTTTATCTCCAAATCTCGTTAAAAATCTTATTGTGGAAACAGGAACTTTGTATTGCTGTGACTTTATTTCTCTTAAACTCGCCTAAAGAATAGAAAGCGATATCAAATCAATACAACTGAGTGAAGTAGTGAAGAACAAATACTCGCCTCCTCTGCCACACGGTGACGCAGAATTTGGAATTTGACTTTTGCGTGAGGTGAATGCTCCACTTGCACTCCTTCAGGTTTGCTCTGGGGGGTATTTCAGTGAGGACCGCAGCGTGAAACAAACGGGTCGCGTGCGCTAACTCATGTGAACGAGGCTTAAATTAAAAAAACAAAAACATCACTAGCAACCGCAGCAGCTCTCCACGTCCATGTGAAGCACCATGTGGGTTCAGTAAACTCCTGTTTGAGGGTTCCGACTGCTTCAAATGATGCACAGAAACTTTGATCACTACAATGGCGCCACTTTTACGTCATGCAATCCACTGAAACGCTCTCTACCGAAATCTCAGTGTTCTGGTTGAGTTACAAGCCTCAGGGAATTCACTGGTTTCTTTCCTTTCTATTGTTTTTTTTTTGTTTTTTTCAATACCTTTTTTTTTTTGTTTTTATTTTTTGGGAGAAAGGCGCCCCGTACTTCTACAAACATCAAGTTGATTACAGTAGGGATCTACTTTACGTTTGGAGGGAACATGCTCTGCAGTCAGGACAACATGCCAGCTACACAGAGGATGAACATGATGCAACCGATCCTGCCATTTATCCGTTTTAACCCCCGAAGAACAAGCAACAGGAACCAAAGGCATGACTGACCGGCAACCACCCGTCGTTTGACTTTAATGCTAATAAATGCAAAACAACCTGTAGCTTCAGCAGCGGATGCTTTTTTTTTTTTTTTTTTCTTTTTTAAATCGAACAAATAAGTTATAAAACAAAGTTTCCGGTTCAGTCCTTTTTTCTTTTTTTCTTTTTTTTTTTCCTGGCAGGGTTGAAAACATCCGGCAGAACCTGCTTCAGGAGGTTCTCACAGCATCTCAACACCAAATGCATCTCGAGTCGTATTTTAATATTTTACACTAATCTATCAGACGGCCACAGCTATTGCCTCCTCTAACTCTCTAAGTGCAGCGTTGCCTTCGTCCCGACACTGTAACTGAGCTCTGACCCCCCCCCCCCCCCCCCCCAACGACTCCATCGCAGGGTGGGAAGGGAAGGGGGGGGGGATCCGCCCAAATCAAAACACGATGCTACGGAAAAGCTGGCCTTGCTCAAAGTGACTTTCGAAATAGCAAAATAGTTTAGGGAATGTGAAGCACCAGTTTTTCAAAACTAGCAGCCAGGTCATCGTCTGCACGCGCCGTCCCTCCACAACTAGGTGAGTTAGAAAAGTGGACCTCCTTTATCTACACCTCGTCCGGGGGGGGGGGGGGGGGGGGTCTGGTACAAAAACATGGGTGAGGAGGATGATCATCTATCAGCATGCAATTAGCTAAATGGTGAGAGGATCTATACAGGGCCCAGGACTGGGGGGGAAGAGGGGGGGGGGGGGGGGGGGTGTCAGCAGTCTGTGTGCAGTGGATGGACTCCACCTCCACCTCCACCTCCACCGGGTGTGTTGAAGCCCACACATCAACACCGTCTGACCACAGCCAACGTCAGCCGTCGGACCCCCCCACCCCTCAAAGAAGAAAAAAAAACAAAATTGCAGGTCCAGGTAAGACGAATCAAAGGATTTCATTTTACAGGAGTAACATCCTGAACCTCCAAACTACGGTTGGGGGCGGGCCGGCTGGGAACGCAAGAGATACCTGAACGTGAGCGCGTGGGACTCGGGAAAAGAAAAAAAAAAAGACTAAAGGAAATCAAAAGCGGTACAATTTGGACCCTCCTGGCTCTATTGCAGCGTTGGTTTACTTTGGGTGGACCTCGGGGCCGTCGGCGCCCCCGGCGCGGGCCGAGGCGGCGCTCAGAGTCGGTGTCGGGAGTCATGGCTGTAGCTGCCCGGCGAGCTGCGGTTGCGGTGTGGCTTGTATGCATCCTGATAGGGGTCCGGGTAGTCCTGGTAGGGGTCCTGCTGCTCTCGGCTGTGCTGCGAGCCCGAAGACATGCGGTTGCGTCCCTTGTGCGCCCGCTCGTTGTGGTAGTTCTCGTCCGACGTCATCAGGTTGCGCCGCTCGTTGGGGGTGGAGTGGTCCCCCGTGTGGTTGCTCTGCCGCATCCTTTGGCTCTGCTGATCACACAAACACAGCGACGCCGTTTACCAACGCGAGTGCGTCGCGAGCGAGGGGGGAAAAAACAACAACAAACGACAACAGCAACAACACAATCTCTGCAGAGAAACGAGCGGGTGTGGGCGGGGCGGAGGCCAACCTGCAGTCCAGAGATGCTGGTGGGGTACGGGGTCAGCGTGGTGGGGCCCAGGTTGCGTCCCATCAGGGGGTTGAGGGGCGTCGCCATGGAGGTGTGGGTGGCTTTCCAGTAGGCCTCCAGGTACTCGGCGAGATGCTCGCAGGCGTCCTCCAGCTGGTTCTCGTCCAGAATGATGTCGAACATTTCCTGTGGGCGGCGGGATGGTGGGAGGGAGGAGAGTCAGGGCGGAGCTCACGGCGTCCACACCGTGGAAAAGCGCCGACGCCGCAGCGGGTTCCCCCGTCCGACACACTCAGAACGACGCTCCCCACACTGGGAATCACTCACCGGGGGACACTGGGCCAGTTTGTCCGCGGCCACCAGCTGGACGTTCAGGTGTTTGCTCTGGGACTTCCCTCTGGACTTCACGAGCCTCTGCAGGACCTGGGCGGCAGTGTGAGAGCTCATGAGACCCAGACCGAGGTCACCCAGGACGACACGTCACCACGGCGACTCAGCGTGCACACGAGTCAAGAGATTGAGTTCCTCCAACACGCACTGACCTGGTTTCATATTAAATCTTAAACATGATTTTTGCAATTAAAAGTTTGCAAACTTGGAGGGATCACAACCCTCAGCTGACTGCGACGTGAACATATTCTTCTTTTCTTTTTTTGTGTGAAAAAATGCGTGCAAGCCGTCAGAGAGCGCGTACCTTGGGCGAGGAGACTTTGACGTGCACGATGATGGGCGCCAGGGAGGTCTTGAGCAGCTGGGCCGGGTGGTTGATGGTGTCGGCGTCCAGGATGACCAGCTGCAGGGAGCGGGCCAACTCGAAGATCCTCTCGATCTCACTCTGCACCTCGGCTGACGGCGGCGGACACAAAGTCCAGGTTGGACACGCGGCGCTCACACGGAACCGGCATTTTGGGAGAGTAAGCGACGTTTCTCACCGAGACTGGAGCGAGTGTTGGAGCGTTCGATGATGGCTCGCTTGCTGGGGTTGTTGAGGACGGAGCGTTTGGCGAGGGATATGTCTGCGGTCACTCGGGTTATGGATATTCTGCAAAAAGGGTAAAGACTCGATGAGGGTTAGGGTTAGCCCCTAACCCCTAACCCAAAGCCGTGTCCATTTTGTCCTCGTATCTTGGGCTCCATCAGCTGGAGAACCTGTACCTCTGGTTCTGGTATTCTTGAATTCCTGGAGTGTAAAATCTAAAAAAAAAAAAAAAAAAAAAGCCCTGACGCTCTGGGGTGAATAGCCTCCGTCTTACCTGCCGTCAAATCTGTGCTTGAGGAAGTCGAATAGTGCTTTCTGCATCATGTCCGTTACCTGCGTGGAGAAGGAGCAAAGTGGGAAGAAGACAAAGAATTAAACTGCAACGTGAATTCTCTGAAAACATATTAGCCGAATTCTCCCGTTTTTAAAACAGGTTTTGTTGTTGTTACTCAGATGAATATAGGAGAAAAATCCAGCAGTGACACTGAAACTCAACGTGAGGACGGTTTAGAACTGCAACGGCAGTGGAGATTTACTCACACTGTGAACAGATTGCTAATCTGTCAAGTGTGGGTTATTTTTTTCTCCTGCTGCATGCTGGGATATCCTGACTCCAGTCATCAGGCAAATCCAGGGGGGAAAAAACGTGACAGATGGTATTTTCTCCTGCTGCTATTAAAAAAAAAAAAACCCTCAACCTCCTGATGTCTGGAGGTCCGGAGGTCTGTTGGCGTCTCACCTCGTAACCCTTCAGCGAGGGTCCCACCAGCACCACGGGCCTCATGGAGGGAACCACATCGTACGGGGGGATGTGCTCCGTCTGCAGGCGCAAAGAAGCAGCGGCGGACTCGTCACACACACACAAAGCCGGAGTCACTCCACAGAAAACACAGTTGAGACGGGAAGCAGTCAAGACTGTCGCGGCGGCCACACGAGCTCGATGACACGCCCAGGCTCGCGGCGAATGATAAGTTCAGTGGTCCAAATGCAATGAAGACGGAATCTTTATCCACGTGAGACCTCCCCCTCCCCAACGCCACGTCTCTCCGCGTCTCTCAGCGGCTGCGCTCATTGCATTGTGACCGGCGACTGAAGGTCTTATCATTCGCTGCACACAGATGGATGGATATGACGGGCTGCTCCACACACACACACGTCTGAGTAAAAGTCTAACGCAGTGCGGCGTCGCACCAGCACACACACGACTAAATGCCAAAGCCGAGACACTCGGGGAAACCAGTCCGTTTACAGACACAAACCTCTCATCCAGCTTCGCTTTACTTCTTTTCCTGAATGTAACGATCAAATATGGCTGAAGGGAGTTTTAACTAAATGAATCAGTATTTGAGCTCGACATGAGATGCAGCCTTCACATCGTCTGTGTGTTTGTATGAATAGTGAAAACAGGTTTTAAAGCAGTGTGAAGTTTATTATCATTTGATCTAATTTCACAAAGGTCGCTCTTCCGGGATTCAAACCGGGGTCTGGATTTAACCGCGACAGCACTTTGGCATCCCAGGAATGGCGGTGGTTTGGGCTGCGTATACTTCAGCGGGGCTAAAGTATGGGATGGCGTGAGGCTGGGCCGTCCTCCGCGAGCTCACTGGTCATGATGGCGGCAGGTGAATGAGAGAGTTTTTACCGTCACCAACTTACCACTTTCTGTTTCTGCTTTCCTGTGGGAGGGGAGAGAAGACAGTGAGAGGGCCCGTCAGTGGCTGCTGCTTCGAGAGGCGTCGCCGCTCACACACACACACACACACACACACACACACACACACACACACACACACACACACACACACACACACACACACACACACACACACACACACACACACACACACACACACACACACACACACACACACACTCACACACTGCTCGGCACAACAAATCAAACCTATCAAGGATAAACCCGGACGACTTAAAACACGTGTCCTAAGGTTATATTCACAAAGTCACATGAGTGCAGTTCAGAGGGGGGGGTCATAGTCTTGTCGGTGGTAAGCCCCCAGTCTCAGAGCGCCTGCAGTCCTCAACTGGAGGAAGAGGAGGATCATGGGAAAATGTACCAACAACTCTACGCAGTGAACTTAAGCTCTATGCAGAGACATGGGAAGGCTTTGGAGATCTTATGGTCTCTATGCTGAGGTGGCTCGGGAAGCTGGGCGCTAAGCTACCGACGGCCCCCTCCCCCCCGTCCGGCGCGCTCACCTGCCGAGGAGATGAGCGGGCGGATAGAGGCCGAGACCTCATCCTCTACACTGGAAGAAGAATTCCCTCCAGACTTACTGGAAAAGACAAGGGATAAAAAAAAAAAAGAAAAGAAAAAGGAAAAAAAAGACAGAAAAACATTGGTGGTATTAATGCAGAAAACCACCAAAAATAAAGATTGAAATAAATCAGACACTCTTGTTCAACAGCCAAAAATGTAACTTGAAAAGTGTGAAAGTCGTCTTTGTTGTGTGTTTATTGTTATACTTCATGTGTACAGCTAAGAAATACTTTGATGTCATTTGTTTTTATTCATCCCTCCACTAAAAGATGAAAATTTCACCTTTGTTGCGTCACACATTTAAGAGGCTTCGTGCACAAATTATCTCACAAAAAACATCTTTCAGGTCGACTGAGTCGCACGTTCAAGCGTGACCTCTGAAAACATGGCTGCCGCTGTGAAAGAGGGAGGAGTTAAGACTTGTTAGAGGTCTGAGTGGAGAGGCTTTAGGGCCCTCGGATTGCTACTTACTGGTCCTGTACACGGGGACTTTCTCTCTACCTGGACCTCCTTAAATCAGCTTTAATGCTCTGGTTGCACGGCTGTTCTGCTCCTGACATCTCTAGAAAACCTGTGAACACTTCAACCTTTGTCGCCGCGCTGCACCGTAACGTCGCCGCCTCTTAAAGACGGACCAAAGAAGCATTATTTGCTTTAACCCAGATTGAGTTGAATTTGCATTTGTACCAGTAAACAAAACAAAACAACTTAAATAAGGAGTTAAGTGTTTGTAAAAAGCCCGTGTCTGCCGCCACCCGTTAGTGGAGTAAATAGGCATGAGTCACACGCAGACCTGAGTCTCAAAATAAATATTTAAAAAATGTAATTAAATACCACACGCAGATGCTGAAAGCAGTATGTTTGTGGAGAAAGAGTTGGATTTTACACATCAAACACAAGATGAGCTCGGATGTGAACAAAACTCATATAAATAATCACCAACCTGCATGAAAAGTGACGTATAAATTAAGTTTATGCAATTATTTTACTGGATTCATTAATTTCTTGTGGTTAGGAATTGCTCTTAAGTTGAATAGAATTAAAAATATATTTGCTCACATGCAACGTAAACGACGGACGGCGACATTACGTCCAAATAACACAGGATGTCCTCAGAGTTAAAGATTTGGATTTAAAGTTCCAGAGGGAACGGGAGAGTTAAAATGACCTCTCACAGAGTCCCGTGTTATTGAATGGAGTGTGTTTTTCTGTATTGTCTTACCCTTGGACTCGTCCTCTCTTTTGCTCCTGCTGCAGCCGGATGTTCTCCAGCTTGAGCGGGCTGGGGATGAAGCCGATCTCGCAGCCCTCCTTCACCAGCCGGCCGATCCACCAGTCATTGTTGAACTTCTGGAGACACGCACAACGAAGGAATTTCAGCAAATCCAAACGAGCAGACGGATTAAAGAAAATTGAAAGAAAAGAAGAAGAAGGTGGGAGTCGTCAGCAGCCGCCACCTCTTTTATATGGAGGAAGTCCTTGGCGTCGAAGGAGATGGCGGTGGCGGGCACGGGCACGTCCTCGTCCAACGCGCCGCAGTAGCTCACATTGGTCCTCACAGCGAAGGCCACAGGTTTAGTCTGCCAGACAAACACGGGATTACGTAACTCTTGGACCAGGTTAAAGGTGCGATATGAAAGATTTTAATCATTCCGCTGCTGTCCAGCAGAGGGCAGTGTTGAGAAGACGTCCTAACATTACTTTAAGAGTTTTCCCTCTTCTTCTTCTTGTTATGGCTGCAGGTTTATTTGTCTATAAGGTACACGTGGCCCACCTTGGCTCTCTCCAGCTGGACGGTGGCCTGCTGCTCCCTCTCCTGGCGGCTCTGTCCCGGTCCCTGGCTCTGGCCGGGGCTCTGGCTCTGGACCTGGGCCTGCACCTCCCGCTCCTCCTCCAGAGAGACATCCGAGTCTGATGGTCTGCTAGTGTACGAATCAGCTGAGCCCTGCGGACACACATCACGCCAGCGGTCAGTCAAACAGGACGCGGCGAGTGGACAGATGTACTCAAATGACCTAAATCGTAGGAGTCCGGAGAAAAGCTCCGCGCCGTCGCCCTCGTCTCGAAACCAGGACGGCGGCTCGGAGCTGCTCGGCTTAATGAGGCTAGACAATTCTTGACGGGATCGCTCGGTGAAATTCTGCGCTTTACGTCCGGCAGGGCCGAGTCCAGAGTGCAGGTCTGGCCCTGCCGGTGCAGAACAGGTGAAATGGATGATCCAGGATAGAGGCGACTGCCAGCAGCAGAGTTTCCAGCCGTCAGCAGTCTGTGCCGTCGTGCACGTTCAGTACAGCCACCGGTACGACCCCCGCTCCCCGGAACCGGAGGAAAACACACCCCATGCCTCACTGGCCTTCATTGTTTCAAGAAATGACTCCAGCGGCCTGGTTTTGTCCCCGACATGGATGGAAACGCATCAAAGTTTGTGTCTAAACTCCAGATGCTGAGTAACAATAACATATTCCCCCAGTTTATTAGACCCATGCTGACATAAGTCACATAGATATTGAAAATGTTCCATCATATTTGTGTCAGACACTCACAATCTGAATTCCCCCTTTATTCATGTTCCGTCACAGCAGAGAGAGAGAGAACGCCAATCCCATCAGAAAGAGCATCACAGGTTTACGCCACTTTATATTTCTCACACTTTTCTTGTTCCCATTTGATGCTTTTAATGAGAAAAGTCTTTCTCGATTGATCAGCGACTGTTGTAACAGTTCCTCTTCCAGCGTCTTCATGAAACACTTGATGGTTTTATTTGACTTTAGCTGTGCTGCTGCTGCTGATTCTCTCATTGTCTTGTGGTCTTTGCCGACTGTCAGGGATTTTTTATCACTCCGGCGCCTGGAGACATGCTACGCTTGCAGCACTTCATGAATCCCATTAATGCAACGTCTCTTTCTGCACCCAGCACTTCCTTCCGCTGTGTTAATCTAAACAATCAGCCTCTGATGATGATTCAATTAAGGAGTGCCATTAGTCTCCACAAGATCAATCAAGTTGGTCATCACAGCTAAGCACTTCTTGAGATTTTTTTTTTTTTTTTTTAAAGACAAAGCCTGACTTCAGCAGAGACTTCAGCACGATTTCCAGGAATCCATCAAACGCATCACGTTTCTCCTGCTCAGGCCTCCGAGAACCGTTGTATAATGTGGAAAGTAACCATGCTGATGTCATTTGGATGTCACCGGGGTCAAGGTCTAATGAAAGAAAGAAAAAAAGAGACTCTGCCGCTTCAGTTTTGAGCAGGAAGCCGTCACGCTGGCACCCGAAGCGTCTCCTCACGTCAGACCGGAGCCGGAGCCGAGGAGTCGCCTCTTCTCGTGCATCGTGCGGACCTGAAGGTGCACTGTAGCATCCCAGCCATTATCCAATGGAGTAGCTTCAGCATGTGACTCATCAACATCAGAATCCACTTAATGACATCACGATGCATGTTTCTGCGAGCCCCCGTCAGAGCCCGCACGCCACGCAGTCGCAGGGTCACATCAGTTTAAAAAAAACACCAAAAAAACCGTGAAGATTTATCGTGTCGGGCCTTGAAGAGGGGGGGGGGGGGGGGGGGGGGGGGGGGGGGCAATTAGCATCTTCCCATCTTTGACTTCATGTCTTGGAGGTACAGGGAAGTGATAAATGGCTCCTCCTGATGTCCCTCCTTTTGCAGCCACACACACGGAGCCAAGAAAATATGAAAAATACATTTTAAAAAATAAATAAAAACCACTCATGGTTGTGTGGATGTGACACATCTGAAGCCATCTGCTTGATGTGCACTCTCTTCTTCACACACCCAACCCCCGTGCAGCCAAGCAAAGACCCACGATCACGCTACACTGTACCGCTGGCAAACCCATCAAAGGCCTCCTATAGATATATATATATAAATGTGTGTGTGTGTGTGTGTGCGTGTGTGTCTGTGTGTGTGTGTGTGTGTGTGTGTGTGGTGAGATGAGATGTGTCCTCCAATAAACACAAAAGCGACATCCAAACACTCACCGCCTCCGAGTCTTCAAATCCATGCAGGTACAAATTGTCATACATGGAGGTTTGATATTCCAACGAGCGCCTCTAGAAGAATGAGGGGAAAAATGAGAGTGGAGGCGGAGGAGGAGGAGGAGGAGGCGGAGGAAGGAGGGGGTACCAGAGAAAAAAGAATGGATGTGGAAGAGAGGGGGGGGGGGGGGGGGAGGATGACGACAATCCCTTCTCCACGGCAGAGAGGAATAATTAAAAAAAAAAAAAAAAAATCTCCCCTCCCCTCCGTTGGATCACGCCTGGTCCTCTGGAGGCCCGTCGCTTGATGGATGCGGCTTCTCCCTGATCCCACAGTGCCGCTGCCCGGCTCACATTATAGGATGGAGAGGCTCTCCCTGAAGGTAGCCCGATCCTGGCATTTCATTTCGTCAGGCACACACACACACTCACACACACAGATATATGCATGTACACGGCGAGCAGCAGCAGAGGCGGCAGCAGCAGCAGTGGATCCTTCCTCAATATCCAAGCCTGATGACACAGCCTGTGTGCTGCGAGGTGATTGGCTGGCCGGCTCTCCACTCAGCTTGGATGAGCGCTTCCCTTGATTTCCTTTCCCTTTTTTTTTTTAGTGCGGGGAGGCAGCGGGGGCGGGGGATGGAGGAGTAAAAGAGGGGAGCAGCATCCTCCATTTCCCTGTTACCTCTCATCCTCACTCTGCTCTTTTTTCCCTCCAGAGGAAACAAACATCGATCTGATTCTAAGGAGCTGCATTGGGGGGGAAACAAACCGGCTCAATGAAAAAATAGAGACTGAAAAGGCTGATGTTTTAGATAATACTGCAAGATTTCTTTTGGCTAAGAGGATTAAAAGATATCGTGTTCTGAGGTTTAAACTGTAGATTTCAGAAATTAAAGGCGTAAATGTATATTTTACAAGGGCAAAACATGAAATTTGGTCAGTTTGTATCATAAATTCGTGGATGTTTGAGGGATAAAGTGTACTTTGGTGAGTTTGATGGATAAATATGAGTCCACGGGCAGATTCATGTGTGGATTGTAAAAATGTTCCTGTTTTCCAGGTAAGTTGTGGATTTTAGTGATAAATTATTACTTAAGAGAAATAAAGCAAGAAATGAGCATCTGACACATCCATGAGTGTTTCTCTTCTTCTGACCACACAGGCATTAATTTTATTTCATTTTTTCACCAGAATAAACAACCTGCCTTTCTTTTGCAGTGAAGAGAATTTGAATGTTAATAAACGGTATTATACTTGTGTTATCGGTGTTTTAATAGCGGGTCTTCTCCATGGTTCCTCACATTGCGGCTGTTTGGCGACCCCTGCTGTCTAAATGGGGAACTTCAACTTTATTGAGCACCAGTGACGTTTACACACATTTTGTACACTGGATTTCATTGGGGGGGGGGCTCGTCAGATAAGGAAAAATTTACACACTGATAAACAACTTTAAGGCTCCTTTAACATTCTGTTTTTGTAAAAAGCAAAGTGACGCAACACGAACAGTAATCAAACACTGTGGAAGTGAAGCCTTTAATAACCCTTTGAGGAAACTCCTTGACTTGGCAGCGGAGAACTTCCTGTCTGCGTTCTGGTGGTTTACCTGTCGCAGGATGAAGCTGGTGGACGTGGTGCTGCCATCCGACCTCTTGAGGCGGCTCCTCCTGGAGTACGTTCCTCGGTTCACCTGCGAGACAGGGAGTCTCGTCACTTTTCTACTTTTTCAGACGTGTCAAATGTTGCAATGAGGTCAACTTTACCCACCTAAAAATATAAAAGCCCCAGAAAGCATGTGATGAGCGTAACGCCACCTGCACTGCATGTTTCTGTGTTTTACACCCTCTTTCTCTTCCCGAAAATCCAAATATACCATCAGAGGTTGTCTCCGGGGGGCGAAATTAATTATCTGCCCCATTTCTGTTCCAGTCTCCAGAGTTAATGACAATGTCACCGTTAAAAAAAAAGCCAGAGCCTACTTCCCTGAATTCATAAAACCGGGCCATTAATCTGGGTCACCATCTTCCTCCTGCAGCTCAGAGCCAGAAAGTAATGAAGGATGAAGATACCAGACTATGAATATCCCGCTATTAATAGTCCCACTATTCAAGATGCTCAAAAATCTATTTGATCACATTATAGCATTTTTGTTTTACATTCACAAGTCTGGCAATAAACCAGCATGTTTATTTGTCAAAAAGGGCAAAACAAAAAAAAAGTGTTATAAATTCCTGAAGTGTTAAAACAACCAAAATAAATCCAGATTTTAATGAAATCTGATGAAAAGCAATGGAAACTCTGGACACATAAGATGTATGAAGATCCTTTCCTGATTGATTTGGTTTCTTAAAACAACTTTTATAGGCTTCTAATTAATTTTTCTTTAACTTTGCTTGTATTATGTTGTTCATTAATATGTGAACATGTTGTTTTTCCTGCTAATTTTATCTGACATGTATTTTGTGTTTTTTTTTCTTCAAGATGTGTTTAAAAATCGGATACGAGCTCATTTTTGTACATCATGTCAAAGTTTATCAATTAAAACAATTTACACGGCTGCAGTAAAGTGAGTTGATGGATTGTTCCTCACTAATAGACGGACGAGATCAGGGGGTCCTACCTGGAAGATGGGCGCCTGGATACCCTCCCCGATCTTGTTGCGGATGTAGATGTGCCGGGACATTTCTGCCAGCACATCGGTCCAGAGGGCCGGCTGCTCCGGTCCGGTCCAGTGGAGCGGCGGCGGCGGGTTGCGGGCTGCGTGCTCCAGCTTCCCGCCACACAGGTACACATGAGCGCCGCGTGCGTCCGCCGCGAGGACAGGTGCGTCAGACACACCGCAGCGTGGACACGCGCCACTCCAAACCAGATGGACGCGACTATTATCGGCACGGAGGAGGAGGAGGAGGAGGAGGAGGAGGGGGTGTGGCCACCACGCACCCTGTGGAGAACCTGCGGGGGGGAGTTTATACTTAAACCCCCACATGGAGGGAATGAATGCGATATTGTTCTGAAATAAATTCAAAGAAAATGGCTCAGGTGTTCAAACAGAACTTATTATCACAACCTGCAGAGTTCCCCCTCCCCCACACCACCTGCAACCTAAAGATCCCATTATATCATTTATTATGATAAAAATACATGCAAAAAAAGGCAATAAATTACATTCTTATATGCTGCGAGTAACATGTTTTTCGTTTGAACTTATATTATATTATTCATATTACAATAATTTAGACTGAAAGATAAAGCTGTAAAGCTTTATGTTTTATTAATATTTTGATCATTACATTCTGAAGCCCCCCCCCTCCCCTTAGCGACGGCACTGCACGCTAACCCCAATGTCTCTGTTTAGTTTTTTTAATATGAGGCATTGGAAAATACAATAAAAATGAAGACTGATTGCTCCTATCAAGAGTGAGCACGAAATCATAAAGATAAACAAGAAATTTAAGTGACTAGTGGAGGAAAAGTAAATAATGGTTTTAACGATAAAGCAGCAGCAGATGTCACATTATCTCACAAACTGCATCAGATACAAGTAATTAAGTTTCCTCTCATAATGTGATCGCTGCTATTCAGAAGTGGGTCATGTATTTTTGTTTTTAGCATCCCCCACAATCTAAAAATCTACAAAAGGCAGTGGAATGTTTTTTTTTATTTTTAATCTCTCTCTGAAGTCATTAAGTGGCTTCCAGTTTTTGGATTTCTATCAAGAGGCTCCATAGCGTTCCGTTCCTCTGTTTACCTGCACACATGCTTTATTTATTCCACTGGCAGACACACAAAGACAAAACACCTTGATGCTGAATGGCTGCCAAGACTTTCTTTTATCTACTTCAAATCCCCTTTCAGCCTCAGACCGGCTGATCGGAGCCAAAGTTTCTGTTTCGTGCCTCCACAGAGCTCCCAACACGCTTCCGGCTGCACATTGTGGTTCAGATTCATGTGTGTCGTAACTTAAGAATGCTGAAAAACAACTGTAAATGTTTTTCTTTGTTTGATCGCGTCAGGCAAACGACTACTTTACTCTAATAAGATCACATTTTCACAATAAGCCATTTCTTACAGACGTTCCCTGTGTAAAGTTCTGTTAAAATGCTGCTTATCTAACGTCTTTGTGTTTTATCTTTGTGAGCTGATCAGATAATAGACTTCCATGATTTGGTCCGCGGGCCACACGGTTGTTAATCCTGCTTCATCCCTTCAAACTTAATGTTGTTTCCCACTTTGTCCAGCAGATGGCAGTATAGCCCTTAAAAGAAAACGATGGCAAGGATTTTTTACTATTTTTTAAATGCAGGTTCAAGAGTGCAACCAGTGCGGCACACAAATATATAAAAATCAACACATGATTATTTCCTTCTCATACAGATGCATTAACACCTGAACAATATCATTATGTATTAATATCAGATAGTGGAGTTTGCAGGCGTCAGTCATCAAATCTCCCTGCATTTGGAGTTTTAATTTTCTCTTTTGAAGAAGTTGCAGAGTAAAATTTTAAAAACCAAACGTGTCGATGGTTAAACTGCAGAGATGCTGAGTGGTTTATTTCTGGAGGATCCCCGAGTAGCTCTACACTCTCACCTGGGCTATAACATAGTTCCTCAAAATATCTCAGTCGCTGCCCTTCACAGAGCAATTTCCTTCCTATAGGAAGCACTTAGATGGAATCCTCTCAGAGAAACCCTCCTGGATGAAGACGCCCTGGTCCACTGGCACACATCAGCTTATTTCTGGAAGCACGTGGGAGAGCTTTTAAGTGACCCAGTGAACAAATGGAAAGGTCCCACTTTGTTTCACCGGCTTCTGCCGCCACGTGTTCACAGATGCAAATCTTCCACCGGGTGAATCTGCTGGATTAACGCACCTTAAAGTATGAGGATTCTATTGTTTTGACTCTATTTGAGATGAGCTGAAGTCGTAAGGAAACAGACAACAAATGCAGCCTAACCTCTTTACATTGTGCGTCGATGCGCTAAACGGCAGGGAGAAAAACAATTTCACATGAATGAATAAGTTATTACAGAGCATGAGGGTTGTCTATTTTCATGACCCAGTGGTTTTTGGGTTGGGTTTCTTTTTTCTTTTTTTTTCCCGAGCAGGTTGAACCGTGACAGTGGAGCGGAGCTGCTCGCTGGTGCGTTCACAATAAACGCCGGAGCGCCATGTGTTCATGTTGAAACATCAAGCTTTAATGCCCATTTCCATCCAAACACACACATCAGTCCAGACCAGCGTGGACACGTGGAGGTGGCTGTACGGCAGCGTTTCCTGCATACAGATATGCGATGTGTACTTACGGGCTTTAAGGTGGGTGCTGCTCCGACAGGGGCCGGCTGTTCCCCGCCAGGCTGAGGCCTCGCCGCTCCGCCACTGCGAAACACAAACAGGATTACAACCAGACGGAAAGCTGCAGTTCCAATAACCCCGCAGGCCGTGAAAGACCGCAGTCACCCGGGAGTGGAAAGAGTTAACACTGTGGAGCTTCTTCCGCGAGAGCGTCACCTGTTCCACGGGGCCAAAGCCTCCACGTCAACCACGGGCCTCCTGTTGCCGCTCAGTTTCCAACCTCAGAGCTGAACAAAAAGGTTCACAGCAGCCGTCAGTAAAATATTCATGATATACTGAGTTAAGCATGATCTGAGGAACATGCTTCCTCTTCCGCAGGTACATCCATTATTCATGGGTTTTGCTCTCCTGACCTGTAAACACACAGAAAAATGGACACGAAAATGCCACGATGCAGCCGGTAGAACATACCTGTCTCCACTCGGGCCTCGTCAATCATTAAAGAGGGAAGGAGCCGCTGAAAGTGAAAAAAGGAAAATGGCGAGTAAAATCAGCAAACAGCTCGACTGGACGTGGAGAGAAACTTACGGAGGGGGTCCGCCGAGAGCAACGGCCTGAAAAACAGCGAGAGCTCGTCAGAATCACAAATGGAGGAGCGCTCTGGCCGGTGGCCAACCAGACGTTGGTTTCAGGAGGAAGGATCTGCCTTCATGTACAAACCCAATGCCTGATAGGTAACCAAAACGCTGGTTCCAAAATTGATTTATTCATCTCAGTTGTTTTTTGTTTGTTTGTTTTTTTTACAGTGTATATTATACAAAAATATAGAGTACCAAAAGTTCACAGTGTCCAAAAGGCAGTGTTAAGTCAGATTCACATCGAGGAAAAACTGTAATTTTCAGGGGAATGCTGTGACCAGTGTGTTTGTGTGTGTGTGTGTGTGTGTGTGTGTGTGTGTGTGTGTGTGTGTGTGTGTGTGTGTGTGTGTGTGTGTGTGTGTGTGTGTGTGTGTGTGTGTGTGTGTGTCCAGATGGTGAGTAGAAACAGTGCATGCACGTATTTGTATGCAGGCCCTCACACGTTGTCCACGCCGCTCGTTTCATGCTACGTCACGGAGAAAAAAAAACAACAACAAAAAAAAAACAGCAAAACCCCTGAATTCATTTGTCCGTATTTACAAATTCAGAGACAGAAGAGATGCAACCCACATTTACAGCACACACTCACTTAAATAATAACAATAATACTGTCCTGGAAAGTCAAACACTTGAACCAATATCGGTTATTTCCCACTTTTCTTCCTGCACATCCCCCCAACTAACAACAGTGAGAAAAGTTGCGAAGGATTTTAGGATCGAGACTCATTTTTTAACTTTAAAATATCCTTAAACTAAACCTTAGCATTCCAATGAGTGCTCTATAAATAGTTAAAGGTTTAACTTCATTTAAAAGCTCTTGATGCTTCTTCTGTGAATATAAACGCCAAAATAATTCAGATGCGATAGAAATTGGTTGGAGCATGCAGGGTTTCTTTCTTTTTTTCTTTTTTTTTTACACAATAGGCCAAAATCCTCCAATCCCACATGCAGCAGCTCAAACAGGAAACAGTAATGTCATTGCTCTGCATTCAAAGATGTGATCATATTTTACAGTTTTCACTGTGTTTGCATTAAAACGCAACAAAGTTTGGCCCCAAATATGATAAATCCAGGGAATTAATTCCACTTAAACGCCTTGCAAAGTGAAATGTGACCCACAGAAATGCGATGCAAGCATTAAACCTGGTAACGTGAAGTAAAAAGGCTCATCTCAGCTGCGTGTTTTTGGAGTGAAAGTCAATCAGTCGCAACAAAAGTCCGAGCTTGATAGTTTTCTTTCTTTCTTTTTTTTCCCCCCAACATGAAATGTAAAATAAAAATCGAGCTGTTCATCCAAAACAAACCACATTATAACTTATTACATTGCAGCTGAATGTTTTAAGCAAACACACCATACAGATGTTTTATGTTCCTTTCTTGTGCTGCCATCGCTGTCCATTCCCTTCAAAACAAACCCGGACTGGGAATTAAAGCGAACGCATGAAAAATCTGCCCGTTTCTGTTCGTCTCCTCGCTGGACCTGCTTCACATTATCACTCATGTCGATGTTGACTTACGGCAGCTCCCAGCGACGTCTCTGATCGAGTCCCACAGTGTCTGTCCAGAGCGGACGAAGCACCTCGGGGTGGGTGGAGGAGAAACAGGGGAGACGCCGGTTTGATCGGGGGGCCAAACCGAAGCGACAGGCAAAGTCTGAAAGCCTAAAACAGCAACGTCGGCTCGTTGTGCACCTTCAGTCTGGGATGAACCCGGGATGGGAGGGAAGAGGGAGATGTGTTGGAGAAAGAGGTGTAACGTTAAACAAAAAGGCTCTGGGGATGTGCTCACATCAGTGTCTGTGTGGAGAAGCATGGCTAACTTGTAGAAAGGGCATTAATTGGGTGGGGAAAGTTCAGAATTTGTTTTATTTATAGCTTGCTTTGGAAGAATAGAGATCAAACTGGGCTTGACTGAGTTTTAACTCCCCTGCTGAGAACGACTAGTTATTGTAAACAGAGAGCCTGAGCATACCGGGGGGGGGGGGGGGGGGGGTCAGACGGACCAAAGACACTAATGTGGGTGTTTGAGATGAGTTTAGAACCTTGTTTCTGTTCTGGTGACTGAGTCGCCTCGTCGTAGTGGTGGGGGGGGGGGGGGCAAGGAGGGGCCGGTGATGGCGGGCTCCTCTCAGCTGTGCATGTAGGTCCTGCAGGGGGAGTCCGGGTGGAAGTCGTACTTGCCCAGGCTGGGGGGGTAGTAGGTGGTGGTGAACATGTTGCCGGAGGGCAGCGGCGAGGGGAAGTGGTTGCACGTCTCGTCGTTCACGTGGAGGTTGTTCTTGTTCAGCGTCTGCGGGGACGGCGGAAAGAGTTTGAGAGCGGCCGGCGACAAACAGTCCGGAGAGGCAACGCGACGACCGCCCACCTTGAACTCCATGGGGATGTACTTCTCGTTCTTTGGCGTGGCGTTGCCCTGCTTGTTGTAGGTGAGGTGGTTGGGGGTGCTGGGGTGGATGACGGCCGACTCGGCCGAGGGGCGGTTCAGGTGGTGGCAGTAGGTGTAGGCCAGCGCTGACAGGAGGGCCGCGGCGAAGAAGCTGGCCGAGCCCACGGCGACCAGCTGGAACAAGGTGAAGGCTGAAACAGAAGGGGGGGGGGGCAGCTTGAGAATGGTCACGAGACCAGGAGTTTTCTTTTGTCGCAGGGTCATCGGAGACGAGCTGCAGCTGCACGGCTGATGGAGGTCCGGGCGACAGAACATCAGCCAGGAAGTATTTATAGACACACAGTCCAGTGCAATCATAAGGAGACCATTTGCCGAACGTTATGCAATAATTACATCTCACAGTCGCACACTCTGTGTGATGTGATCCAATACAGCAGCTCAGTCAAATCTGTACAAACGTTGGGATCTTTGTGATCGTGAGAAATGCTTCACTTTAATGATGCATCTGGTTTTGAGCTTGTGATTTGCTGCTGCTCCTGCAGATGAGCTTGAAGCATGTTATCCTTTACAACACTTCTCTACATCTACAACCTCAATTTGAACTATTTCAGATCTACTGCACACCCTGGGAGCAGATTCTGGGTGGTTTATTGGATGTCTTTTCGCAGTGGATTGAAATCTACTCATGCAGACGCAGCTTCTTCGTGGCAGAAAGCCTGACGGAGCTCTCAGCTCCAGTTTGATGGTCAGAATGAGTGGAAAAAAAACAAAAAAACCCTGCAATTTCCTCGGGGTTGTACTAAATGTTGCAGGTCACTCTCTGGAGGAAAGGAGGACAGTTGCCGCTAAAAGCAGCAGCGTCCTGAAACCCGGCTTCCAGAGGCAGGAGAGAGAGGCCCACGTCTGCAGCATGGATATATAAACTGTGCGGTGGACTTCAGTCACGGGGGGAAGAGCCATTCCGTTGACTCTGCAGCCGTGAGCAGCGGGAGCCACATGTTTGTCGAGTGCAATCAGAGGGCAGGGTGAGGGACATTGTGTTTTTGTGTGCTGAGGGCAGAGTCGTTGAAGAAAAGACATTTGCGTTCACTCACTTCCGCAGCTCTGGTCCTCCTGTCCGGGTAAAATGACTGGAGAAGAGAAACGGGAGCGTTAATGTTGCGCGCCGGCGAGATCAAACTGCTCTCGTCAACCTCTGACCAGCAAGCGGCGCTCCCACCTGGCACCTCGTGCGGCTGACACGGCCGGGACTGCGTGGCGTTCCCCCGGCACGCGCCGACCTCGGCGTCCTGGTCGTCGCCGCAGCGGCAGCGGCGGTGCTGCAGGCCCTCGTCGTCGCAGTCGCCCCACTCAGTCCACTCGCCCAAACCTGCTGGCAGAGGAGACGAGGACGACTTTATCTGGACGTCCGCTCCATCCGTACGGGGAGAAAAAGTTCTATAACTCATCCATTAATCTTATTATTAATAAATGATCACGTTCATAAAGGTCATAGAGGAAACACTGATTCATTTTCAGACAAATCGCAATTACAAAAACGGATTTACATTACAAAACTGAAGTGTTAAAAAACCTTTTTTTAGTTTGTAGCGTTAATAAAATCCTTTTGTTGCATACATTTATGTCAATAATTAAGGACAATTTGAAATCTATAAAGTGGCGAATTTAAAAGGAAAAAAATTACAAACAGCTATTTCTAACAGGAATCCTGATATTTTTATTATCCTAATATTTAATGAAAACGAGGCAGAAGTTTTTCTTTTTTTAATCAAGTTGTAATAAATCTTTTGATTGTTATGTTTCTGTTTTTGTCTAATGTATTCTTACTTTCATTTCAAGTATTTTACATCTCGTAAAAAGTTTTTTCTGTTAGTTTTACTGTAGTTTTTTAGTATTCAGCGTTTATGTAATGTGGGTCATTAGTGGGGGGCTGCTGACTATAAACTGAATAAAAACAAAAAATTCATCTCAATTCATGTTGGTTAAATCAGAAAAAAAGAAGCTTGGAGATAGTTGAGCTTTCCTCACAAGAAAGAGGAAGAAATAATTGTTTTGTCTCTATGTCTGTGGACAGATTTGTTTCTTCACATGAGAAAAAGCACAAATGGGCCTTTTGAGTCAGAGTCAATACGAGTTTTGATCGGACTTTTTAATGTTTTGGCTGAGGGAGAAAACGTTTGGGAATCCATCGGCCCCTTTTCAGTGCACTTCTTGTTTTTTGTTTTCCTGCTACCACTGCGCCCCCTCCAACCAATATTAAAAACGGCAACTTCAAAAGAAAAGCCCTTCAGTTCAAAAATGTATTTTTATATTTAATTGCCGAGTCGCTGCAGCCTGTTGTTGTTTAATCTTGCAGAATCAAAGTGTTTGAATTGGTTGCTGGAAAAGAAAAAAGAAAAACAAACTTTTTATCATGAGACTGGAAAAACCAGCATCTCGTCTCGCTGTGCATCTCAAACCGCCGCCGGCCGGCCGCTGAGGCTGTGGCGTAGGTCACCGCGTGAACCGGCTGAGCAATGTTGGCCGTGGCGCAGTGGTCATCATCAGTCAGCGGCCGGCCTGCAGGCTGGCGGGGGTCACTTTGTTCACCCAACAAAAGTGTGAAACAGATGAGGGCTTGATTGCACCAATTTGCTTTTCCCCCCGTGTCTGCGTTTATCTCAAAGACCAAATGAAGCAAAACGTGCAGGAGTTGCTGCGCCATCAGTGTCATGCAAGTGCGATTATCTCAGAGCAGGAAGTCGAGTTCGAGTCGAACAATTAGGACCAAAATGGAAGTAAAGAACTCCCTTCACGTAAGGGTTTATATCAAAATGGTAAAAACGATCGAGGAGCAGATGTCAAAATCTCTAACATCAATAACCGAGTACAGTAACTCTGTATTTCATTCAAATGTAATGGTGTAAAAATATATTGTAGATTAACCAAACCCCCATAATAATAGTATTGGCCCTACCTTCACAGGTGTGTGTGTTGCAGAGGGCCTCCTCGGTGTGCAGGCCGATGCAGATGTCGCCTCCATTGGCAGGCGGCGGGCTGCTGCAGGTCCGAGTGCGCTGGTAGTGCCCGCCTCCACAGCTGGACGAGCACTGGGACCAGGAGGACCAGCAGGACCAGGCTCCACTCACTGAGGTACAGACACACGATTAGAGGGAGGTTCTCTGGAGCTGCAGCCACAATCCGGGTCACGACCTCTGAGTTACCCGGGCACGGCTGGGTGTTGCAGTCCTGGTACTCCACCGGGGAGCCCACACAGGCGCTGGGGTTGGTCCGGCCCTCGGGGGTCGAGCAGCTTCGTTTGCGCGTCCGGAAACCCCGGGAGCACTGCTGGGAGCAGCCGGACCAGGTTTCCCAGGATCCCCAGCGGGCTCCCTGCGGCTGGGCCGGCGTCCGGCCGCTCGTCTTCACCAGGTCTTCCACCAGAGCTGCAAATACACAGAGAAACCAGGTGAGCACAGACGGCGATGACTGCAGCAAGTCCCAGTGTTGTGAAGAGCTCACACAGAATTTAATAGTTTTATTACAAATTCAACAAGCAGCCCGTTTCCATATGGGTCACGTTTGGAAAAACTAGATTTCCCTGCAGAGGCGACCACGCGTAACAATCCGCAAACACTGATTATTTACATATGTATCAGGAGGACTGCCTCCAGCTTTGAAATGAGGCCAGACAATGCATTTCAACCACTATCTATTCTCTCCAGAGCTGACGCGTTTGAAAACAAACAATAAAATGAGTCTTTAACGTCTTGAGCTTCAGTTACTTTTGAAGATTCCTGATTGAAAGTCCAATGTTTTGATCCCGTGAAGCCTGGACGTCTCCGAGCAACGGCGGACGTGGACATCTGCCTCCCCAAACCGGTTCACTTGATGTTTCATCAATCTGCTGACTGACGCCTGCAAACGTGAGCCCATCTGTGTTTATTGTGGCGGACTGGGAGCGGCGCCACCGGCAGACTGATGCGGCCCCAGCCAGTGTCGCATATTTGCCGCGTTGGACTGATTCGCAGAGTTGAGCGCTGCACAGAAACGGCTGACTTAAACCTGCAGGTGATCGCGACACCATCTGTGTTTGGAAGTGATTTATTGTTTGCACTCACAGTCAGTCTGACAGGCTCCAGTTCCATCGTTGGGGCAGAACCGAGTCTCCAGCTTCTTCTTGCCCAGCTGGAGCTGCTGGGGGTCGGGCAGCAGCGCCCTGCAGGTGTACCTGAACCTCTGCTCCTGCCGGGAGCCGTCCTGGCTCACGTTGACGGGCATCCACGGCGTCCACGGGGTGTTACGGCGAACTTCGGGGCAGGCGTCCAGGTTACAGGCTTTATACTCCTGCAACACAGAATGCAAGCCAATTAAATGGCACCGGCGTTGCTTTTTCTCCTGCAGGCCTCACTTTAAAACTCATTATAAATAGCTCACAGAGATAAACTTAGAGTTAACACGCTCTGCAAAACAACACAAATACTACAATTATCTGGAGGGGGTTCATTATGTGACTAATTACTCTGTCTAATGGGACAATTTCCAACTTTTCTAGCAACGGAGAACTAATCTGGTTTAATATTTTGGATCATTCAGTTCACTGTAAATATGTGCAGTATATTTAAATCGCTGTAAATGTATATCTTCCCTACATGGACTAACAAAACACAATACCATTGCACATCCCGGACAGGTGTTGCCATTCTCACAGGTTCTGGTCCTGGAGTGGACCCCCCCCCCACACTCAGCACTGCAGTGAGCCCAGGGGCCCCAGGCCGTCCACAGCACTGGCAGGGGACACGGCTTCTTGTCATTGCACAGCCTGGAAACACACACACACACGCACACACTGCCGTCACCGCCTGCTGATCACGCGTTCCTCTGACGGCGTTCCACACACCTCTCCTCCCGACCCTGGCCCACACAGATGCGGCCGCCGTGGCGAGGCGCGGGGTTGTTGCAGGACCGCTGCCTCACTTCAAATCCGATACCGCAACTGCTGCTGCACTGGCCCCACGAGGACCAGGGAGTCCAGCCGCCGTTCCTGAAATGCAACGAAACGCAACGGTAACAACGAAGGATATGCGTTTTGATATACAATCACCTTCCACTCCGTTTGTGAGATTTGTTGATTTTGTAGTCAGTAGGTATAATTATCTGTGCAGAAATCATTTAAATGCAATCACTTGTCCCTCGTTTGTTTTACCTTGAACTCTTCATGTGTCCTCTTATAAATAAACAACAGAAAAGTGACTTTATTTGGAACCACAGTCAAACCAGACCCAGACTGGGGTTCGATGAATAAAACCCAAACTTTCCAAACATCTGGACACATCAAACCAAACTTGGAGTTTTTAAAACATATCGAGAAAATGTGCATGACTAAATCACTATAGACTGGTTGAAGACCCAGAATGTTTGCGGTACTCATGCAAACTGACCATATAACTGCACTTAAAGCTGAATTCATTTCTCAGACATCTTGGGGAAAATCACCAACAGTGTTTTTTGCGTATCACAGTGCTGATGAGTTGGAAACATTTTCAGACGGAAAGATTGTAAGATTTTGCACTGCTATCAAACACATCCCAGCAGCTTTTTCTAATTGATCGGTGCAGCAGTGAAGGTCTGCAGACCTTAATGATTAACAAACACCTGCATGCAGTGGAAACGCACCTCGAGCAATTGGCCACCTGGATGGTGGGCCCCCTGCACTGGACCCCCCCGCACCGGGCCACCGGCCCGTCGCAGGAGCGGGACCGACACACGCAGCTGCTGACAGAGCCCTCGCCGTCGTCGTGGTTACACGGCTGCCACTGCGCCCACGGACTAAAGCCGCCGTCCTGCGTCAGGTTCCTCACCTGCACGGAGGAGCAGAGAGGGTCATTTTGAAAAGTTTCAAACGTCTTCTCTTCTCCTGAACCTTCCACCAGTGTGATTAACAAGTGGAGAAACGGTGCAACTTACTGGGCATTCGGTGATGTTCTGTGTCCACTGGTTCATGTTGGCGCTCTCCTCGAATGTGGTGCAGCGCTTCTGTTTGTGGTCCCAGCCACAGTAGGGGTCCCGAGCCTCCATGCAGTGACTGGTAGGGAGTTCAGACAGAGAGTCAGACATCTCAAGCCTGGGAAAGAATCTTGTTTGTTTGTTTTTGCTGTGCAAAAAGTCTACAATCTGCAAGAAATAAGAAATGGTGTTTTGTTGGTATCAAAGAACCTTTGACGTGACTCAAATAGCAGAGCAGCTTGGGGGAGGAATACTGAGAAAGTAATGTTCTGTACATCACATAATGTTTTGAAAGGCTGTCAATGTACTCAAGTAAACAAATTCATTAATAGCCTGCTTATATAATGTCTGCTGTGAGCCAGAATGTAAACTGACAGATCAGAAACGGCCGCTCTGCAGCATTGTCAGCATTTGTCCAGCACCTCTCAGACTTGGACGCCCACTCCCGCTTGTGTCTCCCGGCGCACTGAGGTCATAAATCACTTTAAGTATTTCCAAGTTGAGTCGATGAGCGTGCGGCACAACAGTCTGAGCGGTGATATTTACCCTCTGCTAACTGATAAATGATCAATCGTATGAGCGTTAATCGTAGTTTCTTTCTACTTAGACGGATGACGTGAGACGAGAAGCTGCCAAACCAAGTGTGTCACATTGCTGGGTGTTACCGTTCAGAGGGGTAGCTGGAGCAGCGCTCTAACGGGATCTTCACCAGTCTGTCGGTGAGCCCCACAAACAAGGATCGGTCTGTGTGGAGGAGCTGCAGGCTCTTTATGGGGCCCAGTTGCCCCTCAGGGAGAATCCTGAGCTCCTCCAGGTAACAGCCATGGAGGCTTTTATTGGTTGTGGAGAGAGCCTTCACGATGGTGCCATATTCTGGGATGGAAAGAAGGCGTAGGGCAGGGTGGATGATGCTTCGTGAGGCACGAATGTTGCAGATAAAACTGTGCTAAAAACTCCTCCTGCGCGTTTTCATGAGGCATGTTGTTTTTGTTTGTCCGCTGCCTCCTCTCACTCACCTGTGCCGATGTACATGACATGGTAGAGGGTGTCTCGGCCCTGCACGATGTCCACCACCAGCTTGGAGAAGCGCAGGTTGTCCTGGGTGAGCAGGGGGTTGACGGTGACCGGCTGGACCACGTCGTTCATGAGGAAGAGTCGCTGGGCGTCCTGGAGGCTGCGCTCTGTCAGGTTCCCCCCGGGACCGCCCTCCTCTAATGTACCACACTGAGCAGGGGGCAAGATTAGATTCTTGTTTTTATCTGTTTATTTGAGCAGTAAACATTCTGCTCACAAGCAGTGGGCTGAAGCAAGAAGCTTATGAGCTCCGACCCCAAATTCAGTGCAATAAAAAAGTAAATTTTACACTGAAACAGAAAGAACAAAACATCAACAAAAGAGAACTTGTTACATTGCAAACGACTATATTAACACAGACCAAACTTACAACACACACACACACAAGGTGATCCTACTTCTCCCTCTAATGCATTTCTTCCTCTCTGAATATTTCAAAGTCTTTTGTTTGTATTTATATTTGAACAGGTTGATGTTTGTTCACCATGAACTGTCGGGCTCAAGCTTTCCAGAGTTGAGTTTATGTTTCTGAGTCCAAAAGTTTAATTCCTCACGTGATTCATAACGACCAGAACGATCTGGAACCTTCTTTGTATTTGGTCGGTAACAATCTGTAACCTGCTTTATAGAACATCTGTACTTTATAGAACATCTGTACTTTATAGAACATCTGTACTTTATATAATATCTGTACTTTATAGAACATCTGTACTTTATAGAACATCTGTACTGTTGGAACTCAACAATGTCACTAAACTTCATGATCTTTGATTTTAACAATAATGAGTTTGAGTGGTCCAAAAACCAACTTTATGAATTAATCTTTGTTGCAACATTACTATTGGTTTTACTGTGTTTTTATAAGTACTACCCAAACCACAGTACAATAATATAAATAGGGCAAAATCAGTGAATAGTATAAGGTGTGTAGAGCTTTGAGATTTAAAATGTGCTTTGCTTTTGCTGCAATGCTTCTTGAAATCTTCATAGATATATATTTAATGTGAGATTTCCCAGTAATTCTATCATCAATAAAAACTCCAAGGGATGTGATTTCCTGCAGCCGCTCTATAACAACTCCTCTATCTGAACTGCTTCCTGAGCAGTGGAATTACAGTTGCTGAATATCATCATTTTTCTTTTACTCAGATTTAGAGATAGTTTGTTTAGTTTGAACCAACTTGTTGACACTCTTGAGTTCCAAGTTAACAATTTGACACAAGTTGTTTTAAATCGTCTCCTGAAGCAAAAATATTTGTATCGTCTGCAAACAAGATAATCTAAGAATTTGAGAAGTTTTACAAATATGGTTTATGTACATTTGAAACAGTTTAGGGCCCAGAATGGAGCCTTGAGGTGCTCCACACACACTTTGTAGACAACTCCACTGATAATCACCGATTAAGACAAAATCAGACTTCTCAAAGCACTTTAACAGGTAATATTACTGGTTATTATGAACTATTCCAGGGCAGATAAACTACAGCCAGACCTGATAACAGATAATGCATGGATACGTGTGAATATACTGACATGCCAATATAAAGAGAGGAGTCATAAACATCAGAAACACGCGAAACCGGAATAAAACCGGAGCTATAGTTTCTTTGGCACGAGCCTGCAAACCACTGCAACACCGTGTATCCCCCAATGGGGTCCATGCAATCGGAATTTAAACACTGCCAAACAATTGCACACACACTCAGAGAAAATCTAATCTACGGCGTCCCCAAAGCCCAAGCCGAACTGCATTTTGTGTGTGTGAGATTGTTGGAGGCGTGTTTGACATCGCCCAGCACCAATTCTGCGATTGCTGCGCTGCATTTCGATATCTGCGCTCGACACACGGGGGATGAAACGCCTGTCGGCCTTTTGAAAACTCTTTTACAAGCCTGGGGGGAATTGCGGGGCAATTATGGGATGGAGCGCTCTGCTTTGTATGCACACATCTGTCAGCACCGTGTTTTTCGGAGGAAAACAGCAACAGGGATCCGGCGGGAATCCCTGCTTTAATTTATTTATTTGGGGGTTTGTTTCAACCTGTGACTCACCTGGAAATTGGGTATGGGGTTTGGGGTGGAGAGCCAGGCTGTGCGCGGGTTCTCCTGGTAGCGAAACGGTCCGTTGAAGGCCTGAGTGATGGCGCTCAGGTTGTAGGCACACACAGCGGAGGCTGATATACTGTTCCTGCAGCACGGAGAGGCGATTCGGTGTGAAAGAAGGAAAGTCGGAGAGGTTCCCCACATGTCAGCTTATAACAATAAAACACAGACTATTAGTCACCTGGGTGGACTAAACTCTAATATTGAAGCTTGTCTTAACTGCATCGTATTCAAAAAGCCCTGCAGAGCTCTGAGGAGGCGTTCGTGTATTTATTACAGCCATGCACAAACATTAAACCAAAAAAAAACCAAACATTTCAATGCAATTGTGAGTGAAGAACCATCAGGACAGTGAACTTTAACGTGCATCAAGAATGATGGAAAGGCTCTTCTTGGACTGATGACAGGACACCAGAATGCACAAACTCTTTAAAAAAGGTCCCAGCCCAGAATCAAACCTGGATCATTTCGCTTTTTATATGATTTCAATCCCCAACCTCACATGAACCTCACATTTCCGTGCGTCACTGGTGAAGAGCACTCACACGTTGGTGGTGAAGATGCCGTAAATCAGGTCTTGCTCGGGCAGGTAGAAGGTGCTCTGCAGCTCGTTGTAGTAAAAGGGGATTTCCCCTGAGCGCGAGCAGTTGAGCCGCGCCTTCATGAAGGTGGTCCAGGTGTCCTCCAACAGGAAACGCCCGCCCATGTCGTTCTTACAGACCCGGGCCACTCGGGAGAAAACCATCTTCCCGCAGTCGTTCTCCACGGCCGTCTCTCTCAGGAAGAAGTAGGCGAAGCGGCCGATCTCGTAAACAGACAGGAAGTGAGGCTCTGGAGGACGAGAGGAGGGAAAGGAAGATTTGACTTTAATGAACAGAGATGCAGCGTTTTCTAGAAAGGTGCAGAAAACGTCAGTGGATCTTTGTTGACCGTTGAGCCACTTGGAGTTGTACTGGGCGGTGCGCAGGGGCGGCATGTTCCCCAGGCTCCTGTAGATGACCGGGTCCCGTCCGGAGAAGTCGATCACGGTGGCGGCGTACAGCTCGCCCTTCTCCGTCACCATGGCGGTGGAATTGTGGCGCGGGTCGTAGGGGCAGCGAGCAACGCCGTTCACCGTGTCCAACACCTGGCTCGTATTGGACATCTGACAGACAGTGGCGACTCGTCAGTCTTTCCTCTTACAATGAAACGTCTCAAAATGATCTTTCATCGCAATGGATTTGTTTGTGACAAGGATGTTTTTTTTTGTCTTCTGGTTCACTGGATGTATCATTTTTAAGATTTTTTTCTTGTTTTATAGATTGAATCTGACTGTGAAGATTATTTAATCTGCAAAGCTTTTCCATTTTCCAATTATTCTTTGTGAACAAATATATAAATAAAATGAAATGAAAATAGAAAACTATTGTAAGAATGACACAGTATTTACTTTTTTATTCAGAGAAGCTGAAGAAATAATGAAGCCACCAAAACAATTATTTCTTATCACACTTTGCCAAAAGCTGCTTTCCTTCTGGGAGTGAAAATAGGAGTCAGTTAAGCATTGATTAGTGAGGGAAGAAAAAACTAGCAGCATTATTGAAAGTCCGTGCTTAATGATGTGCAAATATTCTTGCAGATTTCAAGGTATAAACTGATGTGTTGTCTTCTTTCACTCACTCAATCTGCAGATACCAACATGATAGTGACAATAAGAGTACCGACCTGCCTGGTGACACAGACGGGGGTGAAAGCGTTGGTCCCGCAGGTGAAAAGCGTCCTCCCATTAATCAAGAGGACGCGGACGTAGTTCTGACATTCGTCCTTCGGGTTGCAAAAGAAACAAAAACACCAGAAATCTCAATTTCACTGGTTCACAAGACAATTCAAATGTCTTGGAACACGTTTCTGTTGTCAGTAAAATAACTACCTCAGACTTGCCCTTGCTTTGACACGAACGCTTTGTCTCTTCATCGGGCGCCCATTCTGTTGCCTGGATGAAAACACGGCGGTTATTTAAAGCATTGGTCCATTTCACACATTTCAGTCGGTTCTCTGTTGCTAAACAGGTGCCAACTGAATAAAACGCACTTGTGTTTAGCTTACCTGTATAAGGGAGGCGTTACTTAAACTCAATCTGAAGAGGAAGTTTCTGACAAAGAGAAGGAAAAAAAGGCAGCAGGAAAAGTGTTACCATGGCAACACAACGGTATCCATAAAAAGGTATGGTGCTGTCAGATATACCATGGGGTGTGAATGTGTGTGTGAATGGGTGAATGTGATGAACTATGGAAAGTTGAAGTCCATCAACCATTCACCAAAAAATATACCAGAAATTGTCCAAGATGTGGTTTTACAGTATGGTGCTGCTGTCGGAGATATTATCGGCGTCATTCCTTCTCTGATTTTCAACTGATCTCGTCTGACAGATTGACTTCTCAACACTGTTCACTACCAACGGGCCACATGTGAAGGCGATGCCGACGAGTCACCTCGCTCCCACAACGATCTGGCTCCTGCTCACGTCCATGGCCAGCTGGGAGAAATCCTTCACTCCTGGATGGGAGAACTCGGAGACCCACGACCTCAACGCTGCATGAGAGAGGACAGAGGCGGCACTGTGAGGAGGATGAAGAGCACTGACTGTCACTTGAAGCCTCATATGAACCCAAGTCGCCTAAATACTCGCGTCACGTGACTCTAACAGTTTAATTAAGTTAGGTTAAAAGCTTGTTTTTCGTTTCCACCGTCACCTGCTTGCTCATGTGGAATTGTTGGGGGTTTTTTCTCTGTAAAAGTGCCTTGAAATGACTCTCTTGTACTTGGCGTTTGTGCAAACAAAATTGAATCGAGTTTGATTAAATTCATTGTTATCACAGACCAAAACAAAACTGAGCTTTGCGTGAACTTTAGGCGGCGCGAACAAACCACACACAGAGTGGTGCAACAACTTAATCCTTCGGTGTTTCGGAGCAAATTACTGCTGCTGCCTCACGTGGATGAATGCATGTTCTTTCCAGTCGGTTGCCAGCTTGTGGGACAAACGGATCCCAAACAATAGCAGCACGGTTTGCCAGGCGAACGCTTTGAGCTGAATGTAAACTGACGTCCCGTCAAAATAAAACCATCAAAGGCCATTTCACAGCTGCTAGACAGCTGAAGAGGAACACTGGGTGAGGCCTGGCTGCACACACAACCACCAAACATTTCATAATTTCACATGAATCCCAGCGAAGGGGAGAAATGTCGAGCGTTGTTTCAACACATTAAACACCGACAACTTTTAATGTTTCCCTCTGCGGGACAAACACAACTCCAGCAAATCCCCGTTAATGCAGATTAATATCACCTGAGAGCCTTTCCTGCTGCCAGACTTTATTTATCTGATATTAAACGGCCCGCTTATTCTTTATTAATCTTCCATAAAATGTGGAACGACGACATGTCGAGATGCTTATTGGAACAAACACGGACCATCACTCTTATCTGGTCTTGGTTCCACTTTGAATCGCTCTGAAAGTGGGCAACAATACAACATGAATACAAACCACCGCTGGCACAGCAGCTATTTTCAGAGAGCTATTGAGCCCAAATTGCCTCTGTGCACTTGCCTGCGTACATAATGACCTCCGGCAGAGCAGACAGTCCGTGCACACACTCACATTCAAAACACTGATCTTGCAGCCCGAAAGCAGAAATGACTTGCAGCAGCTGTCTTGTTCCAACTCTGCAGCCTTTGACCTCCCCAGTTAACTACTGGGAATTAGAAATCAAGAGCCCGACTTCGCAAACGAGGATCAGCAAATATAAAAACAGACAGGCTACACGGAGAGGAATTTTCCAGTCGAGAGAGCACAATAACAAGCTGAGAGCTCCGTGCAGGAGTCCACTTTAAGAAGGGGAATGTGGAGAGTTTCAATGTTTAGGTGATAGAGTCGACATGCTGCTGTGCTACATTATGAAAAATCTATTTTTCACCAAGTGTCAGACCCCTTCCTCATCATTATTGGCTGACGAGTCACAGTTTTAGTTTTTTTTTTGATTGAAGCAATTTCAGCAAGTTGCTTTTCGTCCAATGTCATGCTCATTAGGATCCTATTACAAAGAATTACCAGTGAGCGACGTCGCAGTACATCTGAGGTCAGTTTAACTCTTCAAGTGATTTTTCACTTGTCCTTCACATCCATTCACTCCATTAATTTGAATTATGTGCAGCAGAGCATAGGGAGGTAGATGGAACAAAAACAAAACCCTTTCATGTAACCACTTAGCACAAGGCTCAAGTTCGCCCCGAATTAATAAGAAGAAATCATGTTTAAGCTGCTCGATATTAGTTCAACATGCAACGAGTCATTGGCCCAGTTTGCTTTATCTCTCCGAGAAACCGATTTTAACCAAATGCAACAACAACACTTTTTTAAAAATGAGGTTTTAGAAGCTGTTGACTTTGTTGTTTTTCAGTCATTTCTCCTTAATTTTTGTTCTTTTATGCGTCCGACCTCCGGCTTGCAGCCGCCACATCTAATGGAATGTTGAACTAATGAAGCGAAATACAATCAAATCAATCTCGGGCAGTGGGACGTCGAGGGATGCTTTTGCACCAGCATGTCACAAGTGGTTGTGACGGGGAGATGAGGTCAGTCCAAGAGAGAGAAAGAGAGAATGAAGCGGCGCAGTCTGGCCCCGGAGCCTCACCTTGGTAGGACACGACGGGATGCTCCCTCCTGCTGCAGTCTGCAGGTTTGACGTGAGGCTGCTGGCACAGACACATGGACCAACAGATGACCGCAACCAGGCCACAAGGAGAGAGGGCCCGCGCCCCCCACCCTGAGGTACCCATAGCTACAACCTCATCAAGTCTTCTCTCAGGTCCTCAGAAATCACCTGTTGAAGCAGAGGAGACGTTACGATCAGCGGGAGTTTTACAAATCTGTCAATTGAAGCATTTAAAAACAACCTTGGTTGTCTTTCCAAACAATGTTCTTTCAACAGTAGCGAACTGTGACATCCCCCCCCCCCCCCCCCCCACCTCCCCCCCACCACTTCCCCCCCTTCTCTCTGTCGGCATGTCCAATCCATCTAAATTAGTTTTGCCAGTCCAGCAGCTCAGTGGACGCTCCGCTGCCTCTGTCTGCCTGCTCGGGGTGTCCAGCCCCTCATTGTCAGCAGGACTCAGTCATGGCTAATTCACCTCAAAAGGATCGAGTGGACAATCTCTCTAATGCCAGCTCTGGAACCGAGGGTGCCATCAACAGGGGGCTCAATCATGCTGAGGAGGGTCATTCAGCGACGGGGCCGGGCCCACAGCCAAACTGGAGAGTGTGAACTTTGAACGGTGACCCACATGAAGGCTCTTTGTGTCTGGATCAAGATCCACTTATAGCCATCAAATCTGCTCAGAGATGACGATGGGTTGATGACTTCGGACACAAAGGTCACAGAATAGGACTTTTTACATACTTTGCAGGGATGGCACATTGAGGAGTCAGTTCTACTGTTATTCCACGGATAAACTGAGCACAATCAACGGGGAAGTATGTTTACGCAGCATTTTTTACCTGTATATATCTCATTTCAGTGATGTGATTACCATGCAAATCAACTTGCAGGTCAACAACTAGCAGGTGACAGTCTGATAAGCTCCTGCAAAGGTTTTTAGGTTTTAACTCCAGTGTTTAAAGTAAGCAGTTTAGAGCTATTGAACCGTCCTCTCCAGCAGCGTCACATCAGTTTACAACAGGAGGCAGTGAGTGTTACAAGTGCACAATATTTTTGTGAACGGGTCACAGATGAGCGACTTTAAAAGGCCATAACCGACCAGCCATGTGCTCTATTTCAATTTTCACACGTGGCCAGAACGCTGTTGACGTCCCATGATGCAACACTTGGGCAGATTTCTTGTGATCCCGCCTGTCTGGAAGCACTGAATGTCCATCTGTCTGCGGCTCACTGGGAGGACTGAATGTGTGTGGAGGCAGTGGGGTTTTTTTTCAACCTGCTGGGTCCTGCATTGCTGCTTAATGAAGCGGCAGGAGCGGAGCCTCCAACCGCTGGCCCCGCTTTTGTGACGGGGCCGTGCTCCTCTTGCTGCGCTAAGGCCAGCCAGTGAGAGGCCTAATGTTCTGGTATTTCTGTCTATTCAGTGCTACAAGGAGGTGGAGCAACAGCCGATGTCAGTAGTGGATTTCTTTTAGAGGTGCAGATTTTGATTGCCGTCTCAAAAACAAATTTGTCTGATCACATTTGCCACTTCCGCTTGTTTCAGCGAGGTCGATTCAACCAATGCTACCCTGTGAAATAAAAGCAACAAACATGCACCAGGTTCCCCTGCAGCCTATTAGAACATTCACTCTGCCTGCGCTGGAAAAACACCATAAAGCCTTAACAGCCTGTGAAGAGATTAGAAACACACAGTCTCTGATTCATTCATGTGACCCGAGTGTGTTTGGACGGTGGGAGTTAGACCACAGGAACACGGAGGGAACATGTGACCTCCACACAGGAGGGACGCTGCCAAGATTTTAACCCGGGACCTTGTTGCTGTGGGAGCAGCGGAGAACTTCAGACGTAACCTCCAAACACCAAAGTCTGACAGATGTACGTTTCATCTTGGCGAATCCGTTCCAGCACTCCTCCTCCCTCCTGACCCGTGATTCCTCTGCGAGAGTGAAAGCTCACCGAAACACCTCGCAGAGAAAAGCCAGGCTCGCCGTGACTTGAGTAATGGTGTCACGCACAAACACGCCAGCAAGGTGATCGCTACATTTTCCAGCACGAACAGCTCAACATAGGTCACTCATCAGCTTTATGGCACTCTGTGTTATCCTGCCGGAGGTCACGCTCAACCACAAGCTGCAACTCTACGTCTCCTCCACATCATCACATCTGCACGCCTTCATGCAAAGTGGGATGGATCCATGTTGTTTCCACAAAATTCTGCTCCGGCAAATTGAATTTGGGCGCAAACTTCTATTGTTCAGATGGTTTTTTTCTGGAGACTTCCAGAGTTCCTGTTACTTATCTGTCGGCTCAGTCCAGTTCAGGACAGAAAACTGGACATTTGGATGAGTTTTCTAGAAAAGAAATACCCTCATGGCAGCAGTTTGTGTCATTTTCAAAGCCAACCTCCCATTTCTTCCTCATGCGGAAGCTCAGTTTGAGCTTAAAAAGCTCGTCGTGGCCCTGCCGGAAGCCTAAACGCATAGTGCTGCACAAATGTGATTTGCTGATTTGGTATTTGCACCACCAAGCCATTAACCGTGTTCAAATGGGAGATTTTATAACATTGCGCCTGCGAGATGCAATAATTGTGAATTATACACTTAAACAAAAACTCATGAGAGAAGCTGAAACAACAGGTGAAAGTAAGTATCACTGCTGCAGGGGCAGAGTGTGTAGTCTATCATGGCAGGAGTGGTAAACAAAGCCTGGAGTAAGATACGCCCATATATAGACATTTCACCTGCGGTTTTAGTCAACGCTGACATTTCGTACTCGTACCTGATTTGTTGTGCGTTCTTAAGCTTGGGGAAAAAAATTAAACCCTGTCTGATGAGACTCTAAAACTCTTCCCTCTATACATCATACGGCCCATCTGGACTTTAATAAATAAGCCCAGTCACTTATAATTTAGGTTAGAATTCTGATACCGGGATGAGTTTGTAAATCTGTAACAAAGTGTAAAACATGTACCGATATATCATTTTGTGAAGACCTTGCAGTTTGTTCTTCACCCCAACAATTCAGTGGAAATGCTGTGACGCATTAACAAGTGTTTGTGCGCCTGCAGCAGTTTGTCACAGTTATACAGACTTCACACTGAGCAGAAGTTTTTATCACACTCCATATCTTCTCTTTCAGGAGACGGCATGCTCATTACTCTTTTTCGGCATGTTTCCAAAGTTTATATAACACATTTTTTCCCCCCTCCTTTGAGTAGCTGTAGAAGACCCAAACAGTGCAAACATCTGCAACTGTGACAGGCAGTGATTTACAAAAAAAAGGGGCAGAAAAAGTAAATCTCAAGTATTTTTCCAGTGTTCCTGCAGTATTTAATAAATATGGACCTGGTGTGTCTTCAGAGAGCCTCTCTTCTTTATTTCAAGTGCCGCCTATTCAAGCTCTCTTGGCTTTGTCTGCAGGAAAAACTGAGGCAGTAGAACATTTCAGTCTTTTCAAAGAGTGGGGAGATGGCCCTCCCATGGATACCTTTAACCCGCTGCCTATATATGAATGAGTTGATTGGATGGTGGAGAAAGCATAGGCCACGGACAAGCTCCCTTTGTGGTTGTATGACCAGCAAGTTAGTGAGCTTGGGCGGCATAACCGACGCTGGTCCTGTGTGGGAAACACAAAATGCTCGCAGTGCGCATGCTGTGTGGCCGTGCATGTAAACTGTGCTTCATCAAATTGTAGGCAAATCCTCTTTACTGAGCGCTATATGACCGGGAAATTAATTACAAGTAATTATTTCTTCATTCCGAAGCCCTATAATTTGTCCCTCACTGGCATCAAAATAAAAGCATCTGACCCTTGTATATCTGCCTCTTGTCTAAACTCTCTCCGCCCCAGTGCCTGGATTTCATCCAAATATCATGAAAAGGAACAGCGAATCCCCCCCAACGACCTCCCGAAATCCAAAAACACGGGATTCCTCACCCTACATTCCTCCACAAACAGAAAGAAACTAAACCAAACAGCAAGTGATAAGCACAGCAAATCCCTTCTCAAAGCTCCTCCCGGGTGCAGCTCGCGCATCGCACACCTATAAAGAGCAGTAATATTAATTACCAATGGAGTCAGTTCATGGAGATTTGTTAGCTGGAGCAAATGGACTCTGAGAGGGCACCCAAAGTCTCTCCATCAAAATATTCAGGGAGGACCATTTCCGAGGTAGTGTTCTCAGCTCCTTCCTACCGGGGTGAATGGCCTCTCTGTGCAACCTGCCAACTATCTGCCAATGGCTGCTCTCTTTTACAAGTGAATAGACTGAGTTTAGCCACAGTTAAAAAGACACACTAACGTGCCATGGCTGCGCCACAATGGTCGCTCGGGTAATTTGCCAAACCTAATGATGCCGGTTTGGCCCCGGCGAGAGGAGGTAGAGCGCAGGAATCCTAAAGAGGCACACAGCTGCACCCATCCCTCTCTTCCTATCGCCCCTCACTCCTCTCTGTCTCCCTCTGTCCGCTTGCTGTGAACTCCAGCTCTGTATGCTTTCTGGAATAAATCACACAGCTGGGGTGTTTGAGCGCAGCTGCAATTGCACTCCGTCAATGCGCACGTCCCACCTGAAGGAAATCTCCTCTCGCCGCTTCAGGACTGAAACTTACAGGCCGGCTGGTCCTTTAACAACAAGTATCAACAGCATTTATATCAAGAAAAGACAAACAGTTAAACTTGAGAAGCATCAGCCTGCATCTCCATTCCACAATTTCTAACAATTATTCAGTTCATGTCTTCATTTGCCTGTCGATTCAAACATCATTTGATGGCACTCATGTTGCAGTTGTCAACATTTTTACATGAATAATGAATTAAAAGGGTGCGCCTGCTTATATCTTACAATCGAACACGTGTGAACAAGTGTGGAGTTAAGCTTTTTTCTGCAGACAATGGTGTCTCTCATTTACTCAGCCCGAAACATCTATGTGACTTAAATTAGGTTTTTATTCATGTCTCGTTTTCCTCAAATTGCAGAAATACCAAAAAGTGCATCTTCGTAAGTATAAACACAAACAATTAATAATTTATGCGACAAAACTCATCTAAAGGGTGATTTCAAATTATAATGCACAACATAATAGAAAGACAATCGTTCCGTTTTAAGCTTCGGTGGATGTGAGATAGCAGCGGCTGATTCTAAGAGTTTAATTTATTGCAAAGGAACAAGAATAATTGTTATATCTGTGCAGGAGGTGAGCCACACAATTCACACTCTAAATCCCACCTTTTCAAAAAACTGGATACAACATGACTGATGTCTGATGTTTACGTCATGTGATGACAACAAAGCACCGGAGCAACACAAGCAGGTCAGTTCGCTGCCCTTTCTTCAACTACGTGTGTTTAGTAAACGATTAAAGGTGCCCATGTGGTACAATATTTAAAGATGGCGGTGCTGTGACCAACATCACAATACTGCCTGCTCTTGTGGATCAAATACACCAAAATAATTAAATCAGTGATTCACGCAGAAAAAATGACTGAATTAAAAATGCTCAGCATTATGTTTTTCCACTAAATTTGATTTATATATTCTCATACATTTGGGTTTCATTCCGTTTGCATTGCCAGCCGCAGCTGCTAAACATTTCTATCCTATTCTATTCAATTGTACTCATGAGACTAATGAGTCTTATCAATTATTCTCACTTGGATTTTTTTGGGTGCAAAGTAGCTTGAAATACCCGCCAGAGAATAATTGAGACCATTATTATGGCTGCTATCATCCAGTCAAGACTAATTTCCATAAAAATGCTCGCTCCACAAAAGCGCCATGGAAAGAGCACACTAAAGAGTTGGAACTCAGTTATTAAGTGAGAAGCAAAAATGACAGGCTATTATTTCACGAGAAACACATGAGTAATTGTCATTTTTCTTCAGGTAAATAAGAAAGCGCGAGTGATTTCTGGTCAAAATATATTAGCATCACCAAAATACTCTCGAGGAAATAAAAAGAAGTCCAGGCAGGGCAAGTGCAACATGTGCATAATGTGACAAAAGACTCCTCAGTTGATTGCTCAGGCTGGAAAATAATAATCCACATTCAGATGTAATTTTAAAGCCCAGACTGAGGCTATTGATCCAGAGTCGGGAGTCCCGCTGCTCCTATCCTGCACATCATGCCCAAGCCAATTTCTGCACTAATGTCTGAGCCGGAACAAAGGAAATATCCACCACACATTACCTGACCCCCCCCCCCAACCAGAGTGCTCGCAAATGCCTGTCCACACTACAGGCAGACTCTGACGTCCCAGACGGAGGAATATGCCGAGGATGAGGGGAGGAGAGGAAGGCGGGAGAGGTGAAGGGTCACTTCAGAGATAACTGGAGGAGAAATGAAGCTGCAGGGAGGAAGCTGACAAAAGTGACAGGACGGCAGAAAAACAGCCACAGAAAGTAGGCGTGTGAGACACAAAGACAGAAGGGACTGCACAAAAGAATAAGTAATTGCACTGAAACAGCCCACCTCTGCATGTGCACGTGCACACGTGCACACACACACACACACACACACACACACACACACACACACACACACACACACACACACACACACACACACACACACACACACACACTGCATGAAAAGAATAAACTTACTAGTTCACCGTCGGCATTGAGGGAAAATATTCTGCAGAAGTATCCCGACGCATCACATTGTGCGAGAGGAAAAAAGAGGCACGGAAAACAAGGGAGAGAGAGAACTTGTTACACATGGGCTCACAGGAGCACGCTGACCAGAGAGTGTGCAGGGAGGAGGAGGAGGAGGAGGAGGAGGAGGAGGAGGAGGAGGCAGTAAAAAAAGAGGGGGGAGACCATGGGGGGGGGGGGGGGGGGGGGGGGCAGAGCATTCCTGTTTGTGCAGAGCAAACTGTTAACTCTCTATTGAGGGATGTGTGGGTCTGTGTGTGAGGTTTCTCGTTAAATTAGGCCACATTTAGGACGTAATCGGCTCAGGCGGTTAAAATCACATCACTTTTGCGCTTTGCATCGTGGCCTTCATGCACTTGAGTCATGAACACAGTCCACACCAACTACAGAAGCCTTTCAGAACGACAGATAGCAGCTTTTACAATCACCGAGTGTAAAAACTGTTCAACACTTCAAAAGTGTCGAAAGAAAAAGCAAACGTTATTTGAGCTTATTAGTTTGCAGACATGCAAAGTGATGCATATTCCTGCTACTGCATTGTACGAACATGCAGCACAATAGGCTATAATAATAATATTATAATGCAATAATTAAGTGCAATCGGTTATAATTTACAGAAGATTTTTCTTGGTTTTGTGAGTGCGGATGGAAGGGAAAACAAACACACACGTTGATTGTATTTGTGGATATTAACACCCCACAGCCCATTTGACAATTAAAACAGACTTATATTATGAAACTAAGACTGCAAAAAATGTTTCAAAAATATGGAGATAGGAAACACACTGAAAAAAGTGTTGGCTTTGAGTTTTAGTTGATTTTGCACGACTTATAATGAAGGTTACCTGCAAAGTTGGATGTTTTCATCCAGAAAGTGTGTGTTGATGGAGACACCGATTTACTACTAAATCTGCTTCAAACACAAACACTTCACTTGATTTACGTGAACAGATAAACCACAAACTCCTCGTGGAATCTAAGCTCTTCTCGGAGTGCCGGCCATTGTTCTTCTAGTGAAAGCAGAGCCCTAAAAGTAAGTGTCCACAATTAAATGCATGGAGTTGCTTTAGAGCTCAGGACTATTGATTAACTTCTCCAGACAAACTATCGGCACCTCCATCAGTGGACATAAAGTCAGATGAGAGGGCGAGCGTCCAGAGGAGCATTTTAAATGCTTTGGCTACTAATTGGAGGTGGGCGTCGGGCCGAACGCAGCTGCAGTATCATCGCAGTGTGAACGACTCGGCACACGGAGCCGGTGGCAAACTTCATCAGCTCAGACAAACATATGGCTCACTGACGCAAAGAAATCCAGTCGGCCGAGCCTCCAGAGACACCTGCCGCACAGCACGACGGCGGAAAGACAGCTTTTTCAGAAAACAAAACAAATGTTCGAGCCGATCTGCCCCCATTCAGATCGGCTGCAAGGTTTCACCAACACATTCCTCTCCTCATTCCTAGGAGCTCTCAGGTTTGTCATACATATGCGATATTGACTTAAGAGAACCAACACAGATGTTGGCATGCTGGGGCATCTCAGTGCTACATCATGAAAACACAAGAAATCCTTCTAATAGACCATCTCCATCCATTCACATAAAGATTATTTGGCTGAGAGGATAAGAGAGTCGCCAATTAGCCTACATTTTGGGGGGGGATAAATGCAGAGAAGACAAGCAGATTTCACAGAGAAAGTTAAGGTTGAAAAGGAATGAGTCTATCTGCAGGGATCAGACAAGCGTGCGACAGGTCCTCACAATGTCGACAGGAGTGGTTGCCAGTCTGATAGGGCGAAGGGTGACCTCCCATTCACAAATTAACTGCACCAGTAAATCACAGGCGCTGAGCGGCGACAGGCTCGTTTAGCTTCCCGTGTGCCCAGCGGAGCACAAGAGACAAATACCGCTTTCCAGCCGCATCCCCAACTTTTACTGCGCGGGATATTCGTCTCTCTCAGCCTCGGCCTCGCCACAGCGGAGGACCGAAACCCCCCCCCCCAACCGAGGGGATGAATGGCTCGTTCCTGTGCAAACTTGAGGACGACCTCCTCCGGCTCTGTTTTTACTGCCCCCCTGTCAGCACACGGGCTGAAAGATTAGCAGCCCAAGACGCAGAGGAGAGCTCGTCTGAAGGCAAACCAGACGCAGGGGAAGAACGGCACAGGGGAGAGCGGACGCCACGAGGGGGAGCTACGAGACGTCCACACACTGGACACTGCTGCAGTACGACCGTCCCACAGAAATCTGGAGCCACGGCATATTTCAGTGCTCAACCTTGAACACTGAAGAGGGTTATAGAATTACGTAATGTGGTGCCGATATTGTCAAAGGTGTTAATGATCATTTCATCTTCATTAATCCATGTCCAGCTGCAAAGAGCCTTGTGGTGGTTACCCAACAACTCTTAAACCCCCAAAACCAGCAGCCACCACGTCACTGGCTTCAATGGGCGCCTTGTGCAGAAGCACATAGTGGCTCTACTGTGAGACAGGTCGGGGTGTCACGAAGAAATATTGACTTTTAATACTTCAAACATGCAGCTCGCTCCGTCTTACACACTGGCTGTGTTGATCTTTGGAAACCCTGCAGTGGCTGAGGTTTACCTTTCTGCTGGGGCAATAAAACACTGCTTACAGCAGTCACACATCCACACAAGCAGGGAAAAAAGAGGGGAAAGTAACAATTTAAAGGTTTCCAGTAACACCCACAATGCATCATCTGCACCGATAGCAACTGTTTTTCAGGCAGGGGGCCATATTTGGTAACTCTGTTGTGGCTATAATTGAGATATGTCTTACTTTTGAATTATCCAATAACCAAGTTGTGAATGAAAATGAGAACCAGTTTTCAACTCACTTACCTAATAGAATAGAATAGAATAGAATAAACACTATTCGGGCACCTAATTGATGATTTGATTTTATATAAATGTGGAAAATCTTGCTTGTTATCTTGTTAATCTTGCAACTTTACACAGAAAACCAATGCAAGTGACAGCATATACTTTTAAATACACACACAGGAAGTCCAGTATTTAATATTGAGAGTAAATAGGACAATGTATTGTCAGACTGTTATATTTCATAATATATGTCATTTCTAAGGAAGAGGAAAGCCTATAAATAGTGAAATACGTGTGATTTGGACCCGTTTTCTGTCATTTTGTAATGGATTTAATGGCGTATATTTATCTGCCCGGAGTCTTAGGAATAAAATGTGCACAGTTTTTAGTGGGTACCCAATAAAGTGTTAAACTGCATGACATTCTGGGAAATATGGCGTGAAAACTGAGGAGAGGAGGCGACAACAAACACCCAGATCACTGCTGGTGTTGATTTTACCTGCGTGACGCTGCTGTGTACCCTCAGTCTGACAGCTCCAAAGTGTCTTATTTACACTTTAGATTTATTTACTTGCTGGTGTAGAAATAGAAATGCAAAAAAACGAGTTTGTGGTTTCCTGGAAGCAGATCTTGAGCTATTTCTCAACCGAGCATTCTCGCCAACTTTAAATCAAACTGTCACACGCTTCATTAAAACGTTGCGAGTTTAAATTTATAAACATGCTGAGATTGTGTTGATTGAAAAATGTAATGGACAATTTACATTTTGTCGCTCCGACAGAGAGTCTAATCACATGATCCTGCAGGAAGGTGTGAAACCGTGCAACTGGAACACTGCGGTTTCCAGTTTTACTGAGAAATACAAGGTTTTCACTAGTTTCCCTGAGTGAATACAGAGTAAGCACACTCATAAAAGCACACAGTGTCACAGTCTCTTCTGCTGAGTTCTGGTCTGCGCAAGGAGAGAAAACCTTCAGACTGGCCCGCCCGTCCATCACAAGCGCAGCACTAAATTCACTCTTTCTCCTTTTCCACTTCAGCCTGACCTCATGAGAAACTGTGGAGGTCTGTGGCTAACACAGTCAGGCGTCCAGCTTAATGATTTAATGCCACTTCCATTTAGGGAGTTATACATTAGCGGGAGCAGGGAGGCTGTACGTTGCGAAGAGTCCAAAGCAGGTCTGACGCGGAGTTCAAGCAGACTTTTAGAAGGCGGTTGGAACATGAAACAAAAACTCCTGCAAGCTCAGGTCTGATCGTTAAGAATCAAACTAATGTGATTCATGAGGTTGTCAACCCTTGTCCTGTATTTCACAAGGGTGAGACTTTTTGAATACGTGCCATTTATCCGTCTCGACATTTTATTGTGTGCGATTAATAATGAAAGCCTGCAGTGCACCATTTGTTATGTGTGCCACATTGGTGTGATCAAGGGAGCTTCCTGTTGTTAATCCCACCACCAGAAGCACCGGAGCTCACAGCGACGCTTGTATGTTGAAAAATAGAGTTTCTCAACTTTTTGAGGGAAAAAAACCCCCTCAGATTTCAGGCAGAAAACTGGCAAGACTTTTTAATTTTTTAAACTTCTAAACGACTATTAATATGATGGGCGACTGTATTTGCAAAAAAAACAAAACTGTAATAGACTGAAGAACTAAAGAGACAAACAAAAGAAGAGCGACAGGATAAGAACTGAGCAAAGAATGAATGTGCTTTGTAGTCGTCTTCACCCACTTGGCAGGTGCTTTTGTCCAAATCAACCGCCGCCGGGGGCAGTTCCAGCTGGGTGAAACGCTTTCTGGGCTGTGCATCTGTCACACATCTGAAATGCAAACTCACTGGCAACCATTTACTGCAGGTCACAGTAATGCAGGTTACTGGCAGGCCTGCATGACTTTTAAGCGTAGGGGCAACACCTGAAAGAAACTCTTAACACGTATGTCTACATAAATTAGAATCATCCATCACTGATAATGCTGAGTTTTTATGCAATACACAGGAGGGGGTTCATTATGAAGTCTAAAAACATGATCTATATGGTTTTATAACTATCCAGATGCCACTACCTCCTGTGGTTCACACCTAGATGCAATCCTATTAAGTTTGTAATGATTCAAGAACAATTTAAGTTTAACCTATTAGTGGACGGAGTTTAATCTGAAGTTTTTCCTCGTGGAAAAACGTATTTGCAGGTTGTGATTTGCAGTAGGATGGACAGAATATGAACTCCCACTGTGATGGATGTGTCCCTTCTTATGCTTAGTTATTGAAATTGTACATTGCTCTGTAGACCAAGAACATCAGACAATCTCAAGATCCTAATCTTAGCAAAGCAGAGCTGTCACCACTCACATGTTGATGAATAAATCCACATTAACGCTAAAATAATAAAATATACAATGCTTTATTGTATAGGTTACTGCTATCTCGGTTTTAAGTTACTGTGTTGCTTTTATTCAGTTGTTTCTCACTACTGTGAAACACTTTATTCAACTATTTAGGTTATTATAAAATGCTATATAAATAAACTTTAATTGATTCGCATTTCAAGATAATGTTAGTGGCAAGAATTATATTTGATCCTGTTTATAATATATTTTACTTGCACTATAAAGCAGACATTAAGGATTAAAAAGTTGTGTTTAATAGAATCTATATAACATTTTTACATCCGCTTTGATCACGCTTGTTTCCCCCCCAAATAAAACAATAAATAAAATCTAACTCGCATGCAACTGCGGTGCCGAATTTAAGGAAAGGGCCCGACTTCAGTTTTCATGAAGGTTTTAAATTGAATATAATTCAAATACATTTTGCAAACGTTGAAACTTTACATCATGAATGGAGTTCTGCGTAAATTCCTCCAACAGCGCGCGTAATGGGGGAAAACGCGATCGGTGGGATGATTAAAGTCGTTGTCTCGCCCATTAAATATAGTCACCACATTTAAGATAGCAAAATTGTCGTGTAAATCCTCCTCTTACCTTTCACTTGGTGGACATCTCGGCTTTCCAGGTGATTTGGAGCAGCCCGGTGCCACAGTGACGCGCTGCTGCGGCAGGTTCAGCTCACACCAGCAAGGGGCGCTGTCCACACACAGAGGACCAAGTGTTGACATCAGTCCCCACGATGGAAGCTGGACAGTCTGTGAAGAGAAGGGAGCCATAATAAACCGCTTCTGTGTGCAGTAAAGAGTAACCAAATTCAAATCGGTGTCATTCCAAGCACGTTGGCTGCGACCACTGTGCAAAGAAACCCCAGCAAACTTCAGATGGGCAGAAGAAAACATTGGTATGTCCACTGAGACTAAAAGGTGTGATTGGACATTGCTGGGACACAACAGTGCAAAAGATGAAGCGAGGAATCGGCTCATCACAGATCATTAGAAATGTCCCTGATCTGCAGTCCACCTGTTTTGACGCATATGAAAATAAATGAAAAAAGAAAAAGAAATCACAAGAGTTTTGGTGCCACCTGCTGGACAACCTGGCGCATATCGTTGAACTAATCCGTTTTGTGTCTTTCACTGTAATAACAGTTGCCGTCTGCGTCTTCCACCGCTGGAGATCCTGATTATTTCCATTTCTAATGGTGACAAATCTGTGAGAACCATTTATTTGTGTTTTTTAATGAACCGCTGGTTAAAAGCAGCTGGTATGAAAGCATTGTTGCACAAATGCTGTTAAAACAGAGACCCTTTTCAAAATTTAGAGCACAATATGTAGAAAAGACCTTCACTTTTCAATATTTGTCCAATATAACAAACACGTTTTAACGAATTACAATTGATAATAACCTTTTTCTTTTCTAATGTGTACATTCTTAACATCTTAACCTGAATCATGTCTGTTTCTTATTTGAAATGTTCTTAAAAACTGAGCCATTGTTGCAAATCGTAACAAATTTTAGTTAATGAATAGCATTCAATCTTGCAGAATCAGTGTTGGATATCAACCCTTACAAATGGTATGTGTGATTTCATAACTTAGTTTTGATTTGGTGAACAGTTTAAATTCTCTGAAAGACATTTACATATACCTTGAACTGTTCACTCATCTCTTTGATGAAATCCTGTGCTGCAGACGGTGGGATCTTCAAAGACTTGGCCATGATATATTGAAGAACATTTCTGTAATTTCTCCACCTCTTTCAGACTTGTTTACCTCTGCTAATCCTCACCGGGCCTCAGATTTGATCTTTGCATACCCAGTCATGTGCCTGATGTGCTTTAAGGCGAGTTGTGGTGGCCAACTAATTACAAAAATTGGACTGAACTTGACTGGAAGTTTGCTGATTTGTATCACACTGCTGACAGGTTACCTGCGAGTCCCTGAGCAGATCAGCGGCTCTCTGGGAGAGATCAGAGGATCAGTTTTATTCAGCCTGCTGCATTAACACTTGCATTTTGTTCTGGAAATGATATTTTGCATTTATTGTGCATGTTCTATTCTGTGAACAAAGACGCTGTAAACGAATTTTCCCCTGGGATTAATAAAGTATTTTTATTCTATTATTTTTCTTTTAACACATGTCCAGCAATTTGGGAATTTAGAATGTCTCAATTTGATACTGAATGAAAGAAACATCAGTAGAGATACTTGATTAGATGACTTAAATTAAAGTATTCCGCTATTTTCCCTTCTAAAACGTTATGCGCGTTGTTTGTTGATGATGCGTCCCTGATGTCTGTGTAATAAACTCCCGCGCTTTAGTGATTCGCTGCTGACCAATCGGAGCGACGCATTCACTTTCAGGAATCGGATCGATCCAATCAGCGCAGAGAACCTAATGACGTACGCCCACCGCGGCGCTCTGAACCAATGAGCGGCAGGGAGCGTTGGTAAAAGTGACCAGTGGGAGCGCGGCAGCATTGTGTGACCGAAGCAGGCTCTGCCGGCTACATTTCGCCGCTTCTCCACCCGGCTGCTCCTTTTCGGATCTCACTGCAATGGCGGAACAGCAGCAGTTCTACCTCTTGCTGGGCAACCTTATGAGCCCTGACAACAACGCCAGGAAGCAAGCGGAGGTAACAGCGGGGGGACACCGTGGCCGTCTCCCGGGTGGACAAGCCGGGGGTGGTGGGGACCTGAACCGTTAGCACGGGTTAGCCCAAGCTAACCGCCTTCCGAGGTCTCGCGTCAGGCTCTGGAGCCCACGTGCGATGTGCGGCTGACACGGAGTTAACGGCTAGCTAACGCTAACTACAGCCACCGTGTTGCGTAGTTATGTGGTTATAACGCAGATACGAGCTCCGTTGTAACGCCGCGCGGCCCCACGCGCGCGCGCGCGTGCGGGGCTCGGTTGGCCCCAGCAGAGGGTGAAATGTGGCGATATGTTGGTAAAATCCACAGCTGACTGGGGGGTGGCGGCGGAGGGGGGGCCGCTGAAGTTAGACTCCCACTGGGAGCCTGCGCGTCAGCGTTTAAGGGAGAAGTTAAATGGAACTTAATCTATTCGGACGATGTTTTCACTGCTTATTTCATCTGTGGCCGCCGGTAGTTCGATCTGACGTCACTTGGGGACATTTGTCCATGTGTCTGAATAGTTTCAGGGGTTGGTGATTGATTTCACTGCAGGGATTTAAAACACGGGATTGGGTTTCATGCGGGAGTTGTCAGTAAATATGGAGCAAATGTTCTTCTTAAGAATATTATAAGCATCCATACGTGTGTCCGATCTTCAAATATCACTAAACACTGATTTAAACCCCCCCTTATCGCCCCCTTTTAGAAAGCCTCACGCCGGAGGCCAACTTTAGCCGGGCCAGTGGAGTGAAGGAAGTAGCATCTGGCTAAGTCGTTGCTAAAGTGCTGCTAGTTTCAGTTAGCCGCCAGGCTAGCGCAGATCACGGTGGCTTAAAGAATAAAGTGGTGAATCTCCGGGTGAAATGCGGACATCGACCCTGCGGGGTCGGTGGCCGTCAGGGGCGGAGCGGGAAGGGCTGTACGCGGGGCCAGTTCATTCATAAGGACGAGCTGGGCAGGCGGTACTGGTCCGGCGGCCTTTTAGTCGTTTCCATTGAAAGTCACTGCAAACACAACTATTTCAAACACACACTTCCTGTTCTGGTTTGTTTCGCCGTTGCCAATGGGGCTGATCGTGTCCCTCTCGCGGCCCGCGGACGCTCGCCCCGGGTTGTCCCCACACACAGTGGCTCTGTTTGGGCTGCGTCTCGCTGGCCTGTTCACTCTTTTGGCCCCTTAACATTTGCCTAATGTCGAGGCTCAGCATTGTTTCCACTTCTCTCCCCAGCAGCAGAGTTTTGGATGAGATGGTCCAGTCTTATCACCCCCCCCCCCCCCCCCCCCAGCAGTCAGCATTTTCTTTATGAAACACAGACTGTCTGCCGGGATGCTAAGCTCATTGGAATTCATCCTTTATTGAAACTCTTTTAGCCTGGCTCGCACAATAGGAATTGATCCTACTGTACAGGACCCAAACCCAGATTGTAATGACCAGACACAATGATTAACATTGGTAAGCGTCCAGATCTCTCCTTTACCGCAGTTTAAACCAATAATAAAGCACAGGTGCTGTGAGGTGGGCTTTGAGTTGTGAAGGTGTCTGCAGACTGAATGATGACTGAGTTGTCAATAGTCAGCAGGGAAGTTGGAGGAGATCTTGGGTGACTTGTGTTGAGAATGTACACAGCCGGTGGGTGAATACTGGAACAGATGAAGGCTTTGTAGCAGACAACTAACTTGAATGGCCTTTCGAGACTCGAGACTTGACTATTGGTCCTGCTGCATCTATAGCAGCTGCTGTAGCATTGCAGCCTTGTTCGCAAGGTTCTATTGCTTTGCTCCGGTAACACAACACCCACTGATGGAAGTTGTTGTCATCTTTGTTCTTTATTTGCAGGACACGTATGGCACAATCCCGGGCCAGACCAAGATCACGTTCTTGCTGCAGGCCGTCAGAGATGCGTCTGCCGCAGAGGAGGTTTGTACACGTCACGGTGTCTTTATTTACAGCATATCTGTCTGAGGAAAATGCCCCCCAAAAAATAAAAGTTGTAAGCTTTGATATCTATTTATACTCCTGCTATAAGTCACACCCTACAGGTTTCACAATTGCAGCCATAACAATCTATTAGTAACAAGCATTATTCCTGACTTGGGACTAAATGAGAGGAGAACATTAAAGTTTTTAGGCCAAATGTCAAGTTCGGGTCATGTTTTAATTTCATCCTCCATTATCGGGGGCCATCACTGAGACTGTTTGTCAGACATGCCATGTTTAGAATGCAGTGCCGTCACCACATGTGAGGCCGAACCGCAGCCTGACGGTCGTTGTGAGTCACACTTTGGCATTTGAGCAATTCATGTTTACGCTGAATTCCGCCTGTAGCCGGCGCTTTCTACGTCTTTTTACCTCGGGGCTGATATTTTTAGAGTTTTGAAACAGGAGCAGGCGGAGAGAGGTGCTTGGTCTGGGGAGAGAATGACTCGGCCGTTTTGAGATGCTGCCAGTCCGGTCGCCATGGTCTCGCTCTCATAAGAGTGACCACTGGCTGCAACCGTTCAGATCAGTAGTGTAACATTGTGCCGTTTGGCAGCAGGGTTGTTCACAAGTCTCAAAAAGCATCAGCGGGGAAATTGTCTTGAGAAACTGGTTGTATTCAAATGACCAAACAAGGCGGGGCCAGTCCTGTTGGATAAAGGTTGTTGATCTGGGTGTCAGTTGTGTTGAAGCCTGTTTTCTTTTTCCTGCGCAGGTCAAACAGATGGCGGCTGTGCTGCTGCGGAGGCTGTTGTCTTCATCCTTTGAGGAGATCTATCCAGGCCTGACCATGGAGATGCAGACAGCCATCAAGACCGAACTACTGACCAGCATCCAACAGGAGACCTCGCCAACCATCCGCAAGAAGGTCTGCGACATTGCGGCCGAGCTGTCTCGCAACCTCATTGGTAAACTTCTTCCTCAAAACTCTTCAATGTCAAAGTTTGGAGACTTAATTTATGTAATCTATAAATTGTCGTGTATTGTAATGCATTTACTGACGTGTGACATTGTGACCATAAATCTAATCTAGATGATGACGGGAATAACCAGTGGCCAGAGCTGCTCAAGTTCCTGTTTGACTCTGTGAACTCGGACAATGTTGGCCTGCGAGAAGCTGCTCTGCACATATTCTGGTGAGCTCCGGTTCCAAGCGGTCAAAGGATTCTGTGCATTTCTGCAGACGTACCGGCGGCTGATCGATGTACGTCTTGCTCCCTTCTAGGAACTTCCCAGGAATCTTTGGCAACCAGCAGCAGCATTACATGGATGTCATCAAGCGTATGCTCATGCAGTGCATGCAGGACCAGGCAAACCCACAGGTAATGATCACGAGGATGTTGCATGTGCAATGCAGAGTATCCAGATGGCAGCTCTTGGTTCATGTTTCTTTCTTTTTGAACCCAGATTCGCACCCTGGCGGCTCGGGCTGCAGCGTCCTTCGTTCTGTCCAATGAAACCAACACTGCTCTGCTGAAGCACTTTGCTGACCTGCTGCCAGGCATCCTGCAGGTGAGACTTCAGCACCGTGGCGCTCCAGTGTCGTCAGTCTGGCTTGATATTTGCTTTGGCGTTAAAAGTAAACTTTGATGTGCACGGGAGAGGTGCAGAAGAATTTTACCATCAGCAGCACTGACTGCATCCGTTTGTTGAAAACAGGTGATGAATGAGTCGTGTTACCAGAGCGATGACTCCGTGCTCAAGGCTTTAGTGGAAATTGCAGACACTGTACCCAAGTACCTGAGGCCTCACCTGGAGCCCACACTGCAGCTCTGTCTGAAGGTCGGTCTCACTTTTATAGCAAGAAGCCAAACCGGGCGCCTCAAGATGATTATACACGTGTTGTTGATATCTTCTGTAGCAGTGTGCTGACATTACTGCCCTCTGTCCTCAGCTGTGTGCCGACACAAACCTGACAAACATGCAGCGACAGTTGGCTTTGGAGGTCATCGTCACTCTGTCAGAGACGGCGGCGGCGATGCTGAGGAAGCACACCGCCATCGTAGCTCAGACTGGTGAGGACCATTTCCAGCTGCCTGCTCTTGGTTACACAGAGAGATGGGTGGGATCGTCCAGGTGACGGTATTATTGTGTTCCTAGTGCCCCAGATGCTGGCGATGATGGTGGACCTGGAGGATGATGAAGAGTGGGCCATGGCCGATGAGCTGGAGGATGATGACTTTGACAGGTGCAGTTACAATAAATGGGCTCAAGCCACTGAGTTTCCACTCATCAGGTCCTTTATTAAGGTTGAAACTTGAGGAGATTTTTGGCCCAAGTCTCTTTCACACGATATGTGATTCATTCTTGAATATTAGGTTTAAGAAATCTGTTTGACATGCTTGTTCTTGGTGTCATTAGCAATGCTGTGGCGGGAGAGAGCGCTCTGGACAGGATTGCGTGCGGTCTGGGAGGGAAGATCATCCTTCCCATGATCAAACAGCACATCATGCAGATGCTGCAGAACCGTAAGTGGATGTTGTGTGGCCGTCTTAGCCTTTTTGGGAAGTTACTTTTGCACACGCACAAGTTGATTTTGGCACCGACACTTACTTGTCTTCCCAGCTGATTGGAAGTACCGCCACGCTGGGTTGATGGCGCTGTCTGCCATCGGCGAGGGCTGCCACCAGCAGATGGAGGCCATCCTTCAAGAGATCGTCAGCTTTGTCCTCGTGTTTTGCTCCGACCCTGTAAGGAGAAGTTGTTTTAGGAAACATGCAGTGGATATCAAAGTAGTGTGCTGGATGGTTTCATTTGGTTTTCTGTGTCTCTACAGCATCCAAGGGTGCGTTACGCTGCCTGCAACGCTATCGGACAGATGGCCACCGACTTCGCTCCGACCTTTCAAAAGAAGTTCCACAATAAGGTATCTAACTTTTACATCTGTGGAAATACTTGTATTAGTTTTTGTTTAAAAAAAATGTGGTCAAATTGTTGAACTGCTTCAGAAACTTGATATAACCTCATTAAATTTTTTTTTTTTAATCTTTCAGGTAATCTCAGCCCTGCTTCTGACCATTGAGGACCAGAGTAACCCTCGGGTGCAGGCACATGCTGCTGCCGCCCTAATAAACTTCACAGAGGACTGCCCCAAATCTCTGCTCATCCCATATCTGGACAGTCTGGTGCAGCACCTTCACGTTATCATGGTCTCCAAGCTGCAAGAGGTGACCAAAAAAAAGGGGGGGGGGGTGTTAACGGTCGTAATTTCAGTAAATCTGCTCCACGTGCTCTTGTCCAGAGTCTTGAATGTGGCTGTTCTCCTCACTCAGCTGATCGAGAAGGGCACTAAACTGGTCCTGGAGCAGGTGGTGACGTCCATCGCCTCGGTGGCAGACACTGCAGAGGAGAAGTTTGTGCCATATTACGACCTCTTCATGCCCTCACTCAAGCACATCGTGGAAAATGCCGTGCAGAAGGAGCTCCGGTTGCTTCGTGGCAAGACGATCGAGTGCATCAGCCTCATCGGCCTGGCTGTGGGAAAGGAGAAGGTCCGTCTCTAACACCTCTGCATGGCAACGGTTTCACTCATAACTGGAGCGTTGTGGGGATTCACACTTTTCCTCTCTGTTCTCAGTTCATGTCGGACGCCTCTGCCGTCATGCAGCTGCTCCTCAAGACCCAGACAGACTTCAATGACCTGGAGGACGATGATCCTCAAGTATGAAGCCTGAAACAAGAGTTCAAACCAGCGGGTTTGTGGTTTCCTGCTCGGTCACGTAATGACTGTATTCCGTCTGTGCTCAGATCTCGTACATGATCTCAGCCTGGGCCCGCATGTGCAAGATCCTGGGGAAAGAGTTCCAGCAGTACCTTCCGGTGGTGATGGGTCCACTGATGAAGACGGCCTCCATCAAGCCTGAAGTGGCCCTCCTCGACAGTAAGTTACTGTTTGGCTCAGCAATGATTTTCTAATTGTTGTATAACAATATCTAATATTCCATGTTATCTGTACATTTTGGCAATGACGCTTTACGAGTTGACAAATATTGCAAATATTACTGGTCACATTTTAATTCTTAAAAATGGTGCATTTTGAGCAAAACCTAGCGAGAGTTGAAACCGTCTGTCTTGTAGCCCAGGACATGGAGAACATATCCGAAGATGACGGTTGGGAGTTTGTAAATCTGGGGGATCAGCAGAGTTTTGGCATCAAGACGGCCGGCCTGGAGGAGAAAGCCACCGCCTGTCAGATGCTGGTGAGCAGAAACACAGACGGGCAGGAATCTTCAATGTCGATGTCAAATATTTGTAGAGCATTGAATGATCAGTGACACTCCCTGCTTTGTCTGTCCGACAGGTTTGTTATGCCAAAGAGTTAAAGGAAGGTTTTGTGGAGTACACGGAGCAGGTGGTGAAGCTGATGGTTCCACTGCTTAAGTTCTACTTCCATGATGATATCCTTCTGTTGTGACTCATGAGACCCCAAAAAAGTTTTTTTTTTTTGTCAGAATCAAACTTTAACAGAAAGGGTTTGTTTCCTTAACCGTATCACGTGTGCGTGTGGCTGCAGCAGAGTCGATGCCGCTGCTACTGGAGTGTGCTCAGGTTCGAGGACCTGAATATCTCACCCAGATGTGGCATTTCATGTGCGACGCCCTCATCAAGGCCATCGGCACGGAGCCAGACTCTGACGTCCTGTCGGAAATCATGCATTCGTTCGCTAAGGTAGTGAGACCTTGATCGTTTTTGGAGGCCACTCCTGTGTGGCGCTGAGAGTTTGTGTTCTGACTGGACTGATGTTTCCGTTTGAAGTGTATCGAGTTGATGGGAGACGGCTGTTTGAACAACGAGCACTTCGAGGAGTTGGGCGGCATCCTGAAAGGAAAGCTGGAGGAGCATTTCAAGAACCAGGAGCTCAGACAGGGTGAGGTCACCGTATTAACCGTGGCTGCTTCCCGACTGCGCTGTGTAATGTTGCAACACGATCTTCACAAACATGTTGTGTGTCTCAGCCAAGAGACAGGATGAAGACTATGATGAGGAGGTCGAGGAGACGCTACAAGACGAGGTAACTCTCTTCCACCTCAGGGAAGGAAGGTCTGTGTGACGTGAGGAAAGTCTTACACTTGTGTCTTTTTCCTCCCCTTCTGTTGTGGTCAGGATGAGAACGACGTGTACATCCTGACCAAAGTCTCCGACATCCTGCACTCGGTGTTCAGCAGCTACAAAGAAAAGGTGCTGCCGTGGTTCGAACAGCTGCTGCAGCTCATCGTCCAGCTCATAGTAAGCAGCGTTTTCTAATTGAGCAACTCTTCATCCATGTTTTACTTTGACAGTTACTGACGGGTGTCGTTCTGTCCTCAGTGTCCCAACAGGCCGTGGGCGGACAGACAGTGGGGTCTGTGCATCTTTGACGACGTTGTGGAGCACTGCAGTCCCTCGTCCTTCAAGTACGCCGAGTACTTCCTCCGGCCGATGCTGCAGTCACTGTGTGACACCAGCCCCGAGGTCCGGCAGGCGGCCGCCTACGGCGTCGGCATCATGGCTCAGTTTGGAGGCGAGAACTACCGCCCATTCTGCACAGGTACATCCCGGCCCGTCCGTCTTCACTCGTCTTTCGGCGACGGTGTTGCGTCACCTGGTGTGTTCCCGTTGCAGAGGCGCTCCCGCTGCTGGTCAGAGTCATCCAGTCTGCCGACGCACGTGTGAAGGAGAACGTCAACGCCACGGAGAACTGCATCTCTGCTGTGGGTAAGGTCATGAGGTTCAGGCCAGAGTGCGTCAACGTGAACGAGATCCTCCCGCACTGGCTCGGCTGGCTGCCACTCAACGAGGACAAGGAGGAGGCCGCCCACACGTTTGACTTCCTGTGTGACCTCATTGAGAGGTAGGAGGCCATCTTCTGATCCCATCCATGAAGAATTAAAGATGGGAGAAGCTCCGTTTGACTGGGGTTTGTTTTGTTTTTTCCACAGCAACAATCCCATCGTCCTCGGACCGGACAACTCCAACCTTCCCAAGATTTTCCTCATCATAGCTGAAGGTGTGGCGAATGAGTCTGTCAAGTGTGAAGACCCCTGCAGCAAGCGGCTCGCAAACGTCATCCGCCAAGTGCAGGTGAGTCACGACCCACGTCCCGGAAACCCTGAAATGTGATTGGTAGTTGAGCCTGTGGGCTAACTACTGTCGTCCTCCAGGGCTCGGCCGGACTATGGACGCAGTGCGTGTCGACGCTGAACGAGGAGCAGCAGAAAGCCATACACAATCTACTGAATACTGCCTGAGTCTGCGCCCCCGCTCACCTCCCCGCTCTTCAAAAAGCCCATGAAGAAAAAATGTTGAGCTGCTGGATCTTCCTCCATACACTCCCTCTTCTTCCTGCTGCTCTGATCTGTAGTGTGTATGGACACTGGCTTCACCCCCCCCCCCCTCCACCCACACTCTACTTTGTAACCCCCTCCCACCTACAGCCGACTGGGGAAGCAGGTTGGACGTGAATGACAATGGACATTTGGCCCTCCACCTCTGAAGACTTTCACCCCGTACCCGAGGAAATGGGAATAAGACTTGTCCCTCCCTGTCTGACCGCTACATTTCCCGTGTCCAGACGTTCCCGGTCATCCCCCAATCTGTGATTTGTCTTGCCTGGGGGGGGGGCTCGTTCTCCAAGCCGCCCAACATGTACCCATTGGACAGTCGGGCTCCGAGGGGCCATAGTAGGGGAAGTGGGGACAGGACATTCTCGTGGACTGAGCAATTGAAAGACGTGAAAATGCACACTGGGCAATCACTGCCTGTCTCCTGTGAATTTTTTTTTTGTATTTTTTTTTTTTCTTGTACCCGGTGTTACCTGGGGGGGAAATTCCCTCTGTTTGCCTTAGCTCAGAGGGTATATTTCAAAGTAATGGCATGTTCGTTAAGTGGCTAACTCTAGAAAATATACATAGTTAGGAATAAAATGTCCATCATCGCTGTCTGGGAGAGGTAACAATGATTTTAAGCAGCTTTCCTCCATAGCCTTTCAGACTGCTCACAGGGAAAAATGTTTGAACGGTTCACAGCCTCTATTAGGTAGCAGCATAACGGCGGGGGGCTCTTTGAAAAGAGTGCTTTAATATGTAGTCAGTCATAGCCATGAAGTGTGTGTGACACGTTGGAGGAACATGAATTGTAGAATATCTGTCAGAGGAGTGCTTCCTTAACTGTCTATGGTTTTGACCCTTTGCAGTCCTGCAGGTATGTGATGGAATTCCAGAAAATACAAACAATAAAACTACATTTGAGAATTCTCAAATGTCTTCTCTTTGATTTCCACGTTAAAGTGCTATCGACACACCTGTTTACATCTGTAAATACTGGATGAACATTGTGAACAATTTACAAATGGCAAATTAAATTTAAAGTTTTCATCACCAAACAGAAAAAAATGACTTGTTATTCATTTTGTCAGTTATTTAGTCACTCAATCTCATCACTAACTTATCCCATTTAAACAGGTTACACTTTTTGTGGATCTTAGACATAAATGCATTTATCATTAAACAAGTAGGATTCTTAAGTTTCAACTGTAGTTATCAGTTAGTTTTTGTCAGCTACTTTATATTTTATTCTTTGTCCCATGTGAATAAGCTTTAATATCACATTTAGTCTCTTATTTGTTTTAGCCAATAATTTGTGATAACCCAAGATTACATTACAATAACTGAATCTTTCATCCTTTTGATAGGAAATAAAAGGATTAAAACCCTCACATTATTCTGACGGTACCAATTTTAAATAATATATCCTGACATGGGCCGTGATCTGATAAATCTGCAAGTTTATTTCTCACAAAAATAATTGCATCAGACACTCCATTTACCACAAATCTTCCTGGGCTGTTGGTCTCTGGCGTCCCCTCTGGATCATTGGTCCTGAAGTCACGATGTCCATCAAGTCTCTGCTCCTTCCTGGATGGTCTGTTAGCAGGTCCATGTTGAATCTGGAACACAAATGATACCGTGTCAGGACAGATGCACATCAGGAAATCAAGCTGTTTAATTATAGGAAGGTCTGAGGTGCTCCTGTGCATCTTCAACCTCAGACTGCAGAGGATGTCGGTTCTTTGGAAGACCTGTGTTGTGCCCGTCCCTAAGACGCTGCACCATAAGGAACTAATCCACTTGACCTGTGGCCTTGACCTCCCACTTAATGAAGATCCTGGAGAGGATCATCGTGAACCATCTCAGACCTCTTATGGACCCCCTGCAGTTCGCATCCTGTATCACCTGGAGAACTCGGGATGCCCCGACGTCTCCAGTGCAGTATGTGATCCTATAAGGCTGCGCCTCTGATGTGGTGGTCTGCAGTACAGGAGTTCCTCAGGGCACTGTGCTCTCTCCCATCCTCTTCTCCGACTTCTGTCAGAACACGGACAGCTGCCACCTTCAGAAGTTCACTGATGAGCTCAACAATAAATCACCTGGACCACCAATAGAGACCCCCTGTACAGCCACAGTCCAGGAAGGAGTGTGACCACAGGTCACTCATACCTGCTACTGTGACTCTGTGCAAATACCACTGTCTTGCCACTGCTGAACACTGAATACTGTAAATATTACTGCGACAACTATGTGCACCCCCCCCCCCCCCCCCCCCCCCCCATCTTGTGTATTTTATCTCCTATAATTCTATGCATATTTATATTTACCTTTTATTCCCCACGTGCAACTATCCTGTCTTTAACTATTTGTTAAGTTGCTCTGACTCAATTTCCCCATGTGGGATTAATCAATATGTATCTAAATATTTCCAAACAAAAAAATGGGATTTCTACTTCTGTTAAATGTTTTTTTTTTTTTTACTTTTCTTTGTAACTATTTCAACGTTTTCTGTTAAAACTACCTCAACCATGAGTGTTTTCCACAGGGTAGCTTTAAATAGTTGTCCCGATCGTTTAATTAAACTTTTATAAGTTTCACCTTGAAGCTGCACGCTAACACATGCGAGGCTAACGTAACAACAAACAGCACTCATACGGCTCAACATTACGTTGAATTCTTTCAAAAACTAGTACGACAAAAACATTTTTTTCTTACCTGGATTTCTGTGTTGAAGTTTCAAATGTATCTGCAGGTTTGTTCTGGTTTTTCTTGCGGTCTTGTCACCGCAATTCACCCTTTTCGCTAAAAAGACAATTTCTGATTGAAATAAAAATAAAATAAATAAACACATCATTCCTCCTCTTGAAAAAAAATGTTATTTTTTCCAGTTTTGATCAGATCGAGCAGACTTTCGACGTTATTTACCAAATCTGAACCTTTTTTGATAAACATTTTCTTCTTCAGACTTAATCTGTCACACCTGTGAACACACACCACCACCATCTAGTGGCCAAAGTGTGAGTTGCACCCAGTTCACAACAACAGATCGTTGGCAGAAACCAGAGCAGCCATGCTTTATTTTTGACATCTACAACAACAGAAAAAAAAGATCAAAATTAAAGCTTTTCAACCAACAGTCATGGATTGTTTCTTGTCACCATCTCCTGACATCTGGACATGTTTTCCCCACAATATAATATGTGAGCGCCAATCTTTCTGGAAACTAATGTGAGCTAATGAATATGTATTGCAATAAACCCCTGCTGCCTTCCTGAAAGCGAGCTTTTGATGGAAGTGGTGCTGATTTGACTGTGTGGTTATTTTGCTGCAGCCGTGCTCCAGAAAAATTACCAGGTGTCATTAGATGAACCAAATTAAGGTGGCGTATAACTACAGAAATAATGGGTTTATCTCAAGGATGCTGCTTTAATCTGGTGTACTTCTACAATTAATTACTTTAGCATGGAGACGTGTCTTTCCTGTACAAATGAGGGCTGCAGTTTATTTGCTTTGAATTCCAGACGGGGTCCTCCGCAAACAAGCCGATATCCCCAGACCCGCTGGGAAACACCTGGCCCAGGACTGTAAGGAGGGCAACACTGTAAGGCCATGTTCAACTTTTCCCCCCCTCAAGACCAGCGTTTGATGATGACACTTCAGAAGAAAGAGCATCGGGTTCAAGACAACCAAAACCAAATCGGTTTGACTTCTCAGGCAACATCATCCATGTTTCACCTTCAGCTCGGATATGATTGGAAAGGCCATGATGTGGTGGAAACCTTCTCAGGCAGGAAGCAAGGGGGGAGAAAGGGCGGGTTGTAGTTCAATCAAAATATCACAAATGTGATCAGTGTCCTTGGATTTGCACGTCTGCCTGAAGTGACAGAAATCCCCTGTGGTGTTCTGATTACATTGATGACATGAACTTTTCCGCACAGAAAATAGATTTTGAGACCAGAGGAGGATGTGTGTGTGTGTATGTGTGTGTGTGTGTGTGTGCTCCAGTGTCAGAGATAATACAGTATTTACAGTGAGGTGGATGAGCTGTACAGAATGGAGAGGAAAGTATTGGACACATGGTGATTTAGTCTGAGTGTTTTTCACAGGACAAACTACAACAGAGCCTCCGGTCGACCTGCGTCTGCGTCGCATTCATTTTAGTGTATATTTTCTCACAGAAAGTCCCACTCTTCTCTCTTCCTCCGTCGTCACTCTGATCTACTGAAGCATGTCTACAAAAGCGTCAAACTCGTCGATGTTCTTCTCATAGACGCGCAGTTTCTCTGGCAGCGAGTCCTGCAGAGGGAGGACATGAATCAATGTTCCTACTGTACGGAGAGGCTCGGTAAGAGTGACATGTTTTAGGACAGAAAAAGTTACGCTACCAGGTCTTCGGCCATCGACTGCGAGCTGACATTAAGCGAGAGGCTGGCCAGCTGTGGAGGGTTCTGAAACTCTCTGTAGAAAGTGCCCAAGTCCATCGGCAACAGGTCGTCTTTCGAGAAGGCTGGACGCTACGCACAGAGACACACGCCATTTAACACGGGCACCGATTCAATGTTACGACTGATCGTTTACTGAGACCGATTTGAGTTATGGGTTGATAACTAGATGGGAAAACTCAGGTAAGTATGAAAGTACATACAAAATCAACCATGACAAAATCGTCCTGCTGCCCCGATCCCTCTGAGCTCTCAGAGTGGAGGCTGGCCTGCAGGGGCGACGGGCAGGGAGGGGAGTCAGGAGGATGCACCTGAACCAAAACACAACACTTGAGCATACACCAAGCATGCAGTGGGTGTGTGTGTCCACAATAATGCTCAAGTTACCAAGGGATCGTTGTCGTCCGACTCCAGGATTCGAGGAATTAATGCGGCGAATGGCACGTCCAGACTGGATGCTGTGATCTACACACACACACACACACACACACACACACACACACACACACACACACACACACACACAGGTTCAGGATACATGGAGAAAAAAGTAGTGATCCATCTGAAAAAGTCCAGAGTCAAGCTATTTACCTGTGTGCTGGGTTTATTAACAAAGGCTCCGACCTTCCGTGTGAATGTGTTGAGAAACTCTATTGGATCGGAAGGAGAAACGCTCCTCCTGCCCTCGTCCCTCCTCCCCTCGCCGCTCTGCGACAGGCCGTCGTCTTCGCCACTGCGGACGTTTCGGACACAGGAAGGACGAAGCTTCGGGTGAGTACGGCGCAAAATCTTTTCACTGCGGGAGAAGTCTGGTAAAACCTTCCTTGTGATCAATACCTGCTGCTGGGCGTGTTGGCAGCAGGATCCACGGTCAGATGAGCGTCGGCGGCGTGCTGTGGGTGAACGGGAGCCAACGTTACGCCGCCCTCCTTCCCAGCATGCAACACCTGAAAAGGGAATGAGAACCATCAAGTTAGAGACCCTCTCAGTACATATATGGCAGTTTAAAGTGTGTGGTGGTCTAAGCTTGCAGCGGATTACTTGAAGTGTTCTGTGACATGCGAGATGGGAAAATAAATGGCTCCACTAACGCAGGGGAACAGATCTGAGACACTGATGTGTCCTTCACGTCTGCTGTGGGGAATGAATGAGGCGGCGGCTGACTGGTGCGTCACCTGGTTCAGATTGGCAGCAGGGTGACAAAGTTCTGCTGCTCCGACTGGAGCTGGAGGCTGATAGGACAACCTGGAGGCGTACAGCTGGAGGGAGACACACAGGAGGTCACCATGACAACCCACCGAGGAGGAAGAGGGAACGGCCCAAGTCGTACGGCCTCACGTACGTGAGGGACACGGCGATGCCGGGAAGTGAGGGTTGCGTCTTTACAATGGGTCACACGCTGAGGAGCACGTGAGATGGATGATGGGGTGAAGAGCGGCAGACTCAAACTACAGCGCGTGAAGGCGAGCAGTTCATTTACGCACAGCTGGTGGAAACGGACGGGGGGACGGACGCATGAAGGTATAAATGGAAAGTGTGAGGGGACAGCGCAGCTCCTCTCACACACTCAACACACGCTTTCAAAGGCCAGAGGAAACTCACAGTGTGAGTGACCAGTCCAGGAGCCGCTGGAAGCTGCAGACTATCCAGGGGGAGGGGCTTGGACAGTTTAGAGGGCGATGGACTCAGTGTACACACACACTGACAGAACGAAGGCACACACACATAGAAGAGTTGAGGTCAGATCAAGACAACAGCAAGGTAAAAGGACAGGGAGAGAAAAAAAGAGAGAACGTAAAATGAAAAACCAGAAAGGAAGTGAAGAAAAGAAAGTTACGGGATTGAAAAAAAAAGGAGGCAGGTGGGGCGAGTGAGGGAGCGTCCTGTTACCTGAGAGGGAGGGGAGGTGGAGAAGGAGGTGGTGCACACCTCCTGCGAGTCCTGCACTCCTGCAAATGCTCCATCCTCATCATCTGGGGCTCTACACACACACACACACACACACACACACACACACACACACACACACACACACACACACACACACACACACACACACACACACACACACACACACACACACACACACACACACACACACACACACACACACACACACACACACACACACACACACAGGATAACTCATTACTGTAGTTTTAAATCATACTTCAAATTAGGGCAGAAAAAAGCCACATTTCTCCACAGTGTGAAACAAAGCTGAGTACTTGACTGGCGCTGTGACAAAAACGGCATTAGCGTTAGAAACTGGACACACACGCCTGAAGTCTCTGAAAGGCACCTGTAGTTGCAGGGCTGTCCCATGTTTGCAGGACGCTGTCCAGGAGGATCCACAAAGTGGTCCACAATGATCCCCATGATCGGAGCCGACCGCTCAAACTGCCTGCAGGAGGAAAGGCGAAGCCAGTTTGTTGGATACGTTCATTAGACTGTATTACTTTGTGATAAAAGTTCAGATTCCATCAAATATGCGTCTGTGTAAATAATGCAGACAGATGTGGTGATGGGCTATGTTGGTGAACTGTGAGTGGTGTGATTGACTCCGATTGAGAAAACCACTGGCGTCAGTGTACACTGATGTTTCAGATGTGACATTTAAATTTGACTGGAGACAGTGGAAAAGAGGAATCTCGGGAGTTTGACACCTCATTTCATGGTGTTTCTTTACACAGACTTGTGAGACGTTGCCCATTGCCCATAAAAGCCTTTCTGACGATACCTGTTGGACATGAATGCCAGGTTGGTGCGGTAGGCACAGGAAAGTGTGACTGTGCCTACCGGTGTGCCCACGACTCCGACACGCACACTCTGAAACCCTTCAAAATAAAAACAAGACACATCCTTAATCGGGTTTCCGCGGAGTGAAACAGAAGAAAAACAAAACCCACACAAGGTGGTGCTGTGTTGCAGTTACCTTCTCCCAAGCCATTGAGCTGGACTTCACCAAAGTAGATCCTGAAAGGAAGAGAGACAGAAATAAGAGGACACGTGGATAATATGTCAGGCGTTCTGAGAAAAGAGTCCAGCCAACAGCACAGCTCACCTGTATAAAATGACATAGTCGTGGCCCTGCTTTCTGGACAGTTTATAGGCAGGTGTGACTCTGGTGATGGCCAGCAGAGACTTCAGGAGGACAGACAGACGATTATAAACAGTGTACGACACCTTGATGTCCTTATCGCACCTGGAGGACAGACAGGAAACACAGACTCATCTCAATTGTGGCATTTTAAACAAAAGCTAACTTAAAATTACACATTTATATGCAACATGTGTAAGATCGCCAATTTGGGCTCAGTTGATCTTCAGCATAAAGGACAGGATTGAAGACTTTCTACACTCAAAATCAACTCACTTTTCATTCATTTCCAAGCACCATGTTTCTAATTCCATCGAGTCACCCTGAGGAAGGCAGGCAAACACAGCAGAAATTGATTTGGATGTTCTAAATTCATAAAAAAAAAAAACCAGTACAGATGTTTATTTATTCTTTTTTTTTTTTTTACCTCTGATGTCTTCAGGGATATCTCGACGCACATGGAGCGTCCGATGCCTGGAAGCTGGCCAGCCAGAGCTTTCTTAGCTTCATGAGTGACCTCTGGAATGTCTTTGATGGCCAAATTAAACTGGAAGGAAAATAATAATAATAACTAAAAACTAAAATTCTACATATGTGTGACCAGCTCCAGTAAAAGTTTAAAGCAAGTGCTTGGTAAAGGAGAAAGAAGAACCACGTTGTTACCCAATCAGAGCCAGTCGGCGACGACGATGAGCGAGTGCAGATCTTCTCACCGAGGCGAGCTTGGACTATCACCTGGACAGTCTGCAGGTTTACAAATATTTTTTTTATAAAAAGCCATTTAAAAAATACACTTTTTAACATTCTACATTTAAACTTTGAATCATCACACAAAAAGCCCAGACAGTAAGGTGCCATCAGATCAGCCGCAGAAACAAGAAGTCAGCAGTTCCTTACCTTCAGTGCAAAGAACTTAATGAATTTGTCTAAATCTTTTTTATCCTGGGGGCTGAGGTCACTGTCCATGCTGCCACGACCTGCAATCACACCAAATCACCAGTGAGAAACATCTTAAATGATGTTTTTATAATCACAATTATTAAAATAAAATTTTAAAAAGGGACCGTTTTTGAGTTGTGTCACTGCACTTAAGTGCAAAACTATCCAAAGTGTTTCTTCTCAATGCCAAAAATAGCGACGATTCAATAAGATTTGCAAGTCATTCTGCGTGTATTTGTTGACATTTAACGCATCATCTAAACATTTGGGGGGATTTTGGTTGGGTTTGTAAACACGACCAATGACATACATGAGAATCAGGAAGCAGGATAATTTGAAATTTGATTTTTAAAATTTTGGAAGAGGTTAGATTTAAATACATTTGACTTTTTCCAACCTCATTTACGAGATGTTGAACTTAGATATATCTAAGAAGTACCTGTAGTCTGATCCTGATGTCCAGATAGGCGAGTGCACACTTGGATATAGATTATTTATTTTGTGTATATGCATTTTCATGAACTATAACCTTCTCGGCTCAACTTTCGTTGGCGATGGCAACAATATTAATAGTAGCATGATATGAAAAAATCAAAACAATGTCAAGTTGGTTAGAAATGCGAACGATCCTGATTAGAAGTGTGATGCTTTATTTATCAGCTTCTAACTAGAAGCAATTGCAAACAAAACAAGTACGATGTCGATATACATTATGAAGAAAAACACAAGTTTATACGTCACCGACTTAGCAAGTGTCGAGGCTCATGTAGCAAAATGGGCCTCCACGTTTACATTAAACTGCCTGCGTCAGATTTCGAAGTCATTCAAACCTACAGGACACTGACAGCCACTTGTAGTGGCCCTATAAACTTACTTCCCCACGTTAAAACAGAAACCGTAGCGTATTTCCGCGTACATCCCTCAATATTCAACAAAACGCTGAGACTCGCGTTAGCCTGTGGCTAATGCTAACCAGCTGGCCAGATAACGTGTGCCTCAACAACTGCACGAAGCGGCCGGACTTACATCAGATGATCGCCAAACGATGAAGGTTTTAGTTAGATGAAGATGGGCTCAATTTAGGCGGCGAACAGCTTCGTGCTGCATACACATGTGTAACGTTTAATTCAGACGACAAGAGCGTAAACAGACACTTCTCTGTTTACCTTCCCCATGTCTGTCGACGTGTTTGGATAGCAGTCGTTCAACACACGCACTTTCCCGTCACGCGGTTGTAAAAGTATGTCAAACTTAACGCCGGGATGATTCTTAAAAATATTACTTTAGAAAATACAACCTTACATTTATGAGCGGGAAAATGTATCTTATTATTATTTTTAACTTGATAAACACATAAAATCTATTTTATTTCCGTGTGTCGAATCTGCGCCTCAAGTAAACGCTGCATGTTCCTGCGGTTTGTTTTGGTTGATCAATGCTACAGCAGCACTTCTTTAAAGGTATGCATTTTCGTCTTAGTAAAACCTATGGAATTGCGTATGGTTGTCATTTGGTTTGCAGTTCTCCTGCAACATGTTTTGCACGACTTATGTGCTGCAACAATAATCGCCTTTATTAAAATACGCTGCAAATCAAGGCAATGTGATGCTAGCTAGCACATTGGCTACACGAGAGTGAGTTACACAGTTATAATAGTAAACATAGTTTGAATGGGTTCAGCATTCTCAAAAGTTAATCCAAACCCTCAGGTTGAATAGGTTTGATGAAATCACAAGTGATGTAAATGATCCAAAGCATGAATCAGGTTTGTTAAATTGAATGCCCATTTCTACATTTTTACAATAATACTAGTTATTGCCACCTTCTGAAATATCCCTTCTAAATCATTACAATGCCTGAATTTGTCCCTCAGAAACGATTGAATATCATTGATTAGTTAATGTAAAAATGTAAGAAAATGGATGTATGTTAGCTTTATGTAAATGTATTCTCCTTCCCTCCTCCTCAGCATGGCCATTCCCATAGCTATCCTGGACTGTGACCTTCTCTTACATGGCCGCGGACACAAGACCCTGGACCGCTTCGATCTGGACTTGGTGTCAGATGATTTCCTCCTCACTCAGTTTGGGTTTCCCAGAGATTTTATTCTCTACCTGGTGGAGCTACTCAGAGAGGTATGGGAAATACATGTCACTACACAAAAGAGCAAAAGTAAAGTGGAATAAATAAACTAAATTATCTTGAATCTATGAGATAAACTGTGATACTATGGGTACAAACACAGAGAAGGAAAAAGTAAAATGTATTTTGACATTTACATCATTATATTAAGCTTTTCCAGTGTGTTTTCAATAGTTATTCAATCTTTGTTGTGTTTTTCTTTTCTGGGCGTTAGGCTCTGTGTCGGCGGACCCAGCGGTCCAGAGCCATCAGTCCTGAAGTTCAGGTGTTGGCTGCCTTGGGCTTCTACACGTCCGGGTCGTTCCAGACTTCTATGGGGGACACGATCGGTATCAGTCAGGCGTCAATGTCGAGATGTGTGTCCAATGTGACGAGAGCGCTGGTAGAAAAAGCTCCTCAGTTCATCACTTTCAACAGGTAGAATCCAGTGTCGTCATCACATGCAGGTCAAAGATATCAGCGAGAAGTCGAGAAATGATAAGAGTAATGTCTTTCAAACAGAGATCCGTCCTACAAGGAGCAGTCTTTTCAGGAGTTTCAGAGAGTTGCAGGATTTCCACAAATCTTGGGAGTATTGGACTGTGTTCAGGTGAATTACTTACCACTGCAGATGTGTGTCCAGCTGTCAATTTCTACAGGCGGTAACTTTTTCTTACACTTTCTTTGCCAGGTTGCTATCAAAGCTCCAAACAGCGAAGACTCGTCGTACGTGAATAAGAAGGGCTTTCACTCCGTGGCCTGTCAGCTGGTTTGTGATTCCAGGGGTTTGTTGCTGAGTGCAGAAACACACTGGCCAGGCGGCCTGCAGGACACCGTCGTTCTGGAGAGATCTGCTCTGTACGAACAGCTGCAGGACACCAAGGAGGGCTGGCTGCTGGGTGAGACAGTTTTAGATCACACGTTTCAAGTGTGCGAAAATCCCCAGCTTTTGTGTTCCGCTTCAGATTTTCAATCACCACATCGAGGTTCATTATTTTGTCATTGATAAGTTTGGGCTGTTGAAGTCAAGCAGTTCTCTCTCTCTCTCCCAGGCGATGGCCGTTACCCTTTAAAGAAGTGGTTGATGACGCCGGTGGACTGCCCAGAGTCTCCTGCAGAGCTTCAGTATAATCTTGCCCACACGGCCACACATGAGATTGTTGACAGGACCTTCAGAGCCATCCAGACCAGATTCAGATGTTTAGACAGCAGCAAAGGATACCTACAGGTCATTTATATACAGGAGCTTTTGAAGCACTTAAAATTGCAACAGTAATAATAATCCGAGGACACCTGGTTCACTCCTCCTCTCCTGTGTGCAGTACTCTCCAGAGAGGAGCTCGTCCATCCTGTTGGCCTGCTGCGTCCTCCACAATGCCTCGCTGCAGTTGGGATTAGACGCCTGGACTCTGGAGAGGACGGAGCCCCTGGAGCAGCCCAAAGGCCTCGACCAGAGGCCCGAGGACCGCGACAGCCAGGCGGAGGAGCTCCGAAAACAGATCATACTCAAACACTTCAGCTGAACCTGCGCGGCGTCACGTCACAGTGAAACATCACAACATGGGAATCATTCAAAAGTCCCATCTGAAGCAAGAAGAATCCTCGGACACGATGGTGCTGATGCAGTTTTTTAATATTTTGCTGGTTTCTATTCTACTTGACTATACTACGATAATATAGTTATATACGGATTAACATGCAAGATGCTATACAACAACAAACCCAGACAACAACACACTTCAAATGACTCGACCCCCAGGAAAGAGCTTCATTATTCCCTCAGAACATTCAGAAATTATAGAGGTGGAAAAATCAAGCACCTTCTGGTGTTTTACAACGATTCAAACTGTGTGGAAAAAAACCCTCAACCATCCCTCCCCAGAAAACCATCACTTTCCCCCAACAAATGATTCCACAGGTTAAAATCTTGGACACAATACAAAAGAAAAACAAGGCCCTTATTTACAAGAACTGCCCGTTACATTGTCATTGTTTTTTTTATATACACTGGTGAATTATGGGTAGGAATGACAGGATGATTGTGCAACGGGCTGCTGTCATGTGTTTGTGTAAAACAAATGATACAAACATGATTTAGAAAAACAACCAAAAATGTCACATCTGCTAATTGTTTGGAGGTTTTTGAAAAAAAAAAAAAAAAAAAAAAAAGGTTCTTCAACTGGGTGAATAAAAAAAGTTATATTTTGAGAGACTTAAGTGACATTTATGAGTTTTTCAAGGAATATTGAAGTTTTTTTTTCTCACATTGTCGGAATAGTGGTGATAAAATATAAACTGTTTCCTTTTTTTTTTTTTAAGAAAAAAACGTTCAGTCAAATTATGGCATAAGCAAAACTAGTGGTGTGTTTTACTCGCTGGAATGTATGAGTACCCTGATTGGCTTCATCAATATATACACACTTTCTACAAACAGCAATAAATATAACACACACCGCTGTCGCATGAGAACATTTGATATCAGTGTTACAATTTACATTCTGAATTCATCGAGAGAGAAAAAAAAATGAATATGAGCCTTTTTCTCTTCTCAAATCTCACTGTTGATTTATGATGGATATATTTTTTTTTTGGGGGGGGGGGGGGTTAGGCCAAAAATCTGCTTTTTGTGGTTAAATTGGACAAACCAACACTGTTTTTCAATCACAAGGGTCCCCAAAAAAAAGAAAAAAGCCCATGAGGGGATTTTTATACGACAGCAGTGAAACATAAACACTGTATTACAGTTAAAAGACAAACAGATCATAACAAAGCTTTACAGCATGTAAAACCTCACATCATCCTCAATGCCAAAGACACACAAACAATCCTTTTTTTTTTTTTGCATAAAATAAATATGCTCTTTTTTTGATGCTCTGAATATATTATAGGTTGTATTTTTATGTTCTTTTTTTAACATTATCTAAAAAAAACAAACAGATAAACTAACTTTAAAAACAAGTTCAGGTTTTTTTTTTTTTGCTGCATAAATTAAATATGCTCTTTTTTGTGATGCTGCAAATATATTATATATACAATTTATAATTCCATAAAAATATTTTTTATGTCATTCTCAACCTCATTGTGATCCCTTAGTATGAAAATATGGTCTTCCCCAGAGAAAAATGAAAGAAACGAGTGTAAAAAGTTGAAAATCAGCTCCCAGCCAGTTAGATTTACGACAGCAACTGTTTCATTTGAGCCGGCGATACTTTTAACCGAGTTTTAATTTGGATTGACAGCTCTGATCGGAACGTTTCCAGCTCTGTAGTTTCATGTGTGGACGTCAGAAAGAGGCCGAACAGGTGGAAGGCACTTTGATAGCAGCACAGCTTTCATCATTTTTAGGTTGTTTTTTTTGTTTTTTTGTACCGATACATGCAGGAATCAGTTATCAAGCAAAACATTTTTTATCTTTGGGTTTATAGTAAGAGTTGGGACGAAATCTGTAAGGCAGGGTTTTAAATATATCATCCGAGATGCTCCTTTTTAACTTTGCAAGGTGTAAAAGCTTAAAATTTTAAATTTTGTTCCTGAAATTAACCGATTTATTTGGTGTGGATTGCACTGTTTTTAGTATATGTTGTAGACGACACCGGTGATGTCACAGTGAAGGCAGTGAACGAGTTGTGAGTTTAGGGGCAAGAAAACATCCAAGCGGCACAATGAGGACGCCAGCTTGTTCGCATCCCTTGTCGAATGCTGCGATTGGAAACGTTAAAAAAGAAACTACAGTTCCACAGTGGAGGTCGATTAACTTTAGAAAACAGTATGATTAATCTATCTTTTGATTAAAAAAAAAACCACATTACTTTTCACTCACTCTTACAGAAATCACATTTGCAGGCCTGTTTTCATACAACACATGATCATTGTTTGACGTTCGACTAAATTGGTCTCATTTACTTGTGTCTATTAATTAATTATTAATATTAAAGGGTAACGGCACCATGCATCTGGCGTTTTGGAGACCAAATGGAGACTCTAGAACAGGGCCCACAAACTCAACTTGTACAAAGCAGTCTCAACAAAACTACATGGGTGTTTTAACATGAACCCGATTCTTAGTGCATAAAAATAGAAACCCCTTTAAAGTAAGAGTATTCAAGTATAACAGGGTCTTGTTTGAAGATGGGAGGAGGTGGAGCTGCTGGGATGACCGCAGACCGAAGCCAGGTGACGGTGGATTTACCGTCAGACGCAGGCCTGAGTCCGGCTGTTCATGAAAAGGTACGATGTCAGCGCTGGCGGGGCGTGATCGGGAGGGCGGAGGGGAGAAGTGCTGTGAGGAGGGATCAGGCCGGGTCAGAAGAACTCTGAGACTCCGTCTGGTTTCGTTTCTCTGCAGAGAGGAAATAGGCCGGTTGATGTTTGTCCGCCGGGGCATGACGGTGGCGGCCGAGTCGGTTTGTACCTTGGGTGTAATTGGGGCCCGGTGGAGCGGTTTCTGTGGCCGTCCGCCGTGTACCGGCCGCTCTGGATGTGGGAGTGACCCTCTGACTGTGGCCTCTCTCCCTCCGAGTGGCCTAAACTCTCCTCCAGCGGAGAGCCTTCGTTGTAGAAGAGCAGGCTGCGGGAACGGACTGCCAAACACAAACACATTCTTTTGATATGTCCACTTTTAAAAAGCATAATTCATCATCCAAGCATATTCATTTGGAGGACTTTAATGACTTTAGTGTTTGATATGGAAGAGCCTCATTGGTCGTCGCCACAGAAAAAAAAGCTGCTGGGCTATAATAACTCGCCGTGTAATTTGGGGCTTTTTCTTCTTTCTGTCTCGGGGTGGTTTATAGTAGTGTGGTATTTAAGTTCTGGTTGCGGAAGGGCATTCCCACGAGCGAGCGGTTCAGCGAGGTGAATATATAGATGGAGGTGGAGCCCAGTGAGGAAACAAAGTTCAAACTCGTGACGACTTGTCAATAACCCTGGAATGGACTTTACACTGGAAAACGCTCAATGTTGATTATTTATTTTGATTTCATGAAGGCTGTGATCAATAAAATCACACTTTGAGTGGAGTTTAAAGCAACAACACATTAAACTGCAATACAAATTTCCACCACAAGATGGTGTATTGAGTTCAGGGGCCGCAGGAGGACGAGTTAACCGAATACGGTGTACATACATCGTTACCCGTCATAAAAATTGACCAAAAAGACGGGCGACACTGAAAGCTGCTTTAAGAGGTGTGCGGATCTCCACCTACCCTGGCTGGTTGTGTAGAGGTCCGCGGATGCAGCGGGATGAGAGGAAGGGGAGGAAAGAGAGGAGGAAGAGGAGGAGGAGGAGGAGGAGGAGGAGTGAGTTACTAAGGAGAGAGGAGAGATGCAGGGAGAGAAGGAGCCCAACACCAAGACAAAACACAGAGCCACCATCTGCACGGAGAGAGGAAGAAAAACACCTCAAATAATGTCCTTCAACTTATCGTGCAGAAATCACCAATGCAAACAGAAGACGCCATCATGAAGATGACGGATGTTACCATGAGGCATGTTCCTGTCTGAGTCGAGGCCATTTTGCAGGCACGAGGGACGACTTTCCCCGAAATCAGCGACTGAAGCTTCTGCAGCTGCTGTAGGAGAGACCTGGAGGTGAAAGAAAAATAAAAGAGCACAACGTTAGAGGCAGAAGGTATCGTCTGGCAGAGGAGAGGACAGCGAGCCAGGCGGGAAGTTCCAACGCAAAAAGACACAGGAGATCCATTAATGTTCAACAGGCCAGAAGATCCTTTCAAGACTTGCATTTATTTGTAGAAAATCAAAAAGGTATGACCCTGACCCCGCCTCTGTGGCGTCTCCGAGGGGAGCCCTCGCCACACTTTGAGAACCGCTGAGTTTTTGCATCTCACGACCGAGTTCATCTCACTTCAAAGTCGACTTCCAACCACCTGATTTATTGTTGTTCTGTTCGTCAGCCAGCTGCGGTCCGGAGCCGCGCCGAGTCAGACGGAGAGCGTGAGTCAAAGCACTGGGATCTGGAGAGCAGGGCTCTGATGGTATGAGCTGCAAGGACGCAGTGCTGCCACTAAGCGGAGACACTGGCCCGTCGGAGAGCGAGAGAGTGAACGCTTGAACCCGAGACGGAGCGTGAGGACGAGTCAGGTGGGACGCTGAAATCTCTCGTGTTGCTCGGGGGGAAGCGGAGAAGCCGCCAGCTGTGGGTATGAAGCCGCCCAGCATCGCTCGCACACGAGGCCCATGTTCGACCGCAGTGATGCGCAGCGCCGGTTGCCAGGCCGGCGTGTCCTGCTGCCTCTCCGGGTCCCTGGGTTTTGTGCACAGCATTAGCACTGCGTGCAACAAAACAACCAGAGACTCATGTCTTCGGCCTGCATGTTGAATAAGCGTTATTCCTCCGTGTGCAGCGACTAAGCGAGCAGCGCTGACACAGTTCTGCATGAATCAGAGGGGGAAAAACACTGCATGCGTAACAAAATGACCACTAATAAGAGCATCAGGGTCATTTTTAGGACCTTTGAGCATATATTTAGTTCAAAAGATTTCTTTTTTTTTTTTTTACACTCCAGACTGCTTGAGAGTGAACGTGCTGCATGCTGACTCATGTTTCCCACTTTGTGCCAACTCATTGTTCCTCAGTGTGGTGGTTTAACGTATTTGTGCACAAGTGTGTGTGAGTGTGTGTGTGTGGTGAGAAAGGGAGGGGGCCGGCTTCCATGATGAAAGCTGCTGTTAACTCGCCACTTTAATGACAGGCTGATGCCGCCACAGACAGACAGAGACAGACCCCCCCCCCCCTAGATCCACCCACCCCGCGGTTCCTACACACCCACCCACCCATCTAACCACCTACTCTGAGATAATAGCAGATTGGTTTCATATTGTTATAATAACAGAGCAGACATGCAGCCTTGCTTGTGACTCCGCTCCGGCTTGAAATACACAATATCCATGTGCAGCGCCAGAACTCCAATCATTTCACCTTTTTAAAGGCTGCAGGCGGCTCATGGGTCTGTGTGTGTGTGTGCGTGTGTGCGTGTTCAAAGCTCACCTGTTTGCAGTCTCCAGGTTGTCTACTTTCCTCCACAGGTCGCTGTTTTCTGATGTGTAGCTCTCCACCCTGACAGGCGCACAGATAAAGACGTTTGTTAGTGCCTCAGGCGCTTCATGTCACTCACACAGTTTCACATTCTCTTGGAGTTCTTGCTAAAAACTGGTGTTTTACTGAAAGAGCCACAAAAAAATAAAAAAAGGCCTGATGTATGAGCAGTTAGTTTTTATTGTTACACCATTAAGTTGTGTGTTTTCTGGGTTTCTCCCACCTGAAAAATCAGCAGATGGTTAAAATTAAAATGTTATGTCAATATTTATATCTGGAAAAGGCAAAATGCTGCAACGAGAGATGTGTTTAAGAACATAAAATGACAATGCATCATGTTTATTGATGTATCAGATGCAGCTTTGAATTTCCAGATGGAATCTCGACTGACGAGTTATTTAAAAGCTTGACGGGCCAAACGGCTTTATATCTGGCAACACCGCTCCGACTCAATATGAATATTAACACCATTAATCAACTGTTCAAATAAATAAAAGATGGAAAAAAAATAAAAGGGAATTATTTGAATTTTGTTATATATTGGTTAGTGATGGATTACATTGAACATGTGTTCAGAAATAGTCACAAAGGTTATTTTGTCTGCATAAATAATACATTTCAATCATATAAACACATTTCTCAGTGTCAGCTGAAGAAACTGACTAAACCCTATTTGTTGCACAAAGTGTCCCACCTTGAAACAAGAGGTTTCTCAGCTGAGACTGTTTTTCTCACTGAAATGTGTGAACTCTCAGACTTTCTCATGAACGTCGCAGATAATCTGCAGACGTTGGGAAATGTTGATTCACACCGTGACTGAGACAGCTGCATGCAGCTGGACCCTCTCACAAACTGCACTGTCCAAAACAACAAGCGATGATTCGCATGTATTCAGTCATAATGCCAGGGCAACACTCACTCCTTCCAACCACCCTCTCTCACCAATCGAATTAATCTTCTTACTTTATCAATTTAACGTCCAACTAATCTCTGACTCTTTCAGTATTAATCCTCCTGAAGAGATTCACACATCTCTCTCTCAGCAAGGCGTCCTGCTCCGTCTTTTTCGGGGCTCATCCACTAATCCTGCCCTTGTGTACGAGAAAAGAGGATGAGAAGGAAGGATTTCTTCCGTTTCCACACGCCTCCTGTTGCTTCGGTTAAAAGGAGCCGCAATCAGACACAAGTCCGATTCTGATGGGATCATTTGGACGTTTCTGGCCCATGTGTTGAGCAGGTTATTGGAGTCCTTCCACAGCAATGAACGGGCAGCATAACAAAGGAAATACAAACGAAAGACGTCTCTGCCGCTGCGATTAATCACGGTGGCTAAGGAAGAGCCGAGAGCCGAGGAAAGGCACCCTGCGGGTTTTACATGTAAACTTGATATTTGTATTTGACCCCAGGAAGACGCTGGGTTTGCCTCCAGTTCACACCCCGGTGTGGCTCTCGTGTCTTTCACCAAACTCCACAGCAGTCGGGGAAAAAAACCTCTCAATGCAAAGAAAAAAAAGAAAACTGGCTCAAGCTCACTTCAGTATTACACAACTCTCATTTCTCTCTCTTCAACAGTTCTTTTTCAGATTTTTGCTGCATGTGAGAGGCTGTGGTTAGAGAAGGACTCCCTGCAGTTTTTTTAATCCACAGGCCTCAGCAGCTTGAGGTTCGAGAAGCATTTTGCAAAAATACCCTTTAAGAACAGTTTGGATGGTTTCAAACTGTAACGTATGAGAATTGTAATGAAGCACCTTTATACTGACTTAAAAGTCTTTCAGTATCCAGACGTCCTTCAGTAACTGTTAACATTTCTGATTTGTATTCTATATATATATAAAGTTCTATTTCATTCATTTGCTTTTTGTTCCCCCAGCAAGAACTTTGTATATGGATTAAACACTACTAAAAATGAAGAAAAATAGCAGTATGTTGATTGTATCTTATGTAAAAAAATAGATCCATGAATAACAATTTGCATACATATAATAATTTTGAAATATTCACTATCAAACTGTGTCTGAGTTTATCTCCTGCAAGGATTTATGGGAAATGGAGCAGCAAATTGAACCATTATTCCAATGATCATGCATGATTTTGACATCTTTTATCTTATAATAATACACAATAATGCCATTTTTTTGTAATTTTAATTGATAAATGGTTCTAATGAGCTTAAAACAACCATCATGCCTCCATTCATTGTGAATTGAACTGTAGTCAATTCATGGTTTTCCCTCTCTGGTAAAAAGAATAATATAAAATAATGTCCCACTCCTGTTTTCTGAAAAACTTGGAGGCAAGCATAGTCTTTCAAAACCAACATTTGGATGTGATGCGATTCAAGAAACTGTGTTGGAGGGAGAAAAGGAGTTTGGGAGTTACCAAATGACCGACAGAGACAAAGGTAAATCTAAAGGAATGGAAAACTAAAAGACAAAGACTATTTTTCCAGGGCTTACTTTTTCTCCAGACATTCCACATACTCTTTCTTCTTCCTCCGACTCTCCTGAGCTGAGATCTGCAAAGAAAAACACCACTATTACAATCCCCCTCCAAACAACAGCGACACACCAAAAGTCCATTTCTTCAAGAAGAGAGAGAGAGAAAAAAAAAAGAAATTACAGTTTTGGTGAAAGTTTAAAATCGCGTTTCTATTTTTGATTTAATTGAACGTGGAGAGGCTCACCTTGTTTTTGATCTTCCGTCGGACCCTCTTCAGCGCCTTCTCCTCGCTCTTTGTGAGGGGGAGTTTGTTGGGTACCGGGTAGCCCTCTGCAACCAGGGTCCTCTTCTCCTCTTCCGTCAGCATGAGGGGTCCTGAACCCTGCAGCTTCTGCACAGCAACAAGACCCCCCCGGTACTCAGACACGCCACTTACAACAGAATATAGCAATCAGAGATATGAGAACCCGCTGCTCCCACACAGTCTGACAGTTACAACAGTGTTTACAGCATGAAAATCCTCAAATGTCCATCTTTTTTTTGGGGACTTATTATGAAATAGAAACTGGATTCTGGTACAATTTCAATGCAGCTAAATTTGCAGTTCCAGCCAAATATTTCCCAAAATAAACAAATTGCATTGCAGTCTAAGGAAGCATGTGGCCGATTATTTTAAAGAGAGAAAAAAGCTGAACCAGACCGCCGCTGGATGTTCTGACTTTCATTACAGAAGTTGGTGCTCCGGCAGCAAATTATTAGGGTGACGAAACTCCAAAAAAATGGTAGAAAAGACACAGAATGCACAGTATTTTACCCGAAGAGTCAAAGGGAGGTCAATAAAGCTGCAATAATATCAAACTATTCGAGTTTTTGTAAAGATATATTGCCACACTTAATGAATCTAATTATTGAGATTTCTGTGAGCCGTTTATAATATTCAGATGTCTTAGACGTACATAAACCTGCATTTATCCAATTTATTTTGTTTCTGTGCAAAACAAATGGAGAGAAAAGACAAAATGCACACAGCAGCAGGAGACAAAGAGCCACTTCAAAGGTAAAGAGACTTTTAAAAGAGCTGCATCTTCACAAGTCGGTAAATATGATCCAGCAACATCAGAAAATGTTTCTCAGTTTTTCTCAAGTCCGAACCACTGACTGATTGTGTTTTATGTTAAATCCACATCAGGACATGTTGAAATAGTTTATCGACGGTTTCATTCTCGAATTTTAGAAAATCGATGTAACTGCTTGTGCTGAATAAAGGAAGGAGCGGAGAGGCAGATGCTCCTGAACTCACATGTGGCGCAGTGAGGAGAGGTGAGGAGGAGATGGCCGAGGAGGAGGAGGAGGGAGAGGAAGAGGCACGACCTGCTGGCCTCTGTTGTGGCTGGGGGGAGGACGGAGGCAGGGGGAGGTGCGGGGAGGAGGGGGGCAGGGAGCCGTCGCTGTCACCGTGGTTACTGCTGGGAGGGGTGGGCGGGAGCTGGAGGGCATCGTCTGAAAGGGATGAAAGTGATGAATGAAAGAGCCTGTAAACGGCGGGACGTCAGCAGAGGAGGAAATATATCCTCCTTCATTCCACGTCTTTTCCCCACATGAGACGTCTGTACGAGTCGGCGAAGGAACACGAGATCAATCAGCTAAAGACTGAAGTCTTCAACCACAGAAAGTCACTCAAAGTAAGAGAGATGAACTCGCTTCAGGACAAAAAGTTTATTTATTTTGTGGGTTTCGTCTTTAGTTTGATAATCCTTGACAATTGGGAATGTGTAACACTCATCGTTTGCAACAAAACACAACAAACAACAAAATACAGCAACATGAACAAAATATGTAAAAAAAACAAAAAAAACAAAGCAAAATACAAAAGCAATTTGAATAACTGCAACACAAATGCAAAAGTCATAAAAAGGAACGTAAAAGTTGTACACGACTGCAAAAGCGAGAGCACAATAATATTTAAAAAAATGCAACACAAAAGCTGTGACACGAATGCAAAAGCCACACATTAAAAGGCAGAAGGCACAACACTGATGGGAAAAGCAGCCATGCGAACAAAAATGCAAATAGATGCAAAAGTTACAATAGAATGAAAATAGAAAAAGCCCTAAAAGCCTTGTGCAAAAGCTCCAAAAATGAATGCAAAAGCCACAACACATGCAAGAGCTACATATTGTGGAGTTCTGCTGCTGAATCACGTGTGACGTCAGGTGTGTGTGTGTGTGTGTTGCTGTATTACCGCTGGGCAAGCTGAGGTACTGTCCGATCTCTCGGGGTTCATCTTTTATAGCAACGGGCTTCACGTCATCTGAACAGTGGTCCTGCAGAGACACAAACAGCCGGCGGCGGCCGTCAGGAACGTCCGCACCGCTTCCTTTCACTGCTGACACACGGGCCTGACAAGACACTCACTGTGCGTCTCCATGGTGATCCTCTGTGTGGGGGGGCGGGGCTTAATATGAGCGGTGGGCCTTCCAGAGGCTGGGGATCTAACCTTTGACCCACGTCTGGCTCTTCCTGTTTGACCAAGATGGCAGACAGGTCCTGACTGAAGCTCCATTCAAACTCTGAAAAAAAAAAAAATATATAAAAGAATAATTACACACAGAAAAAAAAAAGAAGAATGAATTACTTTTGACATAATAAAGCTCCCAGTCCACCCTGTGGCCGCTCCTCTGTGGCCTCGCTGTAGGTCTTCCGATGGGAAGTAAGTGGTAGCTCCAAAATCACACTTTGCACAAGCTTCCCCAAAATATTTGAGCACTTCCTGACAAGGCTGGTCATTACAGGCTGCTGGACAACATCGCTCTGGCATCTGCGGTGCATAATTTGTCTCCAGTCGGTGTGTACAGTGTTTACCCTGAGAAAAAGACGGGCTGAACCAGCAGCAAGAGAAAAAAAAATAAAAAAGCATCGCAGCCTGTAACCTGCAGAAAATACGAATAATCCAGGAGCCTGATCGTGAGGTTCCAGTACAATTTTTAAAGGAGGGTCACCAAAACACCGTGTGGGGACATTTCTGTGAGATTCTCACAGGGGTTTTATTGTTTAGTCTACTGTGGACTGAATAAAGTATTTTTAGTTGGCTAAGTAGCAGTGCAGGGAAGCCTTGCCCTGATCTCCTGCTGTAATTCTGGCATCACGGTGGACCGGTGCACCACAAGCCTCCTGCAATCACCTTCGAAAGGCCAAATCTGATAGGGGATGTGGTGATTGTGCAGCTAACGCGGACAAATCGATGGGAACCAAGCAAAAAGTACCTGCAACATCGATTCTGATAAGAAATGCATGTATGCGTGAATGGTGGATACATACAGATGTATGTGCAACGACAGAGAGCTGGGCAGCATGTGGGCTAATTATGAAACGTCCCTGAAGCGCAACACGTTTGAGTCATACAGGAGAGTCAAGCCAAGGATGGCCGAGCCTCTGCTGCAGTTATATCAAAAAGAAATTCATCCCGGAAGGGGCTCTTCACTCGGGCAAATTGATGGCTCCGCCACGGCAACATGTGCTTTGAATTAAGGACTCCTTCAAACGGTGAGCGGCTCCGAGGGAACCTCATTAGGCCGAAAGACAAACATTAAAGCTTTCCAGCTTCACCTTTAAAAGTGAAACCATGACATAAGTTTTAAAGAGGTAAATAAAAAAAAGGGAGCTGCAGGAGGAGTGTGCTTCATCAAGTCAACATCGAGACACTCGGCCAGACACTTTGATGTTTGTCACAGCCAACCAGTGTGTGTGTGTGTGAGAGAGAGCAGTGGACGTCATGTTAATCACCTCCGGGTCTCCTAGCAACATTCTGCTGGTAAAACGCTCGGAAGTTTACAAGCCCTGCATATGTGTGTGTGTGTTTGTGTGTAGGTGCGTGTGTGTGTGTGTGTGTCTGGGGGGATGGGGGGGTGGCAGCTCGTCTCGTTATCCTGTCCATCACTGCAGAGAGGATCAGCTCACAGCAACAGGCGTGACGTTAACGTAACACACACACACACACACACACACACACGCACGCCTTCATTCTGTGAATCCGCAGTGTGAAAACTGGAGCTGAGTCACTCCGACTCTCTGGGTCTTTGTCCTGTTGACCCGATTCACAGCCCCTCCGACACCGACGTGACAAGCCGGGTCGGATGAAGCCTGACAATAGAGGTAGAGGTCGTTCCTACTAATGGTTTTAATTCACCTTGGCTCAAACGTCCAGCGTGAACGAGTGAGTGAGTCACCATGTCACCGTCATCCCATCCACATCCCGCTCTTCTTGAGGCAAGTGGAAAGCAGTCGAAGGCTGCATGTGCAAAACTGCTGTAGCTTGTGAAGCATGTTTTCACTGAAATGTTTCCATAAATCTTTCTCGAGGAGCTCTCGGGAAATTAAAGTTTGAAAACCACTGCCAGCACACTTCAACAAATACTGAAGGAAAACAAGAGTGTAGCTCCAGTGTAAAAGTACTTCAAACAAACACTACAGTATAGTTGGTAAGCAGTGGATCATTTGTAAAAAAATCTGCAGCAGTAACTTGAAATCAGTGGACTTGAAATTAAAATGTGTGAAGATTAGAATTTGTTCATTCAGTCCAAGAGCTGGACAAACCCAACTGGAGCTGTAAGTCAGGCTTTCCTCCAAGTCTTCCCACTGCAACATTTCACCGTCGAGAAAACGTCAGATTTGGCCGATCAACTTTTACCTCTATTGGGAAATTAAAGAAAGACGCGAGGAGCGGCGCCGAAATTTAGTTCCGAGTGCGGCTCTTCCAGTTTACTTCATGCTCTTCGTCGGGAGGGGTCCAGAGAAGTCTCCGGTAATGAGGCCGGTCCTGCTGCTCGCCGGGGCCTCATTAAAGCTGCTGCCCTCGTTAAGGCAGAGCACCACTGGAAGCCCTTCGCCACCATTTTTAATGGGCGCCAGGAGCGGCGAGCGGTGAGCACGCACATCAGGAAATGATCCTTGAGATGTGTGGACACTGCTGTATTTCCAACAAAGACATCTGAATAAATATTGTTTCTGCGACCTTGCATTAAAATTCAGATGTTTTTTTTTTTCCAGCGGTCTCTTTAAAAAGGACAAAAAAGAAAATCACTCTTCATTAGTGAGTGTTATTATCGATAGAAGGATTAAAAAAACAATAACCACTGAAGTGCACGAGTCCAGTCTTGTACTTCCTCCCAGTATGAGGGAAATATGAAATATGCTGCAGATGAATGTAATAAAACCCGATCCCCTCTGTTCCAAAGTCTTTTTTTTTTTTTTTAAAGGTAAGCCTTCCTGTGTGGGTAGAGTGTGTTGCACGCCCAGGTAAGTAAAAATCCTGCGTTAATGGCCCAAAGGCTGCGGGCAGTCGTCCCAGGGGGTTAATGGAGGGGGGGCCGGTGGCGGTGCTTGATCTCAGCGGGGCAACGGCAGCATTAAAACATTAGATGGATCAGCGCAATGGGAGCCGCAGTAAAAACATGCAGCTTCTGTTTGGCTGGATGAGAGGAACAACAACAAGGAGAGACCACAGGCTGCGAGGGGCGAAAGCAAAGAGGCAAAAGTGGCGACGGGCGAGTGTGGATGTTGTTGGGGACGGAGCGAAGACACACAAAGAGACACATGGACGACATGAATGGCTCTTTTTTTATGTTATCTCAGGAGGGTGAGAATCCTCCCATTCAGAATTACAAGAGCAAAAACCACATATACACTAGACCTGACAAGCTTCAGCTTCTTTTGGGGGAAGATTTTATTTACACCGAGGCTGATTTGATCAAAAATGTGATTTCAATAGGAAAAAAAATACTGCCTGTACAAAATCCATCCTTTATATTCACTTTATCCAGACTGGCCTGGAGTTTATCATAGCGCAGCCAGCTATCCAGTTTGTGTTAGTTAATGAATTGTCTATTCGCGTTGCAAAGCAGGTTTTAGTGTTTTTTGTGAGGTACAACTCTTTGTGTGTGTCTTTCCATCCAGTCTTTCCTAAGAAACAAGGGTATTCCTATAGACTGTAACAGAACTTTGCACTATGTGATGAACAGGCGGATTTCAGGAACAATCTGGAACCCTTGGCAGGAGTTCCCACTCCAATAGCCCGATCTGAGATACTCGCTTTGACAGGCTTTTTAACCTCGCCAGGGTCTGCCGTCGTTTCGGGAAATATGCATGTGTGATTCCAGGACTTCACAAGGCCACCTTGGCCAAGCCACTAAAACAACACCGCAAAGCTCCGGAGCCAGCCGAGACGCTGTTGTCAGAGATAACACGCGGCCGCATCGCTCTTTAGATTTTTTCGAGCTGTACGACAAGTGAATGCGCCGCACGTCGCCAAGAGCTCACAAGGCTGGACGTGCAGGAGTTTTCCTCTGCAGCTGCACATAGTAAAACCCCTGGGTCACTCTCTCCAGTGTATCCATGTCACGGTTAATAACGTTAACGTGGAAACACGGGATCAAACCGTTTAATGAATAGTTATCTCAGTTCTGGGTTCAAATTCCGAACTCGTTCGCTGGCTGAAATTCCTGAAAAACATTGATGTCGCACGTCGCTGAGGGGCGAAAGAAAAACACTGAAACCCGACGGTGGCCTTCTGCTGCTTCAACCCCTTTATGTAACGGCGAAGTCGACTCTCGTGGTCTGACAGCATCTGTTTTGATCCATAGGCGGAATGTCAGGACAGACTCGGGATGTAAATCACGCTGCACTTTCTCTCCGAAATTCCATAAATCACACGAGTTAAAAGTGGAATTATTGTCGCTAATGAAGTGTCATGTTGGTGTCAGTCTCCAGTGAAGCCAAGAGTCAAATGTGGTGAAAAGTAAACAAGCGAGTCTGGCTTTACGGGGCAGATATGCATGTATGTGTGCACGCTCACATCAAATGCCGAGTACATGTGTGTGCGCCACATGTGAGCCTCAGCTCATGGTTATGCAACGGCACATTCAGACAAGATGTGTGGAAATAAGAGCTCTTAAAAATGTCATTTCGGTCCGTGTGCACACATCCCAGCTGAAGTAGACGTCAAAGATTGAAGCTGCATGGACTGCTGAGCCAATGTGACTTAATTAAATTTTCCTCCAAGAGTCAAAATACAGAAATGTTGTATTGTACTGAACAATGTGCACACACGGGAAAACATGCAAGTCCAACCGTTGATGCCTGAAGTTAGGGAGACGCTCCTCTTTGGAGCTAAATGTGGCACTTTGGTGAAGAAGGAGACGTGATATTCATATCAATAAAGTGGATTTAATTGGATTAAAGGCGCCCCGGAGGCAGAACGATAGAAAACAGGAGTCTGAGTGAGAGAAGGAGAAAGAGAGATAATCGGACAGAGGAGAGAAAGAGAGTTTCCGCTGGCTTTGGCTAAAGCTGCAGACTTAAAACCATATGCTTGTCATAGTGCGTGTGTGTGTGTGTGTGTGTGTGTGTGTGTGTGTGCTAGGTGGGCAGGGCTTAGCTGGAGGAAAACTGCTCTCTACTACTCAGGCAGCAGGATCCCCGGGACAAACGGAGAGAAGAGCAGACGGCAGACAGACAGAGAAGAAAACAGGTATGGGGGGACGAGAGAAGGGAGGCAGGAAGTGAGGAAGACGAGTGAGGATGACAGCAGGATATGAAACGTACAAAGTCCTCGACATGGTGCTGCTGCATGTCGTTCAGAATGGACGGACGTCGTGTCTGCAGGGCAGCCAATCAGAGCGCGTCTCATCAGATCAGGGAGGGTCAAGGCGAAACACAACGGGCGCACACATGACATCGAGATGAGTGACCGACCTGACTCGTCGTCCATTTTGATTGACAGGGCCGGGCTCTGGGGGGCGGAGTCTTCGCTCAGAGAGTAGCTGTGCTCTGCTTGAATGTCTGTGAGATTAGAGGGTTCTTGTCAGAAAGGTAGGAAACGGAGCCCAGCTGCCGTCAGCCGCCCGGTCGAGATTCAATTCCAGGTCCAACGTATGCATTCCCTTTCTCATTGTGAACGAAAAGACTTGTTCTGTGATGCAGTCCTGCTCTCGCCTATCCGTCGGGGTTAAAAATGTCTCGAATCAGAAAGCGATCGTACAATTCTAACCTGCATGGAAGGCAGATGGCCTCCTGATGACGCTCCCACTACATGACAGGGTCATCAAGTCCTTCTACTCACACACTCATGCAGGAGGTATAAAATAGAGGAAAAAATAAAATCCCTGGCTGTTTAAAAGAATTACTTCAAAAGATACATATATAAAAATACAGCAGAAATAACAGTATGAATATCTGCCCACATATATATATATATATATATATATATATATATATACATACACGCCTTCCGTTCAAGTTTAAATGTGGACGATCTCGTTCTCATCTCAAATGCTAAAAGTTAAAAGGGCGCAACAGAAAGCCCTGGAATACAATTTTCACATTAACTCTTCCACCGTCTCAATCAGAGGTTTTCATGGGCGCGAGGGCTCCTGATAAATTATCTCCTCGGTGCTAATTATTTATTTTAATCAGGCTGCATCGCCTGCCGCCCGTCTGATTATGTCCATTCATGCACGGGCACAGAGACAATTTGGCTGAATGCAAACATGCTACTTTTAAAGTGTTTTTTCCACAAGACTGCCCAGGCAGCTGGCATAAAAGACGGTGATTATTAAGAGGAGTGTGTCACAGATCTCATCCCGATATTACGTCTGTGCATACGTGACCTCCATGTCTACCTTTAAGTCACACTTTCATTGAGGAATCCTGCCCGTCTGTCGACGTCGCAGGGCCGATGATGCGTTTACGGTGACTCAGGCTCTCGGGAGACAATAACAACATTACATAAAGATTTTATTCCTCGCTTCAAACATTTTTGCCGTCTCCGTGGCCATGGCAACGCCTGACGGGGAACCTGATAAGCGTGACGCTGAGCGTAATCGGCAGCGTGATGGCAGCTTCCACAGACTGGAAGAGACTTTTTTTTTTCTACAATAACCTGGAGTCTTTCTGAGAAACCCAGCGTGGCTCCTTCTGGTGGGACAATCAACCATCAGACGACAATGTTGACGTCAGGGAGACGCCATCGATCTCTTTTATCAAGCCAAAGTTCTTCCATCTTTTTAGGTGTGTGGCATGTGTCTTCCGGTTTTATTTCTTAAATTTAAAAAAAGCAGGCGCTCACCTGGGCTGCTGTCCATGTCGATGTGTAAAAGCGACGGTCTTTCTGCCAGCAAGGGTCGCTCTAATAGGTGGTCGTCAAAGAAACTGTTGAATAATTCACTGCTGAAGTCGTCCATCTGGTCACCGGAGAAAGGCTGGAACAGAGAAACGCAAAGACATTGGACACAGAAACCTTTCAAAAAAGGATTTTGTGGGCCGAGTTTGAGGTTACGTGGAATTGTTGCAGCATTTAGTGTCACCGACCAAGATTGGGTCAAACTACAACAGCATTGCTGAACACATCCACGTCTGTCTCGTTATGACGGGTGTAAAGACACTGAACTCAAAGGACACGAAAACTAATGTCAACTCAACTTCCATCCATCTACAGACACTCCAACTAATGGCTTTTTCCACTGAATGAATAGTTGAATGAACAACACGAGAGGAAATTACCTGAAACCAAAGCTTCCCAATTGAAGGTCACGCCTTCCAAGTGCTTTGTGCCGTCGAGCCAGCAGTTTAAAACCCACCAACCATTACACCGATCTCAACGAGAAAATTACGAATCGTCTCGAGCCGAAGCAAGAAAATGCAGTCAAACAACTTTCTGTGCGTTTGATTTATCACATATTGGATCAATAGTCTGCCGCAGACTCGGCCGGCATCAGAGACGGAGCTGAAGGCTGGAAGAGCACGTCAATGGGAAACAGCGCTGATAGATTAATGCTCAGTCTGGATGAATGAGTCACTGAGCCGAGGGATGTTGTTCTGGAAGCCTGGGACTGCATGGTGCTCTGAGTTCACCGGTTTACACACACACACACATACAATATGAGTCATCCTGGTCTTGAACAAACATGCAGAAATTAGGCGGGTAGCAGGCATACATGGATTGATTTGATCTTCTCTGTGCCTGGAGGCTTACAGACAGACACAGTCCCAGAAATAAGTTGATTTAATGAGCATCAATTAAGCTGATTTATACATTTCATTCCTGAAAATTAGCTGCGGCTCGCCTACAAAAAGTCCAAAACACTTCAGCTATAAAAAAAAAAAAAAAAGTAGCATGGATGATCCTTTTATCAAGACCTTCAGAGTAGTTGAAGATTAATTCACCCATAACAAGACCATTTCCTAAAAATTGTTCTCTGGCTTTTTTAAAAAGCTTTGGTGTCTGTTGAGGTGTCCGACACTGTGGTAGGTGGAAGGGAATAAAAACGCCAGATTGTAGATTTTAAAAGGACCATATGGTCTGCGTGACTCATGGGAATCTGCTGGTGTTTATAGGATCTGGTAATGTTCTTTAAAAACTCACTGGCCGAGTCAGCTTGAAGCAACATTTTCAGCTTCACACGTGCGTTATCTGTGTGTGTGTTTGTCTATATTTGTGACTCAGTATGAGGGGTCAAGTGTAGAGACGTTATGGGACGCCTGCAGCTGCCTGGAAAACATGTGCACGCACACACACACATGAAAAACCGATGTTTTACAGTGGAACTGTGTTGAGTTCTTTTTTTTGAAGTGAACCGACAGGAAGGTTTGAGATTTGGGGGCTCAAAAGGCAATTTCTCACCAATCAGATGCTGATTTGTCACAGCAGGACAAAAGCACACAAAGTAGAACCAATCAAGAAAACAACTTCAACCATACCCAATGTGGCCAGATCAATCCTTTTAAAGTCTGTGTGTGTGTGTGTGTGTGTGTGTGTGTGTGTGTGTGTGTGTGTGTGTGTGTGTGTGTGTGTGTGTGTGTGTGTGTGTGTGTGTGTGTGCACACACTCAGTGATCCTGCACTCACACACAACTGAAGACTCACTCATTCATAAACAAACGCGCCCACATGCAGAAATAGTAGTTCCCCCAGACAGAGCAGCCTTGTTCTCCTGTCGCACTAAATGCCCAAATAATATCTGTTTGAATAACCCGGCTTCTGGCCCTCTACCTCGGCTCCAAGAGGGAATATAGGTCACATTCAAACCAAAGATAAACAGAGAAAAGCTTTACTTAATTGGCTGTAATAATGGCAGCGACGCAGAGAGGAAAGGCAGAGAAACGTCCTGAGCTGCAACAATTATGGACGATCGAAAGTCAGTGTCAGTCAGTGCACTAGTCGAACACTGCTGCTATACCAAGTGCATCACATTTAACTCTTCAGGCTCCAGCAGTCAGACTATTGTCATCAGTTACGCCGTCGCTCAGAGCCAGCTAAAGGCTAACCCCCACGTTATCCATCACCTGCCATCATGATGATGAACCCATGAATAAATAGGTTTTTCAGTAACGGGCACGTTCAGGTATTCTGAACATGTACAGACACTTTCACTGAGCTTCTGCCGACTGTGAACCGTGGAAGAAGAAGAAATCCTCCACCATAATCCCAAACATTCAGGAATATCGTACATACTTGCTATCCACATGAAAATACACCGTCTTGATGCACAAATGGAGAATACAGAAATCATTGCAATCTTTCCTGAAACCAAAATGGAGACGCCATTGTTTTGAGTTGACCGTTTTCATATTAATACAGCCTTGATTTGTTGCAGGTTCAATATGCCAGTGGCTAAAACAGTCACACGACATGTTTTCCAGCACGCTTTAGTCTGCACTCATCCTTGGATATCCTCTATGGTACTGTACAGTAATGTATTTTTGTATTAGAGGACAGTAACATTACTGAACATTTTCCTGTTGCTTCCATATTCGTGTATGTCTCGAGGACGTAATACTGCAATTACAATAGGTTACAGTAGGTTAATGTCTTCATGGTGTACATTATTGGTTAAATGCACTGATTGACATTCCAAAGTGTCATCTTCGTGCCGCCAAGTGTCCTTATTATATTCTTAAATCACTAATATACAAGCAGAAAGCTTCACTTCACTCAGTTGAAATGAAAATCTGTTTGCACTTGATTGGATTAAAGTGATGACTGGAAACACTTAAGTTATTCAATCCAACTCTTCTCTGATGTGCAAAGCTCGACCAGAACGACGATTTTGAAAGAAAAAAAAAAAAACAATTGGGGATCTGGCTGCCTTATAAACATCTGGCGTTAATGACATGAAAGACTGTATCAGTGGTTCAGGTTGTGTCACGTCCACCCCTTTATGACCAGTCAAACCTCTTCTGATGGAGACTGATGGAGCACACAAAGCTCCAATCACCTCAGACCAATGAGAAGTTTAGAGGAGTCAAAAGGCCCCCATAGTCCCCAGACTGCAGTCCAATGGAGAACCATTGGGGTGTAGTGGAGGAGGAGACTGGTCAGTTGCTGTATAAACCAGTGAGACCTTCGCTGTCGCCGGTGGCGTCGTCGACGCGCAACGAGCCGGAACAGCTGGAGTCAGTGTGAACAGCGTCGCCGCAGTCTGGACCCATCATTACCTGGAACTCTCTGCTGGGAAATGAGCCACATCAGGGGGAGGGGAAGAAAAGTGTGTTAAAAAGCAGTTGACAGGTTTTACAGCTTATTTCGGGGCGGCTGTGTCATTTTCAAACTGGGACGCAAACCCCACAAAGACACGGGAAAGACGCAGGCAAGGAGTAATTACGAGTGTCTGTAATTACAGGAGCTAAGTCTTAACATATCTCTGTGCTCTCCTGTCATTTTACCAGCAGGCTGGATCAGGTGATGAAAGCCGGTGGTGCAGAAAGCAGCCTTACAGGCATCTCTGTGAACCCCTCAGACGGGAGCTCACCCCCACAGCCCACCCAGTTGAGTTCCAGACCCCCGAAGCTTTGTCACGTTATTAGATATTAATATGAACGGCTGTTGGGACACATTTAATCAAATTGATGCATCATAAGAGTGAGTTGCTGCCCTTGCCGTTCTGCAGCATGCAGAAGAGTTTTGCTTTCTCCGGCACAGTGAAGGAAAACACAGGGATAAAGTGGATTACAGAGAGGCTTGTGGGCCAAAAACTTTGTCATTTATGGATTGAATATTGCAGTGGAAAGTATCGTAAAATGCACTGAACATCATGTAAAAGGCCAAAGGAAAATACACTCAAAACTATAAACGTCTTGATGAAGTCATGTACTCTCACACTGATCCTCCAGGCAGATTTATATCGTCATAAACCCAGAGTGAGTGGCTTTTGTTTGTTTTAAAATAAAACTAAATGTGAAGTAAAACTACAAGAATACAATTACTCCCCATTATGCAAGTCAAAAGTTGAACTTGTGGACGTGAGACCTGCTGCAGGAAATACAAACTTTCTCTCACAGGAAAAACCGTTTTCTCACTTCATTTCTTCCGCTACATCATGCATTTCTCTCATTTCACAAACGACTCAACTCTGCAGGAATTGTGCCACAAATCCCGACACATAAAAACCCGCCTCTAATGCTGAATGCTACTGCACCAAAGTAAAAGCCCTTTTGTCGTTCTCATCAAAAACGTGTGCATAAAAAGTCATATTCAAGAGATGACATCGGTGTCTTGTGGTTTTTGCAAAGCTTTACACAACATGCAGTCGATTCAGAGTCCTTTTAATCTCAGGTGTTTATATATATATATATTTACAGAACGTTAAAACAAAATACAAGTATGTTTGGCTGTTGAAATAATAAATGTAAATAAAAATGTGATAGTTTGAATAAATTGGGTCCACGGCACTGAAAGGTGTTTCGACTGGTTTTAAATGAGTCTTTTTCTTCAACTACAATAAACTCATCATGCTGAGAGTCCTGAGAACATCATGTCATTGAGCTGCAGTCCTGCCTGCCTCTGATAAGAAAATGGTCATGTTCTCTTAATCTGTGTCTGTGTGTGTGTGTGTGTGTGTGTGTGTGTGTGTGTGTGTGTGTGTAGACACTAGAAGTATCCAATACACACATCAGCAGAGTATTTTTTCCTGCATGCCTGCACACATTCCTTCAGCCTGCCTGCCGGCCAATCGGGGACGAGCATGCAGATGAGGTGGGCGTGTCCCTGTGTCCTAAGCTGGAGTACAGGGTCTGAATGGAGAGTAGAATAGAATAAAATAGAAAAAGAGTAGAGTGCCGACACACAACCAGGAAGAGTTGGGTTTGGTATGAAGACGCGAAGGGGGACTGAAGGAGGAGGTGTGGAGAAGTGTGTCGGTTTAATTGCAACTCGGGATGAGAAGACAATCGACAGATTGGAGGAAATGTCCTCTGTTGACCTCGTTTCATGCAGGGGTGTGTGTGTGTCCCTCTCAGCAGAAAAAGACTAACTTTCTCAGATTTCAACTCGATTGTGAAACTTTTACTGCTTCCATTTTTCCAAGTCATACAGTCAAGACGACATCTATTTTTCTACTCAGCAAATAAGTGACTAAACTTGAAAGTAGTGCTCAAACTGCAGTTTTTAACACAATCTCTCAGATTTACCTCCAATTGGATGGTTAAAAATGTTTTTTTCCCCCTCATACATACAGACCTCTAGATACTGGATCACGTCAATGATTCACCAAATCAATGGAATATAAAGCCACCCTTCCAGCCTCTCTGGTGTTTTCCTCAACATTTATTGTTGCTGTGTGCAGAGCTCAGGTCTCAGCAGGTTGCAAACTGCACCCGTGACCCCCAGAGTCAACGTGAGGCCGGCCGCAGACTGAAGAGAATGTATGGTCAGGTTTTGAGAAGAAATGCCCAAAAAAATTAAGAATACAGCTTAGAAATTAGCCCTCCGTGGCTATCGGTGGTTTGAGATTGAAGATCAAGACATTTTGATTTCTTTAATAAATGGTAAATCTTAAAAAAATAAATAAATAAAAATAAACCCACAATCATACACTGATGAAGACCGACAGCTCAATGTCTTTTGCTGGTTTCACCACCAGCTCCATGCTGCCGACACCAGGGCACACTCTGTGCTGGGAGAGGTAAACAAAGACAGAGGAAAGGGTGTGTGTGTGTGTGTGTACCACACCACAATGTCCACCTTCTTAAAAAAGCAATAAACTGCTGGATTTGTGTGCAGCCTGCAATTTTTAGGGTTTTGAAAAAGATAGTTTGATTAAGGCACTGTAGGATTTTCATCCTGGTTCCAGCAGAAATCATCATATAAGGGGAATTATTGGTATTATAATATGAAGCACCAATCTGAACTAATACCTAAAGGACTAAAAACATGAGTTTTAGGCAAATCAAGTGAATTCCAGACGAATTACTACCACTAAATTGACATTTTAACTTAATATTGTCACATTTAGTCATAGTCGATCACAGAACGTACTATGTGAACTTTACACCTTTGCTGCTGCCCTGTACTGAAATATGGATCATATGTCCAGAACCCAGCCCAGCAGCTTCGCTGCAAAGTAGGCTACTTTATGTATTTAGATCAGACAGGGGGTGGCAGAGGGGGGGGGGGTCAAACCACAAGCAGACTGCGAGGCTGACTCACCCACCAGAATAGAGGTCTGCCTGAAAACCTGGGCTGAGGGGATGACACAAAGTGGAAAAACAGACAGAAACAGACGAATTTGCTCACACTGTTATTGTGATCCAAGTCTGCCGAGCCTGGCGGGACACTTCTCACCGTGGTACCGCAGTGGCCCAGCGGGCATTGTCTCAGCTTTGGATTCTGTCATCATAATTAGATTCGACTGGAAATAAACTGGAACAACGACCTGCATGTAAATCCTCCATTACTGCTCATACAGCAATCCATTCCCGACGCAACACATGTGCTTCTTTAACCACTCTGATGATGATGATGATGATGATGATGATGGGCCAGCATTAATCTGACAACCACATGGTGCCTTATGTTGTCATCACAGCTGGTTTAAACTTACATTACAAGACTTTGAGAGTGGAAAAGTGCAGATATACTGAGATGCAGTTCAAACTGGTCACTTTTTAGTCTTTTATATGTCCGTTGGGTTCAGAGGAATTGTTGCCCAACAAGTCAGAGCAATTTAGAGATGCTCGGATTCAAATGACGTGATGGAGATTATTATAATCCCTGAACATGTATGTATGAGCTGATCGGGGCTTCAATGTTCAAGTAGAATTAAAGTAATTATCAATTATTAGCAGACACACACACGTGCAGCTGCAACACCTGCCGGTTGCACACACGCACACACACACACAGAGAAGTTAACCAGTAACTCTTCAGCTTGTGTAGGTGTGTGCACGCTCGTATGACGTGCACGCGCGCACGGTATGAGCGCCGGATGTCAGTCAGGATCTAATTCTAATACCTGCACCGCCCTCCTGAGGTCCGGCTCCGGGCGGAACAGGCAGCGGGGGTGCGTTTGATTAAAACTTGCACAGACAGATTAAATGCACACATGTGGAAGATTCTTCTTCTTCTTCTTTTTTTTTTTTTAAATGAGATGAATAAAAGGAGAAAAGGACTCACCACATTAGTAAGGAAGTCTCCGTCGCTGAGCTCCTCCAGGTCCAACAGGTTGCTCCCTGCAGACGCGTAGAGTTTCTCCGCCGTTAAACTGTCTAAGATAGAGTCCATCATGACTGTGTGTGTGTGCGCCTGCGTGCACGGACGACGTGCACGGCTCTCCGGACTCAAAGCTTTGACTTGAGCTCGCGAAAAGGTGCGCGCGGCTGCAGGAGTCCAGCCGGATGTTCACACCGGCTGAGGCGAGCCGAGTCCAGCTGCTGCTTCATTCACTGACGAGCCAGGAGTCACACGGATCTGCACATCCTTCTTCTCCTCCTCCTCCTCCTCCTCCTACTTCTTCATCTTGGTGCTTTACGTGAGGAGAACGCGGCTTTCAGTCCACAGGCGCTCCCAGGTCCCTCAGCCACGCGCTCATGAATATTCCGTGATGCCACGCCCCCTTTTGCCCCAAACAGACCACGCCCACCCCCAAAAATTGTCAGATGACGCACCTGAGCTCCAATCTTTTACTTGCTGTCATATATTTACCAGTGAAAACACAGTAAAGCACAAACTGCATATTAACAGATATATACATATTAAATTAATTAAAGCAGCTCTGTTATATATATACTGATTAAATAAACTAAACAAGCACCAACATGTGGAACAAAATATACAGGCTCAGTAGGCTAGACTAATATAACACGAACTGATATATGCAAAGCTTAAAGAAGAAAGAAAGTAATTAACAGGAACAATCAAATACACCAACAATGTTGAAGAGATTAAAAGCAGGAACAAGTACTGGTGCAAGACTTATAGAAATAATTATAGAAATATATATATACATCTATAAATTTAATGGACTTTTTTATGTGGTGTGTGTAACAGTCAAAAAGTATATATTTTGCACTCAACTATGAGCTGCTGTTGCATTACAAATACAGGGTCGTCTCATCGTGATTTATTATCGTTAACTCATCGTATTTCATCCTATCTTATCTTACATGATACAGTCTTGGGTTCACATAGGCTCTGTAGTTGTTAACATTAAATACCACATTAAAAATATATGTTTTATCTTTATATCGATCTGCAAATAAAGACAAATAAATGTCCGACTCAAGATATGAGGTTTTTGAAATGCTCACTGACTGCAACATATAAAGAATCTCGTATTATTTGATTGAAATGTGTAGGAAGCCTCTGAAGAAATGATCTCAAGCTGGACCGGTTTAAGTTACCCTGAATAAAAAAAGTGCATTGCAGAATTGTGCCTACACTCGTTTTCACTGTGTATTTGCATGTGAAAGAAAATAACAATGAAAAAAGGACTCTCTTGATTGATTTGACACTTTTAAATCCTGCCTGCAGCAACCACACACACACACACACACACACACACACACACACACACACACACACACACACACACACACACACACACACACACACACACAATCACAAGAATGTGGCAGTGAACGTGATATTTCTTGTTCTCCTGGGATCATCCTACCTCAGATTATTTCTCCTGCAAGAGGAAACAGTGAAATGAACCCTGTTCATTGTGCTGCCGGTATCACAGCTCTGACCTGTTACATCATTTGTTAGGTTTCACTGAACTGACGATGTAAAAGAGAACTTCTGGATGTTTTATTTATATTTTTTAGTTCCTTAAGAGGCCTTTTTTTCAGATTTATAGTTTTATCAACATTTTCATCCTGACATTGAATTAATAAAATGAAATATCTGATCAACAGGAGGCCAAAGTAACTTACATGTGAGCTGAGCCCTCATTGTAACAGGTGTGCTCGACAATATGGTTCAGATTTCTATCTCAACAATCCTGAAGGATGATCATTAAATCTTGATGTTTTCTAGAAGGTGATGATCTTTATTAATGGCTCCCGACCGCGTTGTTCAGTTTAAGGTTGTCGTTGAGGGTGTGGCGGAGGTGAAGACACAGATCTTCCTGTCACAATCAACAATAGTGATAATCATCAGAGCTTTGTGTGTTTAATGTTCCTTTGCTGACAATACTTTGTTATGTAATGATCTCTTCTTGTTCTCCAGGCTCTTTCCCACCCGAATCCTTCTTCCCCATATTCTTATCTATCACGCCTCCACCTCTGCATCCACCCGGTGTCGTCTTCTCTGGCGTCTTTCTGTGTTCACCTATCAGTTTACGGAGGTCGCCGTCCCGCCCCGTGGGACAAAGCATCTTTGTTTTCCTCTCACACACACACACCGGTGTTGTGTAACCGCGGTGACCTTTGACTGACGACGGCAGCTTTCCTCAAAATCTCACACGTTCAAACTCAGAATCTGGAAACACTCTGACGAGTTTTTTTGACCTCAGCTTTTTTTTTTTTCCATCGAGAGGCCGCTCCTGTTTGAGTCCAATCACAGTGAGCGATCGTTCAGAACGGCCGCGAGGAGAAACCGTCCTGAAGTCAAAGGAAACATCGTGAGAAATGGTGGAAACGCATAAACACCAACTTTTTTTTTGGTTCTTAAATCTTGTCACTTGTTAGAACTTCCAAAACTCGCTCTGATTGCATTTCTGATGGGTTTCAGACGCTCGCTGGCGGCTGAAAATAGTTTGTGTTCGGGTCACAGCATGAAATCGGCTTGATTTGTAAACTGTGACTAACTTGTGTAAACAAATGTCCGTCGGCAGAGTTGGAGAATCTGAGTTCACCGCTGGCTTTGATCAGCAGATTTTAACGATTCGAGCACAAAACAACGAAGATCAGGTTGAAAATTGGCTCGGAGTTTCTCCAGACTTTGAACGGACGGAGGCCGTCCGTGCGTCGGAACGGACGAGCTCTGCGATTGGCTGCTTTTGCTCCTGTTCGCGCGTGACGGGGAGCTTCTGATTGGCTGCTGCTGTCATGACGCAACTGTGAGTCATCTTCTATTCTGGGCGTGCAGAGTTGACATGGGGTCGTGACCCCTCATCTCTGTGGCGACCACTGTGATGTCATCACACTTCCCACGGAGACGTTTTGACTCTGACACACCCCAGGCCAATCGCAGCGACACCGGATCATGTTGATGAATAGAAATTCCCGCATCGATATTAATTTACTTCACAATTAAGCGCAGATCAGGGACGGGACAAGAAGAACTGACCGTCACCAACAGACGAGACAAAAACAAGCCGGTTGCACGTCCTTAAGCTTTATCTGAAGAAATTGGACATTTTTAATCCCCACTGTTTCCGATTCAGTATGTTATTTGTGTGTCGCGTCAACAAAAATAGAGGTTTTAGTTCACAGTGAAGCCAAACAGATCCCAAGTTGAGGGGTCATTATGTTCCAATTTTAAACCCACATAAATTCTCCACGAAAGATCCAACAGCCGTTGTTTTCCTTTGCGTCGTTCCACCGCCAACAATTAAAACGGCATTATTGAAAAGTCATCACAGACAGTAACCCAAATGTATGAAGCTAAAAATAACATCCACATTCGAGCTCAAAAGCAAAATCTGGAACCGGCTGAACATTTTTACCCTCTGTGCTTATATAAAAGGCCGATGGGGTTGTGTGGGTGGTTGGTTGGTGGTAGCTGGGTGGAGCAGTGGATGGTATAATAAATGGTCACAGGGGTGGACAAAGTGGAACGATGGAGAGTCATCCAAGTTTTCCATCATGCCTCTACAAAGAGCTGCAGATAAAACAGAGGAGTCACACCGGAGAAGCCCCCACAAGGTTTTTTTTTTTTTTTTTTCACCCCCGGTTACAACTTCCATCTTATTTTCTGTATTTTACTATGTTGATTTTTCCTCTCCCTTTCTTTCAGCGGCGTCTCGCTCAAGGCAGAGTTCAGGAGTTCAGAGAAGAGCGGAGAGACATGCCAAGACTGTAATAGCAGTCAAGCTCATTCTTTACTCTCCGTTACATCATCGACACAAAACAAGCTTCACTGATGAACTTCGCTGCCTTGACAAGGCTGAACGGATCAATATTTTAATATGAATCATTATGAATGTAAAACTGTAGAATTGGCCTCCTGTTTCACGAACTGAAGTGAACAGGAATAACTTTCTTGCAATACTGAGGAGGGTGAGCCAACCCACGTGACTGTACCGCCCCCTACTGGAAGAGGCATCATCTAACAACCCAGGATCCAAAAACACCCTCTCTTTTCCCTTTAAAACATGAAACTATCGTTAAGGAAATACACGTGGGTGTTTATGACATTTTGAAATAAGATAAGGCTCTTAAAATCTTTTCCTTTGAAAGCTGCGAAAAGGACACGATCATGATTTAATAACATTCAAGCCTCTGTGCTCTTGGTAGGTTTATGCACCGACGTCAACAAGCTGACCAACTTTTCCAACTTAGTCCAACTCATTACTGCCACCGACTGTACAAAAAGTAGCACTGCAACAGAATTACTTAAATGTTAATTAAAAAAGGAAAGTTGGCCACTTTGATTTCATGCCTTGTGTAAATTGGACATCATCTGTGTACTCTTTCCTCTGACTAACCTCATCCTGGCTCGTTAGACTGTGTGCTGACTTATAAAAGACATGAGGTCATCGGAGGTGACTGGAACCCGCCGCAAACCGCCTCACATATATTACGTGTCCCTGAAGTGTCATATCCCATTTCTGGGTCAAACCGAAATGTTCCCAAATCTGTGAAAGTCACTGGATTGCACGCGTTGTGCCGTCGGCGCCACCACTTTCTGCTTTACGTTTTGTGAGTCTGCAGAGAAATGTTGTGTGGAGCATGCATCACTCTGACCACTCGCCTCATCTCGGTTGTCATCGAGTCCAGAAAGTTGGAAACTGCAGACTTGAGGAAAACCACGAGTGAAACCGGCTCGAAAACTAATAACTCAAGTTCTGAAATAGTACATTTTCTCGGAAATGGCACAATATGCAATATTTAGACTTATTGTACAAGACGGCGTGGGTGTCTCCAAAGTAACTGGATACTGCCACCTGATGGACAACAGAAGCATTACCTAAATGCAACAAGGCGTCTCTTTAATACGTCTGTGGTGACGACTGCTACGAAACAAGAGGAAAAACAGAACAAGAGATGTCGTTCTCTTGAGTGAAGTGAGTGGTTTGTTGGCTGCGATCACCACTGCATGGTCTTGGACCGGGTCAGTTTCTTGGTCAGAGCGTGGCGGACAGTGAGCATGTAGGAGCGGCGGTCCGGCAGAGGGCGCTGCTGGTCCAGCACCAGCCTGCAACGCAGGGGGTCAAACTCAGTGTTGTGTGAGGCCACACGCAGCACGGTTTCATATCCAGTGGCTGGAATTACGTGCTTTCATTACTTTTAGCACAAAGATGCATCGGTAAAATATAAAAATTAAATATCTGTTCACAAATCCTGAACAAAAAGCATTATGGTGCAAAATATAATTTGTATTTCGCAGTTTGTTTTCGCAAATTTACTCGACGCACGAGCGATAAAGTGTGGCGAGCTGATACACACCTGATGAGCTGAAACACTGCAGCCTCCACGGCCAACACGGCTTCAGCCACCGACAACTCCCTGAAACTACACCTGCACATTCAAACAAAGAGATACAGTTCATCCAGGGCTATGTTAAGGACCAACTTTGTTCATAAGCACATGTTATTTATGAGAATTTAGGATTTTCGTCCTTAATGAAGGATTGCAAAGATCCGATAAGCACATTAGATTTTCCCAATGATGAAAATTGAATCACACAAACCTCAAATCCTTTGCAAGTCTCTGTCCTTCTTCTGTTGTCACCTCCCTGCCGATCTCCAAATCCGCCTTATTGGCTACCAGCACCGTGGGAACCACTGACACACACACACACAGTGAACAGGTTCATTTTCTTGTGGCATAAAATAACGTTTCCCTCAGTGGAGAGTGAGTGATCCTCTCACCCAGACTCTGTTTGGTCTGGTCGATGAGGCTCTTGAGTTGCGGGACCTCCAGGAAGCTGCAGCGTTGTGTGATGGAGTAGAGCAGCAGGAAGCCGTCGGCCCAGCGGATGGAGGCCTCCAGCGAAGCCACAGAGCTCTCCTGAAGGACACAGCGGGGTCACTCTCTGTCTCTCACCTGTCAGATGCGTCTCACAAAGTTCACCTTCCAAGCAACATCCAATATCTCCAGATCCACAGATTCCTGATCCACCATGCGGCTGCATCTGTAGGTCACCTCTGCAGAAAGAAACACTCCAGTTTGGCTGTGCCAAGTGAACGAGACAGGTTGGCCAGTTTTGCCTTACCCTTCTTACGGTCATATTCACCGATGAAGCGTTTGGTTATGAAGCGGACACACAGAGCTGGAGACACAAAGCAGACACGGTCAGTGGAGTTCCCTCGCATGCCTTCACATTAACAAGCTGGAGCTGCAGGTCTGCTTCCCGTCTGCCGCACCAAACACTTTGCACGACGTGTGGCGTTAGATCTCCACACTGCTGCTTTTGGAGTTTCCGAACGCACGGCTTTTTTTGACTGTGTTTAGGTGGAAGGAGCCTGGAAGGTTCATGTTTGTTTGACTGCTGCATTACAGCGGGACACACTAAAAGGTCGCTTGAGCCTCTGCTGAAGCAAACACGCAGCTTTGTTTCCATTCACGGTCTCCGTCCACGTGTGAATCAGCAGACAAACGCAGCAGTCAGCTGCAGTTTCCTCTGGGAATCATCCACTTTGACAGTGAAGTCAAAAACAAGGCTTAAGTGCTCCACTACCCCGGGACTGAGTGCAGTTTCCATTTTTAGACGAAACCCTTCAAACTGTGTCCAAAACTAAACTTGACCTCTTTCACTCACTGATCATCAACCTGTTACACCATCCACCAGTCAACCACACACTCTCCTCCTCCCTCTGTCTTTTCCACTCACTCTTCACGCCTTCAGGACTGTGGTTTACCTGTTTTTCCAGTGTTGTGAGCTCCCAGAATGAGGAGTTTAAGAGGGACCATTTTCCTGCTTGTTAGTGTGCTGAGCGTCCGACAGTTTGTCCCTTCATGGAAGCCCTGCAGGGGGTGGCAGAGGCCGTTTATCTGAAGGTTTGCACTGCGAGTTGAAGTAGTTCGTCACTCAAAAGAAGTCGGAGGAATATCATAACATAACAACGCCGGGATGCTGCTGGACAGTAAATAAAAAACTAATTAAAAAAAGACAAACTGGCAACAAAGTGACTCAATGCTGCCACCCGATGGGCAACAGAGGTATGTTTACAATTTATAACGTACCCCTTTAAAAGGTAAAACATGCATTTTATGGTTCAGGGTCGAGTTTGAATTTCAATTCAAAAAGCTCCAGAATTTGTTGTTAAAAATCTCAATTACAGGCTGGTTAACCTGCAGCACAAACTCACAATTTTTAAATAAAATATAAAAAGCAAACTTTACCTTTAATGTGGAAATAAAGTCCAGATATGGAGAGAAGTGCTACAGAGAGCAGTGTTCAGTCTGACACTGAGCAGACTGCAGGAGGGATGGGACTGTCCTCTCTGCTTGTGTTTGGGTATAAGGTCTCTCTCTCTCTCTCTCTCTCTCTCTCTCTTCTCTCTCTGGGGGTAAAATATGAGTCATTCTGTAGTAACTGTGTCCAACTTCATGCACAAATCTCATCCAGGACACATTTGCACTCTTATCTTTACCTACATCTCCTGAACTGAAGCACATCATTTTAGTGACTCTGACCGATTTAAGCAGAATAAAAACATCAGCGGCTTGGAGCCTATCAAAAATGGACATTTCCCAGAGGTGTGCCATTAATGCTCATTATCCTGCAGCAGTGACATTCCCTCAGGACTCTGCTAAAGAGCCTTCGCGCTGCAGTCGCGTGGATTTATTTCACAAACACCGTTTGGCGAATGCAGTCTGGGAAGGTTGAGGTTTGTTATCCAGGGTTTGATTCACAGTGTCGGCCGTAAACACCAACAGAGACAACTTGTGATGGAAAGGAGGAGGATATTTGCATCTGATGCCACAACATGACCGGACTTGTGAGTTTGTGCATCTCGTCTCTATTTCAAATGTTTACAGTTGACCTCCGGCAAAAATACAGTCATTAAAACCTTGTTGCCTTTTTACTGAAACTACTTCATATAGTCTCCGAGAAGTAAACAGTGTATCTGAGAATTAAATATAATAAAGGCAAACATAGCAAGACAAAGCAATATTGGACATAGGTGACATTTGTAGAGGTTTATTTATATCTTCAGCATCATTCAACAAAGCTCGCTCACTGGAGTGAAAACGATTTACAACAAGCATCGAGGACAGGTTTAAATTAAAGAGTAACACCAAGTTTGTTTGTTTGTTTTCTTTTGTTTGGGGGGGGAAGTGTCAAGGTGTTGTTACAGAACAGGAGAGAGTATTTGTCTCAGCAGACGGACGGCTCCTCCACGGCGGCGGCTCCTTCCGTGATGGCTTTCACGCACTTCGCCATCGTCTGAGACGCTCTGCTGATGGAGTCTGGGAAGAAACAGTGTTTTAAGTTTTTCATCTAAACACACACACACACACACACACACACATGGGCGCACACACTCTTACCTGTCATGTAGAAGTCTTTTGCTGAAAGCTGAGGCGGCACCAGGGGGGCTGCAAGAAGGTCCTGGTTCACAGTCTGAGAGGACAAAATGTTTCAGTCGAAGAAACTCGATCGACACTTGACATCAATCAACGTCCAGTTCAGAGGAGAAAAAAGGAGATTTGAAGAAAATGTTTCCGAGTGACTGCTGCCGGTACCTGCGTGAGCTCAATGGCCTGTTTGAAGTAGTTTGCCCCCTCCACGTCATCGTAACGGACCAGGTTCGGAGAAACCTCGGCGAGTCTGGACCGCACCTCCTCCAGAGAGTCGTAGGGCAGCGCCACACCGGTCAGCTGCAGACACACCAACGCCGAGTTCAGCTTGTGTGTGTGTGTGTGTGTGTGTGAGAGAGAGAAAGAGACGTCCTCCTCACCTCAGAGATTGCTCTGATGACCTTCCAGTCCTCTCGGGCCATGCCCGGTGCAGTGACCGCCACCTTGGTGTGCTGGCTTCGGCCTTCAGTGTTCACATAGGTGGCGTTTTTCTCTGTGTAAGCAGCTCCAGGCAGGATGATGTCTGCCATCGGGGCTCCGACATCACCATGGTGACCTGGGAGGTTGAAGACAGACGTCAGGAAGAAAAACCTGATGAGATTCAATGAGTGAAAACTAACCGAGAGTGTGTGTGTGTGTGTGTGTGTGTGTGTGTGTGTGTGTGTGTGTGTGTGTGTGTGTGTGTGTGTGTGTGTGTGTGTGTGTGTGTACCCTGGTAGATGATGAAGCTGTCTTTGGGCAGGTCGGCTCGGGTGATGCAGCCGGCATCGGCGCCCAGCAGGAACAGGACTTTCGGCGGGTTCTTCCTGATGGCGTCCACCCCGGCCTTGTAGCCCAGATCCAACGCAGCCACCTGACTGGCCACCCTAAACACACACACACACACACACGGACGTATTACGAGCAGAGCCGGAAGACATGCTGTAGAGATCAATCAAGACGCAACCAGCTGACGACCAAGACCATCTGGGATGGAACGAGAAACCCGCTGCCCCGTCGCACCTGTGCAGGACATTGAGGACCTTCCAGCCGTCCTCCACGCCGCTGCTGGCCCTGGCGTTCTGAGCGATGGCGGAGACGGCGCTCAGAATGGCGGCGCCGTCCTCCCGCTGCAGGGCGCTGCTGCCCACCACCACCACGGGACGTTTGGCGGATGAGAGCGCCTGCAGACGGAGGGAGGGAAAGAAGAGGAAGTGACAGTTGGGGGGGATTAAAAATAAATTCAAAAAAGCTTCCTTCCAATTGGATCCCAGATGTTTCTATGTGTGTGTTTTACCTGACAGAACGGGTGTGTGCCGTTCGCCAGCTCCTTGAGAACGGAGGTCTCCTCTCCCAGGTGGTCGTACGTGTAGTTCAGGTCGACACTGGAACCCACCATGGCGACCTGGAGCTCATTGTGGAGCCAGCTGACCAGGGACACACACACATGGAAGAATGACGAAGAAAACCCGAAACCAAATGATGCAGATAGTGCGAGGGTGTTATTTTACCTTTTGCGGATCCTGGCGTTGAACAGCGGGGCCTCGTACCTCGGGTTGGTTCCCACCAGCAGCAGCACATCGCAGTCCTCGATCCCGGCGATTCGGGAGTTGAGGAGGTAGTTGGATCGCAGGTCGGAGCTGAGATGAAGACGAGACAAAATGAAACGGCGCACGAAGCCACGGCGACGCACATTTCAGGGCTCGGCAGTGTCAGACAGCCTTCCTCACCCGGCGCCGGCCGTCGGGAACACCTCCTCCGTGCAGAGGTTCTCCGAGTTGAGTCTGTTGAGGACGTCTTTGAGGGCGATGAGCGCTTCGGCGTCGGCCAAGCCTCCTGCGATGGCTGCGACGTCGTTGCCCTGCACGCTTTGCAGCTACAAAGACGCAGAGATCAACGCACACCGACGGGAAAACGTGTCGCTGCAGGAAAACAAAGAGCAACACACACTTACTGCTCCTGCGACGCGAGTGAGCGCGTCCTCCCAGGTGGTCGGGGTCAGCTGACCCGACTCGTCCTTCACCATTGGCTGGGTCAACCTTTGCCTCTTCAGGCCATCATATGCAAACCTGCAGGTGCACATTACAGGAAAAACCACGTGTGAATAATATGCAGGTGAATCACCCAGGAATGCAGATTTTACTCCGCGTGCTTCACCTGGTCTTATCAGAAATCCACTCCTCATTGACGTCTTCGTTCAGCCGGGGCACCACCCTCATCACTTCCCCTCCTCTCGTGCTCACCACGATGTTACTCCCCACAGCGTCCAGCACGTCAATGGACTCTGTTTTCCTGCAGGGAAGAGAGCAAAACGAAACAATCTACACCTCTTCTGGTTGGAGAAATGTTTTTAGAAATCGGTGTGAGTGCCGAGCACATTCCCACCTCGTCTCCCACGGACGAGCAGTGAAAGCGTAGGGTTTGGAGGTGAGCGCGCCCACAGGACAGACGTCGATGACGTTGCCCGACAGCTCTGACATGAACATCTTCTCCACGTATGTGCCAATCTGAAGGTTGTTTCCTCTGCCCGTTGTTCCCAGGTCCTCCACTCCAGCAATCTCACTGGCAAAACTGCCAACACACACAATGTGACATTGGCGATCGAGATAAGCCTGAAGTTACACGCGTCTGCAGATGGTCTGGACTTACCGGACGCAGCGCGTGCACTGGATACAGCGCGTCATGATGGTTTTGATGAGCGGCCCGATGTTTTTGTCCTCCACGGCTCTCTTGCCTTCTGAGAAGCGGCTGCGGTCGGAGCCAAACTGCATGGACTGATCCTGAGGGCGGAGATGAAGGCGTCAAATAAACGTTGCCGTGGCGACGTCTCACGGTCACGCTGCTTGCCAGAGGTTACCTGCAGGTCGCACTCTCCTCCTTGATCACAAATGGGACAGTCCAGCGGGTGATTGGCCAGCAGAAACTCCATCACGCCCTCTCTGATGACACACAACAAGCCTGTTTACTGAAGTTGAACAAGACACTTGTACCGCTTGAACTCTGGAGCGTGGATCAGACGGCGAGCTTTGCACCTGGCTTTGCGCGTCTTCTCCGAGTTGGTGAGGATGTTCCACCCTTTCATCACAGGCATGGCGCAGGCTGCTACGGGCTGAACACAACATTTGCAACAGTTACCGAAACGTGCAGGTCTATCGAAGAGAGAGTTGTTCAGACTTGTTCCGTTACCTTTGGTGCTTTCTCGATCTCCACCAAGCACATGCGGCAGTTTCCCGCCACCGAGAGCCGCTCGTGGTAACAGAACCTGGGGATCTGAACGCCTGCCTTCTCACATGCCTGATCAGAAGAGAATATGGGAAAAATTGAAACGTTAAAGGAGATCTGAACAGATTTGTTACTTACACATATATGGAATATTTCAGTTGAGTTGAACCTCCAGACACTCTGAGATCTAACATGTTTTAAACAACGCTTGCAGTGAGTATTTCTTCATTTCTTGCCTGTAACACAGTTGTTCCGGGCAACACCTCGATCGGTTTCCCATCCACAAACACCTCCACCATGTTACTGGCAGCACGCACTGAAGTACGCACTGAAATCGAACAAAGCAGACGACGAAACAATAAATCGAAGGCACAATTTTCCGCATAACTTCCCTTAAGACACACAGACTGCTCGTACCGGGGTTGGGAGATGCCAGGCTGCCCTTGGCGGCTCCGGCGAGAGCTCGGCCGACGGTCGGCAGTCGCAGCATGATGCTGTGGAAGGAACCAAACGAGCATAACCATTGAACTCCAATCAAAACGCTGCGAGATCAGGTCCAAATAAAGGGCCTGTTGAATAAAGGAGTGCAATGACTACTGACTCCTATCTCTGACTGCTTTCTTTATGTGCTTGGGAATTATTTGGTCGACATAATCAAATAAAAAAGTCAAATAGAAATTTCCAGAACTCAGCCTGAACAAATAATCTAAAACCGAGCACAACAAATAAACAAAAACAATGAAGAAAAGCTAATTGGTTAGGATAGGGGACATACATATTGAGGTTTTAAAAACATACCTCAATTATTGCCTGTTTTAATGATTGCTGATGAAGATATTTTATTACTTTACACACTCTGCATGACCTACAGAGGCATGGCTTAATCTAAACATGGAAGATTGCTATTAGTATTATTACTTATATGATCAACTTTTAACAAGTTTATCAAGAAATCCAACATATTGTTTAAATGCTCATGGAATATTTGAAAATGCAGGCACCGTTAGCCCCAAAAGGTTTGTGGTTCATTTAAGGTCATAGTATTAACATAATATGACTCAAACAAAAATAAGGTCAGCTCTTCAGTGATGTCACAACAGGGTCGATTATGTCAGGCGTATATTCAATTAAAACCAAACACAAAACAAGTCGTGAACGAGATTACTTTTTAGTTCATATGTGAAGTAATTCACTCTCACTTGGATTCTTCGATATTTACTCTCAGGGATGACCGCAAAGTCACATGTACATAGCTCATAAAAACACAATTTCGTGCCTGGCCGCTGTATTATGTTAATCCAGTCCAGGGTGAGCTTAAAACTTTTAAAATCTCTTAAAACTTAGTGACTTGTGTGCAAAACCAGAGCCTCTCCAGTCAGTGTTACGTAGCTGCGTAGCTGTCACTGTCAACAACAAGCACTGCAACTCTCGAACTATGTCCCAAACATAATGAGGAGATAATACATGTGGGCTAATCCAATATTAAATGTTAATACATGTGTAACAGTTAATAACAGAAGTAAAAGACACTCCAATGAGGGCTACTTGCTTGCAGGCTAACAGCGTTAGCTACTCAAGGACACGGACATCGCATGTTGTTAGAGGGTAAGTGACGTTATAAGATCAAGAACCGGCTTTTCCGTGTGCGGAAACAAACATAACGTATAGAATTAAATGTTTTCATTAGCGCATGATAGGTTTCGGGTGCTTACCTATCGCTATTTGGCCTTCTGGACCAGAACAGCGGTGATCTTAGACGTGAGAAGCTATGGCGTTACCGGAAATCACTTTGTCCCAACTTCCGGTTCAACGGAGTTCTCACGTTTCACAATAACAATCTTGTTTTCTGCACCGTCGTCGATGTAATTAAATGTTTAAACAAAACTAAATAATAATATCACAGACAAACATCGTACAGTTTCACCATGAACCCTGTCACTTTATCCCAGGCCAGTTCTTATTCATACCATGTCATTACATTTAACTAAAACTTTGCTATGGTGCCACTAACAACACACAGATAACAGCTCCTTATTTCATTTATATGTATTCATAAAAATGCCTATATCAAATATAAATATTCTTATAATATATCAATGACATAAGGATAAACAAAATAAAACTAAAGAAGACGGACTTCCGGTACGATGGGCTACATCCGGTTACTGTTGTAATAATAGTTCCGTCTAATTATTAGGGATTAAAGAATAAAAATAAAAAATGGGATGTTTTTGAGTTTCATAAAAAGAAAAAAATATTATGAATAATCAAACTAATTAAAAGTGTTTCAAATCATCCAGTGGATTTATACCGTTATCCCAGTCAATTTGAAACCGTGAAAGTTGTTTACATCCGTGTACACACACTTAAGGGTCCACATAAGTATAACCAATTGTGAGACAGGGTTTCATTTGATAACCGCAACCCATATCAATCTTTCCAAAACAATAAAGACAGACTCGGCACTGTAAATTACTTCTGATTTTATTCAATGGAAAAAAAAAGACCGTCAGGAAAATACAGTAATTCCCATAGTACACATAGAGAGAGAACATAAATTAGAGGCATGGCAGAGTGACGTTCGAGGGGAATCATGTCACCTGGCACTGTCTGATCCACGCAGCCAGGGGCACACACTGTGCACAATGCAGGATGTCGAGGAATCAGTGAAATGACACTTCTGGACTTGTGTAATTCACAAAGTGAGCAAAAGGTAATTATTCCTGTACACAAACATCTAAATGATAGTACAAAAAAGGGGGTAATACAAAATACAAAACAGGAAGGGAATACAAGGGGAGGGGAAAGGGAAGTGGGTTTGGGGAAACTGCCCTCAAAAGAAACCATAAATACTCATATGGATGCACATTGGTTTAACAAAACAATTGCTTCTGTAAACATTTTCAACATAAGGTGTGCATTACATTTTCAAAAACCACTGCAGTCGCATAATTATTTGAAAGGTTATATAATAAAAACAAGACTAAAAACTAAGTCCGAGTTAAAAATATGCCGCTTGGTTCACGCTGCCGTCTGGAGTGGTTCCGTAACACTGCTGTAAGAACGGGAGGTTTGTGCCCTTCATTGCGTTTAAACGTACAAGACAGCGAAAGCACCGCGTTGCAATGTCCTGCAGCTCTCAGACAGCGAAGGCACCACCTTAAACTGAGAGCGGAGTCCATATATGCCGCGTTTTCTCATTCATACGTGCACGGGATGGAGTCTACAAGAAACAGAGGAGTTAAAACGGTGCGGAATGACGAGCACGTCTGGCATCTGTCAGTAGATTTCAGAAGATGCACGAGGAGGAAAAGGAGGATGAAGGAAGAGTCCTTGGATGGGAGGCAAAGGTTCGGTTAAAGTGGTGTGGAAGTAACCAGCGGTGCGACAACAAAAAGAGGTCCGATACCGAATCACGCAGGCTGATTCCGATTCTAAAGAGTTCCCGCCAAATCCAAACCAGATGGAGACGCTTTCTAAGGCAGCTAAAATATGAAGTTTCCTTCAAAACACAGAGTGAGATGAAGACATGGAACTGTGCAGGCGGAGGACAATCAAACCTTTGTTCCCTTACTGGCCTCCATGCTACCTTAACGGCCACCTGCTAATTCACAGTTTATCCTAGCCCTACTCATAAAGGACGTTAAAGGAGAAACCCACAGAAACTTGATGAACCTTACATTTCTGGCTGTTCCGTAGTTTTTCTTTTTTGACATCCCCTGTAAATGAATCAGACTTCATGATGACGTAAATGTCACGATGATAACAAATAGTGGATTTTTCCTTTAAATCTCCTTTATAAGTGTCTTCGTGCGCTTCATTTATGTGCAGCGAGTCACATACAAAGTGTACAGTGTATTTCAAAAAACAAACTGGGGCTAATTTCGTCATGCTGTCATAAACGGGGCTCCTCCTGGCCGACATAACCTACAGCACACGAGGCAAATGTGGTAAAGGTGTCTGGACAAGCCGTGTCAGTATGTACAAGCTCACATCCAGTACCCTGTTTTACACGGGTTACATCGAGAAGGTCCCTTAAACAAGTCTTCACTTCGACGAGGTGAAGGCAGAAAGTGAAGGCGGCAGATTTACACGAGGAGCAGGGAACTGCTGCGGATGTAGTGTGGAGTTTTACCTGAACGGGACCGAGACTAAAGCACTGCTACAAACACGTGGGGCTCCTCTCTGGGAGCCTTTTTCTCGGCCCCTCAGACAAACGTCAAGTTCTACTATGACAGAAAAAGATTTGCTGTCAGCGGGCGACAGATCCCCCCCTCATCCCTCAACGGGAGGTAGAGGACGGGGTGGGAAAAAAAATCTGGAGGCTCATTCGTGAGGGGGGAGGGGGGGGGGGGGTGGTGTTTCTGTTGTACACTCAAGTGAAACACACCTAGCCCCAACTTTGTTTCACCTTTTCAGTCTAATCTGTTTGTTTGTTTCCAAGTAGGTAACAGGAGGCTGTTCTCTCCAGCTTCAGCCCTCAAGGCTGTTTTCGCTTCTTCTTCTCCTTCATCGTTGTTGTTGGTAAGCGTCACAATGGTCATCTGTTGGTCACTTTGTGGGTGTGTGGTTGTCTCGAAGCTCAGTGTCTACCAGCTCATGAGGGAGGAGCGCCCCAGGGTCATGAAGTAGACTTGGCTGGCGCCTCCTTGACGCACAGAGGCGAAGAAGACCTGCGAGAGGACGGAGAAGTCAAAGCATGTGAGTTAAACTGCCTCTTGAACTCATTAACGCACATTTTACTCAAAGAAATGTAAACCAACACTCTTCCTCCACTTTTCAGTGTTTTCCCAGTGAGTACGGGGTTTTTAATGAAACTTCCGGTCCAGTGCATCATGCCATGTGCCCTGATGCTCTGCCACATAATCACAAAGGAGCGGCTCCTTTCTTTTTCTGTTCTACTTTTGCATATCATGCATCTTTTCATCTTCATAGCTTCAACGCTTCAAAGTTGCACCCGTCATTTTGTACAGCACGCAGAGCTTTCTGTCATGGCTGATGAGCGAAATGAAAAATCTACAGAAGCATAAAAGTCATCCTCACCTTGTCGTTCCTCTCACACAGGAACTTCAGTCTCTGGGCTCTCTTGTGCATGAAGACGCCGTCCAGGTGGCCCGTCTCCACAGAGCGGATCTCTATCGCCTTTTCACCCCAGCCCATGATCTGGTTCGACCTAATGTAGGCTGCACAGCCACAAAAAGGAGAGCGTTGTTAGAAAGTCTCATAAAGACTCAGCTTTCTTCTCGACACGCACAGCGGACGGTCTTCCTTACCCACTGAAGTCGGCATTTCTCCCCACTGCAGCACCACGTCCTTGGTGATGCGCCCGTAGGTGTTGACGTAGACGCCTTCGTCCTCGTAGCACACCAGCAGCTCGATGCCGTCAGTGTTGGGCAGGATGATGATGGCGTGGCACTGAATGCTCGTCTGGATCTGATGGGACACGGAGAAGAGAGAGTTGAAAAGGAGAGAACCACAAGAAGAAGAAAGGAGGTTATGATCCGGCATCGTGTGTGTGAAGGCTCACATGTGTGGGCAGGTAGATGTCGTATACAGCACCGGAGTCCACATCCACAGCGTGGAAGCCTGAGCAGGAGCCATAGATGACCTTTAACCTCTGACCTTCTTCTACAGTCAGGTCGACCAGCAGAGGCCTGTGCACCAGGTCACCAAATGACTGAGGGCAAACAAGAAAAAAAACAACAACAAAAAAACACAAGTTAGCCAGAAGGTCGCAGCCTGAAATAATCCAGAAGGGGCCACGTTTACCTTAAAGGCCATGAATTTGTGGTAAGGTTTGGGGGCCCACGCGTAAACCTCCACTGCATTCTTCAAAGCCAGCACCAAGAACTTAATCCTCTCGTACTTCACTGCAATGGAGAGGAGAAGATGTTCAGTTGTTCATCTGGTCAAGTCGCGCTGTGCCTCTGAAAGTGACACGTACCAACTTTGTAGTGCACGCAGCCCTCCAGGTCGCCCACGTTCACCCAGCCCTGCTTCTTCTCCACCTCAGGGTCGTTGTGCAAAATCTTGTTACGGAGCCACGACAGGTAATACACTCGCAGTTTGTTCTTTTTACCTGCAGCAGGTGGAGCTCACATTAGCCTTGAAAAGCTAAAAAAAAAAAAGCACAGTCCTCCTCTTGTGTATAAAAAGGTCTCGTACCCGATATGGTGACCAGGACGTTGAGCCCCTCCAGGACGTCCATCTGCTGGATGCGGCGGCGGTTGATCAGGGGGTAAACTTTGCCCTGGCCGCTCCGGTCAAGCAGCATCAGCCCACTCTCCGTCCCCACCAGCAGATTCACTCCTGAACGATCACAGACGTCAAAAAATGAATTATTTCTCATCGCCAGCAGGAGGCTACAACACCACTAAGCTAAAAGCTCAATGTTCAGCACAGCAGGGTGCTCTGAAATAAAAATCAACGACTTTCTGCCGTTATCCTGAGCCATTTACGAATCTGAACTCACCCCAGAGTGCCGCACACAGGATCTCAGAGTTGAACCTCTTCTTGTACTTGCGGATCTCCGGAGTGTCGCTGGGTGGACGCGTGTTGACCGGGTTAACGTTGACCACCGAACCCTTACGGGACGGGTCGGCCCTCAGCGGGTCGGCGAGACGTCCGTCTTGCCCAAATCCTGCTGGAGACACAACGAGCAGTGGTGAACATCAGGTTTACACTATTAATAAAGTCATTTCCATTCATCTGTTAAACTTGTATGCTATCATTCTTATTGTTTCTTTGGTTTTTGGAAGAATTTGGACGTAGTCGGGTCTCAATTCGTTTTGATCTTACCGCAAGTGAAATGATGAAGCTACTACCTGTTAACTTACCCATGTTGTTGAGGGAGCTGCCACTGGATGGCGATATCTGGAGGAGGCGTGGGTCAATGAAGGGAGTGAACGAGGAGGAAGACTTGTGTTTGGACATGGAGTTGCTCTCTGACTGGGACTGAGGGAGACAGCAGACATTTAGGGAACCACACGCCACACAGCCAGGAAACAAACAAACGGCCGAGGAGTTCGGGGGCTCATAAAACACCCCTCAGCTGCGTCCAGGCAAACAGATCCGCAAAGGAGATGACGTGCAGTCGTGTTAGTCGTTGTGAAGCGAGTCAATGAGGGAAGAACATGTGCAGCGAGGGAAACGTGTTGAGAGAACGAGTCAGATCACTGGGCGGCTGTGGAGTGTTAGAGAAGAAACTGCTCCCGATGAAGCCCAGGCAGATTACGATCAACACTCCACCACCAAAGATACTCATTGAATGCAGTTTGGTTAAGAATTAAGATGACCAGAGCTAAACTACGGACTCATGTCCCCAGGTCCACCACACCAGCCATGCCATTGTTTATTTTAAAGACACCATCGTGCAAAGTCCTGCTTAAAAAAGAAAGAATCACTGGTGGTTAGTTGCAACACGGCCCCGGTTTGGTTGCCTCCATGCCGTGGCGGTGTTGTTCCACCAGGTGGCAGCGGTGTTAACAGGGAAGCAGAGCAATGCCATCGTTGTCAGGAGGAGAAAGAGGCTGCAGCAGCTCAGAAGATTCAAGGTGTCAGCTGAGTCGGAGAGAAGCCATGACGACACGGGGGAGCGGCTCGGATCAACACCCGAGGACTGGACGGCTGGAGGGTACCGACTCGGAGGTGCAGCGCCGTTTCAAAACGAGCAACAAGCAATCTGCATCGGTCTGAGCCCGTACGCTCTGCAGCCGTCCACTCCTCACCTGCCGGCCTCGGCGGTGTGAAGAGACATACCTCGATGGCAGTGAGCTCGTCCAGTGAGATCTGTGTGGACATGGCAGGGCTGGCAAGGCCAGATGACGAGGGGAAAGGGGGGGAGGAGGAGGACGAAGTGGAGGTGGAGGAGGAGGATGGGATGGTTGTGGAGGAGGATGGGGAGTGATGGCTTTGCTGGATAAGGTCTGGGAGGTGGTGTATGCGGCCGGCAAAGTTGTTTTTCTCTGGGAGGCCGTGGCCAGAGCTGGGCGAGGAAGAGGAGGAGAGGCTGACCAGCCGCTTTATGTCAGCTGTGCTCTGGAAGCAAGAACAGGCACATGTGGGCTGGAGCAAGCAGGTGGAGGAGGAGGAGGATGAAGAGGAGGAGCTTTATGTATGGAAGCCTTGATATCTCTTATCAGAACATATTCTTTAAACATCATCTCAGCATCGCACAGAGCTGTGAATGTAAATCATAACAATTTGGCAAAGTGGATCTTCCTTCAGCTCATGTGAAATGGGACTAAAGTAAAAAAGAAGTTAACATTTCATCAAGACACACAGTTATTATTAAGCTAAACAAGGACTTGAATTTGCCAACATGCATTTCCCTTTTAATGATTCCATGAGGATGAAGAGGTATCGTGTCCCTGAACACGAAAGTATCAGATTTAACATGGGGCGTTAGGTAAAAATGGAGTCTTCCTTGTCAAACGAATACAGTAAAATAGCTCTGTCTTACCTGTCTAATGACCAGAGTGCCATCTTTGGAGGGTGTGAGGGCCTGGTCGCTCTCCGAGTCTTCTACCAGCATGGTCTTTGCGGACTCCGTCTCTCCGTTGCTGAACCTCCTGCGAAAGCCATGGGAATATCTGATGCCCCACGACCAGACCAGCGTTAACAGTCATGCAGGGAAGCCATGCGCTTGACGGACTGACAATATGCCGGTGAGCGCAGCAGAAAGCGGCGAGTGCGTGTCATTGCTCTGCGTACCCAGCTCTGGAGTCCTCGGCTCCTGAGGTGGACTCGTCTCCTGCTTCTTGTTCCACCTCCTCATCGTCGTCCTCGTCGGTTGTGCCCGACTCGTCGCTGGAGGAGGAGTAGTCGGTCACTTTGTGTGGCGGCCGCACGTCATCCACCGCACGGAGCTCCTTGGCCAGAGCGGTCAGGTCCTGAGAGGAGCAGGGAGGACGTTTCAGACGGAGAGTCAAACTTCCAGGAGGGCCCAGCCTGTTTTGACCGGCGCTTCCCAAACCGCGATAAACCTCAGGGGCACTATTTCCCGATATTGAGAAATGCTGGTCAAGACGGTGGCCTTACAGGATTACGGACTGAGGTACAGTTCAGACTCATAGTGCAGTGAATCAGTGCAGGACTGGCTCTCGTATTCAAGACGATCTGAAGGGGAGCTCGAAGGCATCCCTCCTCGCTTCCCAGAGACTTTAAGAGGAGGAGAAATTTAGGTATAGACGGTCAGTCCCTCCAGAGAAATTGTGACGGCACAGTTGCAAAATTTAGCTTCAGTTCAAATTAGCGCCTCAATATCTCCTGAAGTACGGCAAATTTTCGCCAAGCTTCCAGTCAGAACACTGAACAAATACATGTCAAAAATGCACAAAACCTCACACACAGCAGATCCGTCATTCTGAGGAGGCAATGGTTGGAAAAAATATAAGGGACAGGGATGTTTGGGCTTCTTGCTGAAGCTTTTGCAGCAATTATTTTTCATAACAAATGATTGCACAAGTATTTTTTTCCGGAGTCATAAAGAATGAAGATGCTTCTCAGCAAGTTTCCCATGAGTAACTCATCACCCCCCCAATTTCCAGGTTAAGGAGGAGGCGAGGAGGTTTAATGCTTGCAAAACGTTTGGTCGGGTCAGCACTGAGTAGGAGAAGGGAGGAGGGACACTTCCCAAACAGAACGCAGTTTATCCAACGACAACAACAAAGCCAGGTGTGACCTGCTCCGGCCGGTACACGGAAACAAGGGACAGCATGTTTGCATTCAAATGTACTGTAGTGGCATTCAAATCCAGGCTCAAGAAGCTGCGGTGGGGAAGGAGGAGGGCGGGGGGGGGGGCGCTTCTCTGGTGCTTTAGTGGCGGCAGGCAGGGAAAATACCGGGAGGTTCAATCGCAGGCGGGGGAGAAGACGAGCTAATGAAAAGGACAATAGCGACTCCCCCACAAAGGAGCAAAACTTCTTTCAGCGCACGTTTTTCTCATATGATGCAATGAGTGATTCAGCGGTTCAAGCAGAGCAGAGGTGAGACTGTGTCGACTCGTTTGAGAGGCTTACCACGTCGGCCTGAACAATCAGGAACCAGTGGATTCACCACAAGTGTCCCACAGCAGGTGGGGGAAGAATTAGTGGTAGAAAATAGAGCGGGGGAAAAAAAACAAAAAACGATTGGTTCCCATTCATGGCTTTAAGTTGAAGGAGCGCCTCAGTGGCGGTGGACTCACCGCCGGCCGGGTCGGCCTGGACAGGTTCTTTTCATCTTGTTTTTTAGAGGCGGCTTCAGGCCGCTGGAGAGGAGATCCTTCAGATTTAGAAGAAGCTGTGCGGAGACAAAAGGAAACCGCGTCAGCCAGAGGAAACACAACCTCTGATATCAAAGCTGACAGCAGGTTAGCTGCGGTGACTAGAAGAAGGAGCTGACGAGCAGTTAGTAAAGGGAGGGAAGCGCAGGCGAGTACAGTACCAGGGGACTCACAACGTGGCCTGAAACGGTCCCCCGGGCTGGCCTGAGCGCTGGAGTTGGAGGAGCCGGAGGAGCTGCCGCTGCCCGGCCGGGACTGTAGCTTCTCCACCCGATCCCACAGGGGACGCTGCTCCACGTTACTGAGGGGGACACGCAGGCAGTGTCACAGTTAATACACTACAAACCAAATATTTAGTTTCTTCACGCCGGAACGCGACATGGACAGCCCTGAATCCTTCGGAGGTCTGTTCCCTCACCTTCCAGCGTTCCTCTGGCCGATGGGCTGCGACGGCAGCGGAGACTCCCGGCGGGACAGCACAGGGGACCTGGACGTCGTCCTCACTGGCACCTGGAAGACACACATTCAAAGATCCTCACCCGTGTGAAGAGCAACACAACCCGAGGCCTCACTGCGATCGAAGACACCCGACACCGAGAAACCTTTCAGAATCAGATTTGAACAATGTATATGATTGTTAAAAAAAACAACATTTGTTCAGATTGTGGCCTCTTTATTTTTTGTTTAATTTGATAAAAACCTGGAGTGACACAAAGAGCATGGTGGGTGAAGTGACATGAGGTGGAGTGGATGACAGAGGGGGAGGGGGGGGAGGGGGAAGGTGGTCCTTTACCTTGGGAGGCACCTCCTCGCTGCTGGTCTGAGGGTGATGGAGGGGAGGTTGGGGTTGGGAGTCAGTGCGTGCAGGTGATGGGTGGTGGTGCTGGGAGCGCAGGTGGAGCTGTGCAAAGTTAGAGGCCACGCCTCCAGACTCGCTGAAGGATTGCGAGCGAGCCACCACGGGCGGAGGAGGAGGAGGAGGAGAGGGAGCGGCGTTGTTGCTGCTCTTTAGAGCAGCCAGGTGGGACCACTGGACCTTTTAGGGGAGCGAGGAGGGAGAAGGGGAGGCGGGAAGGGGAGGGGAGGGGAGGTGAGACAAGCAGACAACACAGTGAGACATGAAGGAAGATGTGTGTGGCTTTAAGAGATACACATGCACACAGAAGACAACGCACGACACAAAACAATGAGGGGATTTACTCGTCACTTTTGTACAGATATTTTATTTGTATGAAAAACTGCAGACTGCAGTCATGAATCAGGCTTGTGTGGACTGGTAATCTGATCAGAAATAATAATTTATTTATAAGCTTGGCCACACCAAAAGAAAATCAAATTGCCACAAATGCCAAGTACTGATATGAGTATTTGATATTGAAATTTTTGCAAATATTTATATGAGATGTTTTTTATTTATTGAATATAAATTTCATTAGAAACACTTTTTGTCTTATTATGACTTTCATCTTATTATGGCTTGATCTCAGTGAGCACTGAGTAAAATGGCCCCTGGTGCCCGTGCATGTACGGTACAGGGACAAAGATTGTTTTCTTTTAGTTTAATTTAGCTGGCGCTCCGAATCAACCCCGGCGTATTAAACTCTGCGTGTGATCCTCCGCTCCACGGCTTAAAAACGGACCCCGGCAGTGAGGAAGAGAGAGGGAGAAGAAACAGGTGGGAGGAGCAGGGGAGGAGGAGTTACCTGAGGCTCCATGGGCCGGTGCATGGCGGAGGCCTCAGAGGAGCCGCCATTGGAGAACGGTTCAGAGGAGCGGGGAGGCAGCGGGGGCTGCTTGGGAGGAGGTGCGATCTGAGGGGAGCCCTGAATGTTCTTACGGTAGCGCTCGTCGGCCTGGGGTGAGGAAAGGAGGAACCGTAGAGGAGAGAGAGGGTGTGAGGGTCTGGGATTCCTTGTATACTCTTGGATTGTTGTTCACCGACAATAAACACAATTTGCGACCATATTAAACATGCTGGAAGCTGTAAAGACACATAAGATGTGAGACTCCTTCAAACAAACGTGGCTGTAGTTACACAAACAGTGGAGGAAAAGATGGCGGTTATTGACACAACAGGTCCGCCTGTTAGTTCGGGCCTCGACCATCCACATGCAAGAGCCCGCTCTGCAAACAGAGAGCAGCCAGACTGAAGAGATTCTCAGGCTGAATATCGAAAAATCCACCCTGAGGCAGTACAGCGAGGAATAACGAAACATGTCGAAAATCTTTCAAATCAAAAGGCCGATCATTCTTCAAGCTTTTGTTCATGACGCTCTTAAGTGCCGACTCAGTGGTTTTTATTAGTCTGAGTACTAGTAAGTCTGTGGGTTATTCATGTCATTCAAATAAGACAGTATTTACTTCTTGCTCGCAGGATTACCGCGGACACGGTGTGAAGGCAAAGCAAGAAGCAGCTGGAAAGAGCAGGCAGTGGTAAACAGAGCCGAGGAGGAGGAGGAGGTTCACCTCTCTGATTGGCTGAGGAGGGTGACCGACGGGCTCGGCGGGCCTGTCGGGCTCCGAGCCCTCTGCCTGGGAGGGCTTACAGTCAGTGGGGGATTCTGGCACGGGGGGGCTCGGGGAGTCTGAGACGCGACTGGGACTGGGGTCCTCAGAGTCTGCGCTCTGGGCGTTACTGCCGTCTGAGGGGGTCGCGTGATTGGCTCGGGACGCCGCGCAGGCGCCTCTCGCGAGGGCAACGGCCGCGCCGAGGACCTGCGCTTTCGGGGCGGTGCTGAGCGCTCTGCTGTCGGGGGGCAGGGTGGAGGTCTGTGGTGGTTTGCTACTGTCTAGGGGGGGTTTAGTCTTGTCGCCGGGCTGCGCTTTGGGCTCGTGCTGCAGCGACAGCAGGTAGGCCTGCTCCTGCTGCAGGCGCTTATGCAGCCGCTCGGCTTTGCGCTGCTCCTCCAGCTCCCGCCACTTGAACTCCTGTCGCAGCAGAGCGTAGGGGGGATTCAGGGGGGTGAGGGGAGAGCTGGCAGCCTGACTGGGCCTGTTCAACTTATTCTGACAAGCAGCCTGTTCGAGGGGTTAAACTGTTACATAAAATCACACGTAAACAGGCAGACAGTGCAGTGAATTCTGTAAAGACACCACCTCAGTCTTCATTAGAACAAATCCAATCAAATACATTGTAAACTCTGCATGCAGATGTTTATGTCAATCGCTTTACAGGTTCATGAAGAGCTGTATTCCAGCTCTGCATCATGAACCTGCTTCAATATATCTTTTTTTTTTTTGAGCAGGCTGAATCTGAGTAACTGAGGAGGTCAAATGTTTTGAGTGTGTGATTGACTGACCAGTAGCATGGCCTGTTCCCGGAGCAGCTGCTCCTGCAGCATCTCCAGATGCCTCTGCTCCTCCTCCAGCTGGCGCCTGATGTACTCCTGTGAGGAGGAGAAGAACCAGCCAGGATCAGATGGAGTGAAGTGCACCTCCACTGCCGATCGACTGTCTGTGCTCACGTCTGGAAGCTGCTGCTGCATCGCTGTACTAAATAGTGATCCAAAATGATCATCGGGGTGTTTTAAATGTTCGAGGACTCACTCTGTGATCTTTATTAACCTCAACATATATTTGAAGAGGCTCGTCTGCCAGTGGAGTTTCAGCTGGATTTCTTCAAACGTGGCTTTTCCTCATTAAAACGACTTTGCAAGTGAACAAACCTGCTGACCTCCTGCACATGAGGCACATTCTGACACCACTCTTCACCAACCTGCTCGCGATCGTTCCTCCTCTTCTCGTCCTCAGCGCGCCTGCGTTCCTCCTCCTCTTTACGCCTGCGATCCATCTCCTCGATGCGCCGCTTCTCCTCCTGCTCACGCCGGCGCTGCTCCCGCTCCTGCTGCCTCCTCATCTCCCGCTCGCGGCGCTGTTGCTGTGGGTCCAGACCACATGGGGATGTTGGCCAACAAAAGGCGGGAACTCATCTGCATCGATTCAAATCTCCAAAAGAAGCATCAGCCGACCTCCTCCAGCCGCCGCCTCTGCTCCTTCTGCTGCTCGATGCGTTTCTGCCTCTCAGCCAGCAGCTGGCGCTTGTACTCCTCCTGCTCCCGGAGCTGCTGCTCCTGGAGGAGCTGCTGGTGGCGCAGGGCCTCCGACCGCTCCTTGTTCTCCTGCTGGAGGCGGATGAAGTCGCGGCGCAGAGTGGACTCTCCGGGGACGTTGACGATGGAGCTGCGGGACGGGAGGGATGGGGAGCACGGGTCAGACCGCCATCAGACAGGAGGGGAGGGGAGGTGTGAGTTTACATACCTGGGCTCTCCTTCCTGCTCCGGAGGATCCTCCTCTTCCTCCTCGCTGCCGCTGTACTCGTACTCCGTCTCATCTGGTCATGAGAAATAAACAAGACCCATGAAGTCACATGAGAAGCCGTCTGTTGCGCCAAGAAGGTGATGACCTGAAGTCAAATAAGCTGGTATGTACACATAATGAACATCAGGGAAATCAGAAAATAACATAAATCAACTATTATTGTTTTATTCTTTTTAATCCCATTTCCTCCTGAAATTGTTATAAAGTTTTTCCACATATAAATCCATGTTTAACTATTTTATATTTATTGACTGATCCTGCTTTGGTTCATCTAGTTCATTATTTAAACATTTACTATTTATGTAATTACTTTTACATTATTATATTGCCATTTTATATTCTTATACGTACTTTATAATGTATTTATATTGGCAGTTTTAACATTTTCACTGACATTGACTTTGGGTGTATTTACGTTTTGTGTATTAAGTATTTTTTTTAATCTAATTTAAGGGATAAGCAAAAATAAGCCTTGGCTTCAGCCTCTACCCTTTTCAGCTACAAATATTGTAAAAAGTAAGAAAGCAAATAATGTGTGCGTGAACTTTTCAGCACTATGAACTAAATGCAAAAAATTCACCTTTTGTAACCAAACATAAACCATTCATTGAGTTCAATCTACCCATATAGGCAAATTAACTTAAATTGAGTTTGTATCCGTGATGTATTTGGCTTTCTGCATTCATTTCCTGCAAACTCTCACTACTACCTGCATGAGCTGAACCTCCTGTTAAACCAACACTTAAAAGAAGTCTGAATCAGTGCAAAGGAAGCCTGTCAGGACAGCCACCTCACAAAAGGAAAAAGATGGGACGCACCTTTCTCGCCCCTCTTCTTCTTGGTCCGATCGATGTGGTCTTTGAGCTGGATGCGGACCTGCCTCTCGTTGGGCTGGTCTCGGATGAAGGGGTGCTTCAGCAGCTGCTCAGTGGGCGGACGCTGCGTGTAGTTCTTCACCAGACAGCCCTCGATGAAGCTGAAGAATTTCTTGGACCTGCGGCGTTCACACATGAGAGGTTTTTTATTCTTTAATGAAACGAGACAGTGCGGACGAGTCGGGATACTTTGGCAGAGCGCATCAAAGGATCCTAAGTGAAACGGACATTTCTGCAAACAAGATCTGATTCCAAATTACCCATCAGCCCCGACAACACTCCCTCCATTCATGCCTCTGATTTCGCAGCATAAACTGAGGTTAACGCACACGGACAGGCAGCACAGTGAACACACCACAGTGAGATTATTGTCACCGCTGCACCTGCTGTCTGGGAAGAGCGAGACTCGCTTCTAATTAACCGAATCACAATCGAGATGACAACAGCTAAACGGCCCGCTATTTTCAGGCTAACTTTCGTGATCCCGCGGCCGCTAAAAATATTTCAACTAATCCATCCGAGCTGTGGAGGCAGCCGAAGAGATGAATGGGAGGAAGCGGGAGTTATTTCTGTGCCAGGACAGGCTGGAGCAGCGAGAGCAGGTGTAGCACAGATGTTCAGCTCGGCAGCGAAGCACTCGGGCGAGACTGAGCCCTCAGATTTAAATCGAGTCAGAGTTGCATGGTCCCAGAGAGAAAGCAGAACACACACAGGAGGCCTTTACATCAAATATCAGAGGCCGACTGAACGTGGGACTGTGTCGGGGCATAGAAATACAGACGCGGTGGGAATTGTCTGGGCGTGACTCACCATTTCTTGGACTTGAGTCTTGGAGGAGGGTTTCGTGGAATCAGGAAAAGGGCCCGCATGGGGTGCATGTCGCAAAGCGCTGTAGGACAAATCGCAACAATTAGTGAGAACACTGACAATGTACTGCTCTTCTGACAGAATGTATTCCCGAATACTGCACGTTTATGTCATTTTTATTTTTCCAACTTCAGGTGAAAAGGACGCCTGACGTCATCACCTGAGTTCTACCTTGCACAGAGTAATAAGGTATGAAACTCACGAGGCGCTCCTTCGGCCATTTCAATCGCTGTGATGCCACAAGACCAAAGATCACTCTGCAAGAGAAAACAACGCTCTTTGAGAAAACCGAGCGCGGGAAGACATCTGGTCTCCGTTCAGGTTTCTGAGGCGATCTTACCCTGTAATCGTATGTTGCGTCTGGGTTCTCGTCACAAGCGATGACCTCAGGCGCCATCCAATAAGGAGTCCCGATGAAGGTGTTCCTCCTGCCCACCGTCCGATCCAGCTGAGCGCTCACACCGAAATCCACTGCAGAGGGAAGAGAGAGACCACCACTGGTTACGTGCCGGATAAAGACGTTTTCATGGTTAACGTCTGCAGGAGAAACTCGTGGCTTTTCAGCCGAGTCGACGACGGATCTTTCGGGGGCTCGCACTGCCGTCTGCTTTCATATCAGTCAAAGTAAGAGTGAAGCTTGAGCTCACCCAGCTTCACTTCAGCGTTCTCGGTCAACAGCACGTTCTGGCCTTTAATGTCCCGGTGGATGACGTGGTGAGCGTGTAAGTGGGCCAGGCCCTGAGGAGAGCGAGAAAGAGAGACCATGTCAGAGGTGAGATGAGGAGGAGGAAAGGAGAAGGGGGGGGGGGGGGGGGGGGGGGGGGGGACGACGACTCACTCTGAGGATCTCTCTGGAGATGTAAGCAATCCAGTCCTCCTTCAGCTGGTTGCCCTTGGTGTTCTTCACCAGGTCTGTGATCGAACCAGCACCACAGAACTCCATCACCAACTACACACAAACAGACAAGCAAACAAACAAACAAAAACACAAACAGCAGGTGTCATCAGAGAGAAATGCAAACACCCAGCAGAGGCGTGACCTCGGGCAGTGAAGACAAACTCACCCAGAGCTGGTCATCATGTCCCGGTGGGCTTTTCTTAATGAACGCACCGTAGTAGGTGGCTATGTTTCTGTGGTGGGAGTACTTCTTCAGCATATTGATCTCCAGTTTAATTTCCTCCTCTTCATCCTACACACACACACACACACACACACACACACACACACACACACACACACACACACACACACACACACACACACACACACACACACACACACACACACACACACACACACACACACACACACACACACACACACACACACACACACACACACACACACACACACACACACACACACACACACACACACGAAATCAAAGTGGTCAGACGTGTTTACAAAGAAACTTGATTATTTTCCATCATCATCATCCAACCCCAACTCCCCCTTCGGTTGTCCTGGTCGCAGCGAGGGCGGAGCTTTGTGACGGCACCGCTGAGCCCCCCCTTTTCCATGTCCAGCACTCAGCTCTGAGTCTGTCATCTGCTGGCAAATGACTCCTTTGTTTGGGGATTAATGACGCCTGAGTGGGTCTCATTGTAAGTAAGATACATCAGATCGATGGTAAAGCCTCCCCATTGTCCTCCCACTGATATGAACCCGACCGGAGCTGCTTCAAGCTCAAGACGAGGCGGAGAATCCCAGGTTGGGATCACAGGGTGACCCGCGTGTGAAACGACAAGCAGATGCAGTAATCACGGCATGTTTAAACTCTGCTGGAAATGACCTTTAAAGCGGGAGCAAAACTGCCCACCATCACTTCTTCACAAAAAGGTCACAACTGGCTGCGGCGCCAGTCCCCATCGCGGGCACCCAATAGCAGCTTGACATTGATTAGCGGTGAACGCACTAATTGAACGCATGCAGAGATCAGGCCGGAAGTGGTTCACTTCACGGTTGCCCGGCCTGTGCTGCAGGGTGGGGGGGGGATGGAGGAGGCTGTGCAGCAGCGTGTGGATATGAAGACTTCTCAGCAGTAAGAGCAGCATTAGATCTCTCGTGTGGTATGCTGGCTTCACATATAGCAAAATGGCAGTTGGCTGTGGATACAGGCAGCCATCCTGCTGCTGCATGACTCGTTTGAGTTGACGTAAGCCTTTCTGCTGTCTGCACCCCCCCCCCCCTCTGCTGCGCAGCTGTTGGATTATCACACTCCCGACTGAGAGAGCTTCGCTGCCACAAGTCACATGGCAGTGGGGGGAAAAAAAAGAAAAAGAAAAAAGAAAAGCCAATCATACGGTGATGTGTGTCAGAGAAGGAGACGCGCTCTCCTCCAACAACATGGCAATGCACATCGAGATGCTTTTAATCTGTGATCGTGTGTCAGACGGCCTCTGAAGCCTTTTATCAGGCAAGTCTTCACATCTGGCAGGATGTAGGATGAAATAGATGTGCTAGTGATTAAGCTGGGTGCTGCTTGTGTTGAAATTTGAATCTTCTGCTTCGCACTTCTAATAATAAAGAATATCCTTGTTTTAACGGACGGTGGAGCTGATTCTGCACTGCAGACATTAAACCGACAGTAGCACAGAATATTGTGTCAGATGGAACAAAAAGTATGAATCGTCTACATCTTTGCAGAAATCAGGTGAGAAATGAATCCAAGGCAGTCATGTTTAAGCTATCGATGTTTCATTTTACATCAGTTTAAATGCAAAGACCTACACACGTAGACGTTTGGACCTGCTCTTGTTTTGTATTCTTAACTTGACAACAAAGACTGTTATGCCTCAGAATTATGGCTCAAACTGACTGATTACAAATCAATGTCAGTGTGATTCATAAAGCAGATAACACTTCCTTCACCCGACGTTGAACTGAGCCTCAGACTAAAGCGTCATGTCTGCAGTGTGTCACTCTTGAAAATAACAAAGAGAAATCAGACTTTAGCTCATCAATGACGATGTAACTGGACGATGAATCATTCAGGTCATGACAATATGGTTTTGACTTTGGGTGCAGGAGGAGGACAAATGACAATACCTGCAGCACAAATACAGATTAACTGGTTAAACCCAAGTTGAGTTTTCTTGTTTTGTTGTGTTTTGTTTTAAAGTGACAAATCATTTCCACTCCTCCGTCAAGAAGGCGCACCTCGTCTCCGGTCACACGGTTCGCGATGCTGTTGGGCAATACCCTCCAGATAACAACCCGGGGGAGTGCGCAGCACTGACTCATGTTGAAGTCGGCCGACGTGAGGAGTGGTAAGAGGCAAGTCGGGACACACGCACTGCGTCACCGCTTTCCTCCAGGTCTCTGATCATCACTGTGCCGGGATCAGTGGGACTTGTGGGGCACAAATGACCAGTAAGGGCTTTCTTATAAGGGTGAATAGTGGCAACCCAAAATATTCTCATAAACACGATGTTCTGAATGCTTTACTGATATTGCACTATTGTTTAAGCGGCGTCTGAAAAAAAAAATCTAAAATGAAGTGATGCGTCAGAAAGTGAATCAGAAGGCACCATTTGACCATTTAAGATGTGGAAGGACCATAAAATGTCTTTAACAAGCAGCAAAAAGTGACAGGAATGGAGCCTGTCATGTCTCTGGAGTGCATTCCTCCCGAGTGCCGTCACTGCTGAAAACAATACATCGTCGAGCCTTACTTCTGTGACGTCCATGACCTTGATGGCAGCCAGCTGTCCGGTCTTGACATGTCGTCCCTGTGAGGAAATAGGAGAAGTGAGCATCTTCAACCCGCATGACAGCGCGTCGAAAAACAACATTTTGAAGTTGTTAACAAGTGTTTTTCAATATGTATGCTGGTCAATTATTCCTACTTTGACCCAAAGAATTGCATGAAAGACAAAAATAATCCGTTTACAATGACAAGGATGCACCAATGCACTGCTGCCAGCTGATATTTTAGATGGCGGATGAGCCTTTTATTGTTCCCACCATCACAGATACCCAGCCAGATGTAGCTCACGGCCGACATAAACCGACTATATAAGCTGCATACCACAGATGAGCATATGATTCCCTCTGCTATAAGGTCCCAGCATTCCCAGACTCCTCTGCTCTCCTGACACCCTGCTGCCACTCCTTACATAAACAAAGGACCAAAATAGAGGCCTCTCTGCATCATCACTCCCTCCCTCCCACGGCCCTGAGAGGAGATAAAGCATGGGACATTTTTGGAGAGCTGGCCGGCCCACGCGGGCATTCCCCCTTTCTCCTGCAGCCCCGTCAAGTCGATACGCTGCACAGAGTGGCCTGAACAGGCCATTCAGGGCACTCATATGTGCACTCCTCCATCCTCCCTCCCTCCCTCCCTCCCTCCTCCATCGTCATCTCAGCCAGTGCATTCCATAGTCAATTGAAACTGTATGGATTATGACAATAAAAGCCACGCAGGCTTAGGGGCCCTCTCTTTTCACTGAGAGGAGGAGGAAGAGGAGGGGGGGGACTTTACAATGACTTTAATCCTTTCCACTTTGATCCCAGAGGTTGCCACTGCAAAAAAACAACACCCGGGTGAAGGTTGCAGCCAGCGGCTCCCCTCCTCACCCTGTGCAGGGGAGCAACCGCAGGCTGGTTCAGGAGTCACCGGTGGGTCCACAAGACTCACAAGTTCAATTTAGGACTCGGCAGCTGAACTGAGGCAATTTATTTTGACGGTGTTTGTGTCAATGTTGTTCTCACCCCACATGAGACGATCAGTTTGCACACTTTCATCGCAAATAATTACCATGTGGTTGTCTGATTTGGACAAAAAAGCAGCTGCATGAGCACAACAAAATCGATTAAAAAACAAACAAAAAAAGCACTCTGATGGTTGAAAAGCTCACTTAGGAAATCGGCCTAAAAGTTCCCTTTCTCTGAAGAATACTTATTTCAACTTGGAGCTTATATTTGCCAGTAGTTCCTCCTCTACAGAGCTCATATCACATCAACCCAGCAAGTTTCCCAGCTCTGGGAGGACAAGGGCTTATCACAACGACAAAGGTAATTGCATTATTATAGCCCAAACCCACCGGGTTACACATGATGAGCAACACGAGCAATAAAGGAGGAGTCTATTCAGGACTCAACTTCCAGTTGGAGTCATCGTCAGATTTAGGGCAGCAATGGCGTCACACACCTAATAAAGACATCAGAGGAAATTGGCGACACGGGCAAGTTGCTGTTGGAGGAAAGACGAAGTCTGTGCAGTAGTGATCTGAAAAATGTAGCGCTTATCAAGAAACTCTAGGAAGACCCATAACCAGAAGAAACACACATCACACTGCTCCCAACGGGTGTTTATTCAGCACAAACAGTCGGCCAAAGATCATCCATTTTTGGATTTAAGAGGCTTTGTGAGACGACGGTGGGTGGACATGACTGGGACCTTGGAAGGCGGCCATGATCGCAGTGATTCACATCAGTCTGGTGTGTTTCGCTGAAGCAGCAAGGCAAAAGCAAACGACCTCCGAGAACTGCAAGTTCACCCGTCTTCACACTTTGGGTCCAGGCTCAGGACGATGCCAGTTACCAGGAACATCTTTACCCTGGAGGATGAGTCATATCAGGATGCGAGACGATGGCTTATGATAGTATAACATTTCCCAGAAGGCTTTGTGGTGATACGATGCAGTAAATGTCAACTGCCGAGCCCTTTGTTGTTGAGAGACGCCAATTTGATTCATGTTGTGTTCACATGGATGTTTTAAGCAACTAATCAAGATTTTTCATGACTGATTAAAAAAACTGATTGTCCTGTGGGGCTCCTGTTATTTTACCCGGTGAAGCAGCCGGGCTGGGCGCGGCAGCGGAGGGGTTATCTGAGGCACCCGGCTATCACTCAGCTCTCTCTGGCCTCCATCGCCGCTCCTCTTAACCATGGCCAGATGTGCTGCTGGCCTCTGTCCAGCTCTGCACTCAACCACTGGTTGGCCGACTGCCTCCAGAGCCAGAGACGTCGAGCAAAACAGGATCAAACTATTTCTTCGCAAGCGTCGACGCACAAGAAACCTCGGCGTCGAAAAGTCAGCAGTAATGCTCGGCTGCACTGCTGGGGCCGAGCTTTCACCCTGCACTTCCTGGCTGACCAGAGCCACTCCCTCTCTGCGCCTTTCACCCGGGGAGAAGATCGATCCAACTCTGGAGATCCTCTTGCTCTGTCCAGCCGCCTTTTTATTGCTACTTTCTCCAATGAAATTTCTTCTCTGTGTGATTATTGTATTGTATATGCGCAAGGTCTTTCGGTCTGAACTCGACACTTGAAGAAAACTGCATGCCTGACGACATCCCTCGATAAACTTTGAAATAGGTGTGACAGGTGTTCTCAATTTTTACAAATGACTGAGCCTCTTTGGCAGAAACCTGGCACATTTATTAGATTAAATCAGGTAGAGATTTGTTCTATTTAGCCTAAAACTATGGAACGACTTACAGACTTATCAAGCCGAGAAAATATGAAAAACGACATGATGTCCTGCTTCTACCCAGTTGTGCCTCAATTCTCTCAGGCTGTTTCCAGCAGACCCGTCAGAAGAAAAGCTGCCGAGTAATAAATGACTGATCATCGGTGAGTAACAGCAGCAGCACATGACATGCCGGCCTGAGTCTGAGCTCCTCCACCTCACACTGCTGCATACCAGCACACTGACCCAATTCTCACACACACACACACACACACACACGCAGAGAGCCAGCCCCGGCCTCGCAGCCTCCACCCCTTGCACTTGCCCCAGAGGAGTGAGCATGGAGGTGGCACAGGACTGGATCAAGTTGAGTCGGTCAGAAAAGCCCGATAAGATCTGTCTGTTTCCTCGGCGAAACAAGAAGCGTTGGCGAGCAAAGCGGGAGACTGTCTCATCTGGCTGCGCCTTTGTGTCTCATCGCAACGGCACTCCAGTAATGAGGCAGCTCAATCAGCTACAGACAGCACACACACACACACACACACGCACACGCTCATACACAGAGAGTTTTGTTCAGTCCGGTCAGGGGGATGTTACAGGTCTTGTGACAGCCATTAGCCATGAGGGTCACTGTGGCTGTGATGGACACAAAAGGGAGACACACATGATGCGGAGGAGGTGTGGAAGCAGCGCGAGTGACAATCCACCCTACCCCCGCCTCCGCCGGTGGGCTCACAGCCAATCAGCAGCCGGGACGCTCACAGTGAGACGCTAAACGGCGCTCATTAATTAGGCAAGCGCAACCCCGAGGTCCAGCCCCGGCATCGACCCGCTGCCCCGCACAAATCCTCCAGTCAATGTGAGCTCCAGAGTCAAACAGCTGCATTCCTGCATAAGTTTGATCCTCTGATCCAAGGCTGACATTTTACGCTCTCAATACTTCTGCGATCTGTTTTCAGAATTTAAATACCAGTGAAATACCAGGACCTCTAATAACCAGTGTTGGCAGTACTTCCATCCAGGAAACGTACGACATATTGTCCCTATAATGACTCCTGACAGCAGGGATGCTTTGTCGCGAGTCGGTCGCCTTCAGGCTCTGCAGGAAAGTGCTTCTAAAGGTCTTGCTCTGTCCACAGGCTGATCCCCGACAGGCAGCTGCGGGGGGGGGGGGGGGGGGGGGGGGGGGGGGGGTGGACGAGGATTAAACCGCCAGTCCTCTCCATGGTGATCTGCACCACCTTGTGTTTGGCAAAAAGAAAAGAAAATCCTCCACTCACTCTCAAGGAGCACCTTGCTGCCTGGTGCAGCACCGTCTGGCGCCGGTCGGACACGAAGCCGTTGGGCTAACGGCGGCCACTCGCACCTCGTGTGCCCGGCGGGCGCAGACCGCCCCCGAGGGCAACACCGAGACGTCTGAGGGCAGGGGCGAGGCTGCCTCTGACGGGGGGGAACAAAGGAAGACGCTTGAAAAAGGTGTTGATTTGTTTGGTTATGACGGCTGGATGAGCTCGTATCCCCTACAAAACAAATAAAAAAATAAAAAACCCACTGGTGGGCACAGCCTATGGATGCATAGCAGGCGGGTCAGCGGGGCCGCTGCCTCAGCTCTGACTATATATGGCCAATCTGGCGTCTTTTTCTGTGTTATTACGTTATGCTTTTTTTTTTTTTTTAAAGTGTCCCTGAAATGTTTTTCAGATTTCATCTTTAGAAAGAAGAATAAATATGCTTTCGAAAGGTATATAACATTCCCAGATAAAAGTCCGAATTCCGACCCTTTTAATTGACTTTACATGATGCAGCAGACGACGGTATATTTGCGGGCCATAAATGTGAGCCGCCTGAGCTAGACCGGATATGACGTACGAGGGGTTATATGTCCCAGCCAAAACAACATCAGCTGATTGAAGAATGGAGGGGTTTGGCGATACAGAAGCACCTAGGAGCGATGTTAGCGAAGATTTAAGTGACGTATCGTTGGTTTTGGACGAAGATGAAGGAGAGGAATCATCGGAGGAAGAATTAGAAGAAAATCAAGGCGTTCAACCATACATGTTTGAGCCGTGAGTACATATTGTGTGTGACCGGGTATTTACCCGTGAGTACATATTGTGCGTGACCGGGTATTTACCCGTGTGCACATATTGTGCGTGACCGGGTATTTACCCGTGTGCACATATTGTGCGTGATCGGGTATTTACCCGTGTGCACATATTGTGCGTGACTGGGTATTTACCCGTGTGCACATATTGTGCGTGACCGGGTATTTACCCGTGTGCACATATTGTGTGTGACCGGGTATTTACCCTTGTGTCAGAGTGGGTGTTTTGCAAAGTTTATTGGTCTATTTGTCTTAAGTTTTAGCAGGTTTTAAAAAGACTTACTGAAGGTTGGGTTTAAAAATCCGTTAAAAAGCCGTTTAAAAATGGTGGGGACAGAACCAGGTTTCGGGATACGTTTCCTCTTCACAGCAAAACCAAGTGACTCTCGGATTGCGGGTGCTGTTTCGTAACAGTCATCTGTGAAATGTTGACTGCAGAGATAGGAGGCCTCTGTTGGTGTCCAGTTGGAGCGAGTGCGCTGCACTTGTTTTGTCCATAATCTCCTCAAAGTTTGATCTTTTGGGAATTTATGGACACTTACAGACGGACTGGGCATTTGGGAACACCCAGCCGCAACACAACGCTTAGGCATGGCTCTAAAAAACTGCTAAATAACGCGATAATGCAGAGCACATGTAAACAAGACGCTACGATCAGCTGTTGTGGGCGGAAGTAAATAACCCCTCATACGTCACAGCGCAAAACTACGGCAAGTTGGGAAAACTAGGTCAGATTCACAGGGCGGGAGATTTAAAGGCATATTTAGACGTTCGGCGCTCAAGAGCAAGATAGTGGTGTGATTGTCATTGGTGTGTCATATATCATTCGAAAGGGGGAAAATAATGCTAAATACTGGTGTATTTTAATAGAATTATTTCAGGGACACTTTAAATATAAATCCTTATATTCAGAGGAGAGGAGAGAAAGCCAACTGGTTCGGTGCCAACTGATAAAGAGCTCAGTGAGAACTGCTTTGTGTAACGCAAGAGCAGCACTCACTTCCATAACTCCGTCTCTGGTGTTGCGCACGCTTCATTTTTGTGTACTCGTCCAAAAATCGGATGCAAAATGCACGCGGTGACGGTATGAATTTCTTAAAATCCTCGCAGTTTCAGGTTGCAGCCATTTCTCTTTACACACTCGGCTTGTCAACAAACAAAGGCGCTTTCAAATCGGTGAATCACTTCAGTTAATAAAACCACAAAATCAGTCTGTTCCACCTGTCTGCGACTGGCGTGATTTGAAAAATCTGCTTTTTCGCTGTGAAGTCACTCTCATTACGGCTGTCGCCCGAGAAAGTGCTGCGCTGTGTTTTCAGAAGTCCACTGTGATCTGGCAGCTCTCCAGGAGCAGAGCGTGCAGCTCAGGAGGCTGCAGCAAACCCTGACATGGGATTCTGAGCTCTGGGAGGAGAGAGTTTGGCCCAAAACCTCAAGTTGGACGTCGACAACAGAGCAGAGATGCTTACGTGAATATTCATGGGATCTGATCGGCAGTGAACAGTGAAGTTAATGATCAATGTTGCTTCACCTTGAAAACGGTTTCTTGTATCAAGTCTCGTCAGTCACTTCCTTTAAGTACTGTGTAGAAAGCACAATTTTAAATCCGAGTCCAATACACCACCCTAGATAACATAAAACTCAGAGCTTTATACAGGTTTTATTCAACTATAAAGACATCTGACGTGTTTTTCCTCTGAGTAGTTCCGTCCATGGGTCTATATCGAAGCCATAAAGTCGCTGTTTCGCAAAAAGAAACGAGCGACAGTCTAAAAAGGAAGCAAAAGTCACCACAGACTCACAAGTGAAGAATCATGGCTACATTGTGTGAACTAAAAGGGCTTTGCAAAGTGTGACCGAGTGCTGGACAAAGCAGAGAAGGCCTCAGAGGGAGCAGAAACCCCACCCCGCTTTCAGTCGGGGGGCTGCTGTGATTATTCAGTCGGCTGGACTTTGAAACGCTGCAGACAAACACCTCCTTTCTGCCGATCCAACCCAGTGACGGGCTTCAGAGACCCAAAAGAGCGAGGAGACAAGCCCAGCTTTGTCAGGGTGGTGGGCAGGTTCTGTCTCCAACTGGACAGCTGCTCCTCCACCGCCGCCACCATTCCCGGCCCTCCTCGGCCCCTCTGCACATGCTCACTGGCGGCCGGCCGGCGAGCACGGCCGCCATCGCAGTGATGGACATGTGATGGACAGGAGAGTTCGCGGCAGAGCTCCAGTTTTTATGCGGCTCGTGACATTTCCTTCTGCTCAGGCGGCGTCTTTGTGTTAGCGGCAGGCTAATCTGACAGTCCTCCTCCGTCCCAGCTCCGCTCCTCCACAGCGGCAGCCGCAAATAGAATTACCAGCGGACGGTGAATGGAGCGAGAGATTAAAGGGACAAAAAGAAGGAGAAGCGGTAATTCTGGGTCCCATACGCCTGGCTCACCACCATCTGGTGGCGAGATAGCGCGCGGGCGTCACACCTCCCGCTGCCGCCGCCGCTCCTCGGCACGACGCCGCGCGGGGTGGATTTCAGGTGTGGCGACCACGTGTGCACGCAGATGGGTTCGCCCTGTGAGCGGAGAGGGAGGTGTGGTGAAGGGGTGGGGGTGGGGGGGATTCGGGGGAGTTCATGCAACGCAGGTCACTGGAGCACCGTGGGCTGTCAGAATTAAACATCCAGCTTAGCTTGCTGCTTAGCGCACAGGCGAACTGATGGTTTTTTGGCTTCCCAGTGAGCGCTATTAACACTCAGGCCCAAGCTTAGTAAGCTAGAAGCAGGAAAAAAAAACCCACTTCCGCAGCAAAACGAAGAAACGGGACCAACAAAGATCCTTGCATGGATTTCAAACAGAGATCTTGCTGAATTTGCTTTCAAATATATACAAAACTATAGATATGGACTGTGCAAAAGGAGGTTAATACTTCATGAATGATGATATTTTTACAAGTTATCGCGCCAAAGGCCTGAAATCTTAAAGGGAAATTACATCATTATGTTTCACAGACGTTCATGGAAGCTGGTGATGAAGCTTGAATGTCAAATACAAAACATTGTCCTTGTTTCTCTGAACCATGACTCAGCAATCAAAGGTACTTTAGAAGTGGAAGGCTCATCGAACCGTCCGACTATAAAGCATTTTAGCACACCCAGGCTCCATTTTTATTTTATCAGTTCGAGGAACGACAAATACACACATAGCTAAAGCTCTTGGTTACGACACAGTTGTAAACAGGCATCAGCAATAATGTAGCTACCGACCAAAAAATAACAACAACCAGGAAGTCACTCCACATCGCCACCTATTGTACAATACAGTCGTGAACCTAATTTTAATTGGAGCCCCTTTAAAATATGTCAAGACACTACAAAAGGTTTGGTTGCTGGGTTCAATAATATTTCAAAGAAGAGTAAATTTATATTGAATATAGTGAATCAGACGGCGTCTTCAGGTCTCGTAGGGATTGACCCATCTTTGACTTCCACACCAGCTCTCTCACGTTATGTTTTCCCTCCTTGGCAACAGCCTTCAACAGCCGCAACCTTCATTTTCAGCGGGGAAATGTGACACCACAAGCAGATGGTGCACAGAAAGGGATTCCCATCCAGCAAAGTGGAACACAGTCCTGATTTACCCAGATTTGAATTCTGGATTTATTGCTACAGAAAAATAAACATGTGTCAGAGGTGCAGATGGAGGACGGGGCTTTGTTTATATGTGCTTGCCTCCTGGCCGACTTCAGGTGATGTCAGGCAGGTGATGCATCCGGATGTAGATGCTGTGATTCACCCACAACAAAGTGCAGCTGCTTTTTGCATTGGCGTTTCTCACAAAAACTAACAAAATCAAAAGTGGCCAAACCCGAACACCGGTGTGAGTGTAGAAGCAATCAGACTTTGGGAGAATGTGGGGGGGGAAACAAACCCCAGTGGTGTTTGGTGTTGGCTGGTGAGCCTCCACCGTGAAAACAGGACAGGCCATGCACTGCGCCTCAAACCAACCTTGTATACTTGTCCATAGGTGCCATTTCCAACCACCTCCACCAGCTCGAAGATCCCCGCTGGATCCTGGGAAGGAAGAAGAACACACTCGGGTGACTCGGTTTGAACATGGATGGGCGATCATTCGGGGGGCCAGTGTCCGGAGCGAGGCCAGCTGTTGCGTCCTGGTCTCCCCCGACATGCCAAACGCATCCCGAACAAAGGAAAACCAGACAGTGGCAACACCTCGCCGAGCCTCAGCGGTCATTCCCGGCGACGCCGCCGATCGGCCTCCGAACTTCCCCACATTGGACAAAACACGCTCCCGTTAACCCCCCCTTCTCCTCCTCCCCGGGCCGCCCGGGGACAGAAACCCGGCGGGCGAGAAGAGGGGGGAATAAAAAAAAACATCGGGCTGCACTCACCCGCAGTGAAGCCAAGTCGATGTCGACCAGACTTTTCGCCGGAGAGTCGTTCGCCATCTTTCCGACAAACGCACGTCGCCTTCGGAGAGAATCGGCCGCTGGAGCTCCGGCGGGGCTCCGGGGGAAGAACGAGGCTCGGGCCGCCGGCGCTTCCTCTCTCTGGGGTCCGCTCGTGAGCTGCAAACGCGGGGCTCTGGTTACTCCATGTTGAGGTGGCAGCAGCGGCTCCCTGTTCGCCTCTGCGCGTGTGTGTGTGTGTGTGTGCGCGCGCGCGTGTTGCCTCTGGAGCCAGCGCTGAGGGAAATGCCACACTTCCGGTGCTCCAACTTCAAAATAGTTTTCTTTTACGCAAAACAAATTTTTCGAACGAATCTTTTTTTTTTGGAAGTAAAAACGACACACACACACAAATCCAACAAAAAAATAAAAGCTAAAATGCCTCTAAAATAGCAAAGACCCATGATAAAATACCAAGTTCAAAAAATGGCCAAAATTGCAATTAAAAATGTTTTCATCAGCGTTGTTTCATTTTGAACGTGAATTACAAAAATACAGACATAACAATTATATGTTTCCACATGTTTAAAAAAAGAGTAGGAGAATATTTAAACTTCACTCGTCCCACACCTTGACTCTGACTATATACCATTGAAGAGATATTGTTACATCATATATTTTTCATCATCTATTGTATAATATTAATTACATTACTTATGCATGTAGTAGCTTATATATTACAAGTCTTTATGAGCAGTTTTATTATGAGATTTATCAGTTTTGAGAAAGCTACTCATACGTTGACCATAATAAAATCAAATAAAATAGGAATAAATATAAATTGAATGTATACCTATACACATACATACCTGTACACACCAGTCTTTTGCCGAAATTTGGACAATATGAAAATATAAGTATCCAAATACTATGTATTTATTAAGAATACAAAAGGTGTTGGTGGTTGGAGCGGCCGATGGCGCAGATTGGCAGCCTCGCTTCCGTCAGTACTAATACTCTGCTGTAATTGCATTACAGATGTTACTAATTCATTATTATTATATTTCATTATTTTAAATATTTTCATATAGAATCTAGAAATTACCAGGCACCCGACCGATGATGATGATGATCGTATCTTGTGCAACAATTTAGAGTTCATTGATTGAATAGGATTTAGCTGCTAAAGAAACACACTTCTATGAAGTTATAACATGGTTTCATTAAAAGTGTATGCTGTGGCAGAGCAGTTCTTTCTCTACAGGTCGATAATAAACAGTGAACAGCGGTTTTGTGGTTAAAATAAATGCTTTCGGATAAAACTAGTGCAAAAAAATACACCCTAGGATATTGACGTTACTGCAGAATAAAGAAACAAATGCCTTTTAATTTTATGTTGAAAGCCAAACCGCCTCGCTTCCGGTGCTCTGCTGCCTCCGCGTGGCTTCACGCGGCTCCTTGCTGCACAGACACAGGAAACTGGCAGGCAAGAAAAGAAAAGAAAAAAAAAAAGTCTGTGCCCGAACGCACCGAGGACCCTGGGACGAGGTAGGGAGACCGTCCCTCTCTCCGGAGCAGCGGGGTTCAGGGGGACATGAAACCGACGACAGGAGCCCCCACCACGCAGCATCCGCCACGCACATGCGCACGGGGGGCTCCAGTGTCTATATTGGTAATCATGGGTGTGGCAAGTGAGCAGTCTGAGTGATGCTGCATGTCTGTCCAATGCACCGTCCCCAGTCCTGCGGCATGTCTCCCTGCAGCCTGCACACCTGCTATTTTTAAGTGGATGCAGGGAAACGTCGAGAACAAACACACCTGTTATCAGATGGATTTAAGCTAGCAAAAAAAAATAAGGGTTGAAGAAGCCTACAGATATTAAAATGAAGGACACGCAGATTAAAAGTGCCAAATATCGACATTTGCGCTCACGGCTGCTGTGAATACGCTCTGGAAAGGCTGAAACCATCTTATTATGGTCAGCTGCCCATTGGGAGGCAGGTGTCAAATTACAAACCCCTAATGAGCCATCATGTAAGCCGACTCAACATTAAGAGATGTGTAATATTTAAAATTTACAAAGGGTTCCAGACCAATAAGGACGCATGAAGAATTAGCACGAGACAAATAATGACTTATGTGGACTGAGAAATATCAAAATATGGAAGAAACCTCACACTGCTTAAGGCATGGGTGAGGCGTTTCTGTACACTATATGATATGTACATAAAGTCAGAACTGTGACGTGTGGGTCATGTTCATGCATGCTGAGACAAGCATGAAGATGAACTGTTGTTTAAACACACATAAAAGTCCATATTAAAATAGCAGAACGGGACAAACCAGTCGGACCAGCATTGGTCCACCAACCACACACACGCCCTTGAGGTTCCTGCTCACTCGAATCCCCGAGAACCTTGGTGATTGAAATCCTGAATTCGTCACGCCCCCTCTGAAATGTTTCATGTTGTTTTGCGACACCACGGGGGGTAAAATTCTACCCCTTGTGTTCGGATGTCAAATGTCAGCTGAACAGGGTAGATTGGTGACATTCAGTTGAAGGGTTCAACAGGCCTTGTTTGATGGTGCCATGCCCCAAACATCGCCGCCCCCTTGTGGACGGTTGCTGTCATTGCAGCAATCACATCCACAAGCATGATATCCCTGTTTCAGTTGGCCTGTTTGTAAATGAAATACAGGCCGTGTAGATTAAAAATCTTTATTTATATTAATTTCTTTAAATAAAATACATCACCTTACCTCTCTTGATGTTACTTTCAAAGTTTGCTCGGGCCCCCTGCAGCACCTCATTTGCAGTTACCACACCCAACATTTTGGCTTCGCTCATAGCCTGAAATCCGATTGCTCACTGCAGTGCTAACATATGTTGGGTAATGAGACTATACATAAAACCGCTTGAAAAACTTGTCATTTAAAAAGCTAATTTAACTTCTTCTGCCTTGTGTTCGTCCTCTCGGTCCAGTAGAAAGTCTGGGCTGGGGTAACCAAACAGTTGGAAGTCGCCCTGGTAGCGTGCGAACAGTCGCCTGATGTCCCGCTTGCTGATGTCTGAGAAGTATTGCTCCACCTTGGTCCTGTTGTAGCGCGTGATGCCGGGAGGAATGTTGGGGTAGGACACCAGGCCCTCCACGCCCGCCGCTCTGAGGATGTAGGGTGCGTCTTGCTCCAGCGTCTCGTGGTGTCCCACCACACTGTACTGGATGTCGCACGGCGCACACAGCTCTGTGTACGTCACCCAGTGGATGATGTAGTTGCCAAACTGCTGGTCGACCTGTTTTCGGTCCACCGTGTCGCCAAGGTAACGCACAAAGTCCTCAAACTGCAGCTTGGATGGGGTGAGCTCGTTGTCTGGGTGGCTCTTGCGATATTTCTGGATGATGACCGGCGCGATTTTGGAATTGTACCACGGCTCGTCACGGGGGTTCTTCACAAACTTGTCCTTGTAGGCAGAAATGAGGCGCTCGAACGGGTCCCTCACGATGAGAAACTTGAAGTAAGTGTTTAATCTGTGGGTTGGAACAAAAAGCCCGACATGATGAGAACTAAATGAAAAACTTGAAAAATAACAGCCGTTCTGCTTTATAGCTCATCATTTCTAAATTCAGTGTTTTACTTTTAACTGAAGTGCAATCTTGCCTCAAAGTAATTACCACAGTTTTATGAGCAGGACTCCACCCATCATGTACCGAGCGCTGAACACTTGACAAAAGAAGTTTCTTCATATGTATGTCAGCTCTCTGCATCTCTGAGCCGTGCTCATCAGTTGAGAGTCACAGATTTGCTTTGTCAGCGTATATCACAATATTACAGCCTCAACTTTGAAATAAAATGCACTTTCATCAAACGGTGATGTGAGCTCACCTGAGACTTATTTCCTGTGGAGTGAGAGAGGAGAGGTGTTTCAGGCCCTTTCTGCCTCTGACATGAACCGCCTCTTCTGGGACCTCCTCCACAGTGGGAAACCTTCCTGCAAACAGGAGCAATACAGCAGCAACCCAGAGTGTTAAATGACATGTGATCAGTATCAAGACAATATTGTAGACCGTGTGTGTGAACCTCCTTCTGTTGAGTGCAGGTTGCTTTTACACCGACACCACCTGGACTCACCGTTGAGCACAATGAGGACTTTCTTCCACTGAGTGTTTCCCACTTTGGGCGTCTGGCAGAAGAGGATCTTGTGCTTGTCACACACTAAGATACGGTCCAGGACGAACTCGCTGATTGGGACGTGGGTCAGATTACTGAGGCTGTTGTTCTTGCACACGGAGGAGAGCAGCTCCAGTCGCTTCTCATTGATCGAAAGCCACTCGGGGTCCGGGGGTGGGAGTGACATCAGGGGTGAGGTTGCCGAAGTCTATAATGTTTATAAAGTTGAGAACATCCATCTGGCAAGTAAAGGTGAGTGATGCAGAATAATCACCTGATCTGTAGATTTGGAATGTTGACTTTCTGGGCTGGCCACAGTAGAAGCTGTAACCGTCTTGGGTCTTGGCACCCTCCAGTTCTGCACACCTCTGTCTCCATATTCTGTGGAAGCACGCACGCACGCGCGCACGCACGCACGCGCACGCACACGCACACGCACACACACACACACACACACACACACACACACACACACACACACACACACACACACACACACACACACACACACACACACACACACACACACACACACACACACACAGTGAGCAGACCAGCTCTCCCACCCGGCAGAGACCAGCACAGGAAGCAGCTGCTTACCATCCGCAGCCCTGAAGGTGATCAACTTCCCAACAAACAGAAGGACGATCAGCGCCCAGACGCACACAACGCTGAGCAGAACATGGTGGCGCATTGCTCCGATCATGAGCTGACGGCCATGTCTGAGTTACAACTGAACACATGAACAGAGTCACACATGCAAACACACACTAAATATGCAAACTATGGAGGTGGAACTCGCATGCTCGCTTCACTCAGAGTCTCCCACTGAGGGACCAGCCGGCTTACAGTTATAAAATAGTGTGTGACATCGGGAGGAGTAGAGTTCTCAAAGTGGTTTCTGGGTGGCGTGTGTTTATTAACAAACAGATTATTAGCTAATAATGTGGATTGTTGTGAAGCTGCATACTAACTGGCCACTTTGCTGGCCAGCGAGCCACATCTGTCCACTAAAACCTCAAACTGGCTCGTTTTTCAACTTGAAATCTGCTCAAATGTAAATTCAACAGCCGCACTCACCCTCCGGATGAGGGGAAGTTACTTTACAGCAGCGCAAACTGCAGAGAAAAGGCTGGATGGAGGCATAAAAGCTCATGATTCAACATGATTTACCCGTTTTTTACATTAGCCTTGAAATGAATGTGAAAGGCTTTTCACATTGAATCAATATTAAATGATTGAAAATACATTTAAATTCTTAAATGCAAGTGTATACATTTTTTGTTTTGTTTTAACTCATATCTCTATAATTTGCACACCTGATTGAAAAGGACAGAGGGAAAAGGAAAAGCACCTAAATAGGATAAAGTAATAAAAACAAAACAAAAAAAATTCTAAAATAAAAGTGGCTAAAATAGTGAACACATATCCAAAAAACAAATGAAACATTTACATTTTTTGATTGTAGTTATAAAGCTTCCATTAAATATATATATATATAAATCCAACTTTAAGAACTGTTTTATCTCTTTAAAAGCAATCATCCACCTCACTGATGCCCGTTTGTACTGCGATCGTCAGAAGTGACATATTCTGCCACAACAAATATAACAGAATTCTGGTAGATTCGTGTCGGGTTTTACTCACCAACATCTTCAGGAAGTTGATTCACTGTCAGGGGAACTACAGCTCAATAGTTCTTCCATGAAATTAAGCTAATTTGTTACATACTATTTGGTCTGTACTGATATGTGCAGAGGAAAGAGAGAAATGAGGAAGACCAAGGTTGGAGGTGTGTTCACGCCACTCCTTTCAACAGCGTCATTCTTGTTTGCCCGTATCTCACAAAAGTTGAAAATATGGGGTGTGTTTGTGACAGGGCAGCAAACAAGAGGGTTAAGACGTCTGGTAAGAAACAATCACAAAGATGGTTCATAGTACATTTTGAATGTGTGAAAATATTTTCTTTCAGGAAATAAAGGAACATATCACTCACTTTGTACAAATTTGCCTCGATGCATCAGCTGGAAAGCAGCCTCACTGTCGGTTCTATTATCAACTGTGGGAATGATGAAAAGCCTGATGCCAGAGGAGCTGAGTTAGTGATGGTTCACAAGATATAAGGAAAGATGTAAGATAAGAAGGCCTCAGACTATTAAAAGAACCTTCAAATCAATCCTGAAAGACACAGGGAGCCTTCAAGTTTTAATGACGGGCCATATAAGGTCAGTTGAAACCGACGCATGGGTGTGTTCGCCGACCATTGTCTTTCTTGAAATGCTTTTGTTCTCTTCCCTCCATGACATCAACAGGGAGTGTTAATTAATATACCAGTTTGACCACATTCAGTCCTTCACTTAGTCAGACTGAACTGAACAGTCATACCACAAATATTCCATAGAAGTGTCACTGAGTACTGTGCATACAATTTTTTTGAAGATGTGTAAAACATCTGTCCAATTACAGTGAGGCCAGAAGGAGGAGCCATTACTTCAATTGTGAGGAAGTGAGCAAACATGTCTACCGTTTGAAACGGAGCCAAAGCTTTACCTGTCCAGTGCTGCTCAGCCCAGCGAGGGGACAGGACGTCAGATTGGGCCATAAAGACTGTAACCAGAGGTCTCAGCTCTGCAATTTGCATCCAATCCATTATTTTTAATGGGATACTGCAGTCAAAGAAGAAAAGCTATCGCGATTCCAACAAACCCAGGAGAACACCAGGCTCCTCACGACACATCTGGAGAGCCTGGGTCTCAAAATAAACTGGGAAAACAACGTCACAACATCCCATTCATAGGCCCATTACTGGGCTTGGTTGTGTTGAAAGCCTTTCAGGCTGCTCCGGCACGTTTCCACAGAGGTACGCTTCTGAGATTCAGGCCCAGCAGCCCTTTATAGGGGGACTGAAAAGTTGCACAAAAATAGTTCAGAGGCCAAGTAGAGTAAAAACATTTCTTTATATTAATTTATTTCAAAACAGACAAAATCCTACCTTCTTTGAAGTTACTATATAAAGAGAAGACGATACTAATTTAACAACGTTTCTCCGGCACCCTGCGGGACCTGACTGGCAGTTACTCACCGCCGTGGCTTCTCAGTGACAGGAAGTGGCTCGGCTTCATTACATACACTGACGGTGGACCAGAGCCGGTATCCTGGGAACCGACTGGTCACTGCAATCGTCAGGTATGTGAGGGAATCAGACTGCACATGATACGGTTTGAAAAACTTGCCATTTTAAAAGCCAGTTGGAGCGCGACTGGCTTGTCAACCTGACATGTCGCCGTCTCAGCCAATCACAAGAGTTCAAACAATGAAAAATGATCCCAGACAATCTTTGGAGGTAATTTACTTGAGTGCAGTCTTCCATCCACGAGTTGCACTTGCCACCGACATGCGAGTCGCCCTGCTTGAAAGACGATGTGCCACAACCAACACTCCCACCTGTCAGTTATTGTAACAAAGGGAACTACATTAAGGACAAAGTGCTGGACTGCCAGAACACAAGTTCCTCTCCGTAACATCAAACCAAAGGAGAGGCTTTCCTAGAAAACATGTCTGTCAGTGTTCGTCCTCTCGGTCCAGTAGAAAGTCTGGGCTGGGGTAACCAAACAGTTGGAAGTCGCCCTGGTAGCGTGCGAACAGTCGCCTGATGTCCCGCTTGCTGATGTCTGAGAAGTATTGCTCCACCTTGGTCCTGTTGTAGCGCGTGATGCCGGGAGGAATGTTGGGGTAGGACACCAGGCCCTCCACGCCCGCCGCTCTGAGGATGTAGGGTGCGTCTTGCTCCAGCGTCTCGTGGTGTGCCACCACGCTGTACTGGATGTTGCACGGCGCACACAGCTCTGTGTACGTCACCCAGTGGATGATGTAGTTGCCAAACTGCTGGTCGACCTGTTTTCGGTCCACCGTGTCGCCAAGGTAACGCACAAAGTCCTCAAACTGCAGCTTGGATGGGGTGAGCTCGTTGTCTGGGTGGCTCTTGCGATATTTCTGGATGATGACCGGCGCGATTTTGGAATTGTACCACGGCTCATAACGGGGGTTCTTCACAAACTTGTCCTTGTAGGCAGAAATGAGGCGCTCGAACGGGTCCCTCACGATGAGAAACTTGAAGTAAGTGTTTAATCTGTGGGTTGGAACAAAAAGCTCGACATGATGAGAACTAAATGAAAAACTTGAAAAATAACAGCCGTTCTGCTTTATAGCTCATCATTTCTAAATTCAGTGTTTTACTTTTAACTGAAGTGCAATCTTGCCTCAAAGTAATTACCACAGTTTTATGAGCAGGACTCCACCCATCATGTACCGAGCGCTGAACACTTGACAAAAGAAGTTTCTTCATATGTCTGTCAGCTCTCTGCATCTCTGAGCCGTGCTCATCAGTTGAGAGTCACAGATTTGCTTTGTCAGCGTATATCACAATATTACAGCCTCAACTTTGAAATAAAATGCACTTTCATCAAACGGTGATGTGAGCTCACCTGAGACTTATTTCCTGTGGAGTGAGAGAGGAGAGGCGTTTCAGGCCCTTTCTGCCTCTGACATGAACCACCTTTTCTGGGACCTCCTCCACAGTGGGAAACCTTCCTGCAAACAAGAGCAATACAGCAGCAACCCAGAGTGTTAAATGACATGTGATCAGTATCAAGACAATATTGTAGACCGTGTGTGTGAACCTCCTTCTGTTGAGTGCAGGTTGCTTTTACACCGACACCACCTGGACTCACCGTTGAGCACAATGAGGACTTTCTTCCACTGAGTGTTTCCCACTTTGGGCGTCTGGCAGAAGAGGATCTTGTGCTTGTCACACACGAAGATACGGTCCAGGACGAACTTGCTGATTGGGACGTGGGTCAGATTACTGAGGCTGTTCTTGCACACGGAGGAGAGCAGCTCCAGTCGCTTCTCACTGATCGAAAGCCACTCGGGGTCCGGGGGTGGGAGTGACGTCAGGGGTGAGGTTGCCGAAGTCTATAATGTTTATAAAGTTGAGAACATCCATCTGGCAAGTAAAGGTGAGTGATGCAGAATAATCACCTGATCTGTAGATTTGGAATGTTGACTTTCTGGGCTGGCCACAGTAGAAGCTGTAACCGTCTTGGGTCTTGGCACCCTCCAGTTCTGCACACCTCTGTCTCCATATTCTGTGGAAGCACGCACACACGCACACACGCACACAGACACACAGACACACACACACACACACAGACACACACACACACACACACACACACACAGTGAGCAGACCAGCTCTCCCACCCGGCAGAGACCAGCACAGGAAGCAGCTGCTTACCATCCGCAGCCCTGAAGGTGATCAACTTCCCAACAAACAGAAGGACGATCAGCGCCCAAACGCACACAACGCTGAGCAGAAAGTGGTGGCGCATTGCTCCGATCATCAGCTGACGGCCATGTCTGAGTTACAACTGAACACATGAACAGAGTCACACATGCAAACACACACTAAATATGCAAACTATGGAGGTGGAACTCGCATGCTCGCTTCACTCAGAGTCTCCCACTGAGGGACCAGCCGGCTTACAGTTATAAAATAGTGTGTGACATCGGGAGGAGTAGAGTTCTCAAAGTGGTTTCTGGGTGGCGTGTGTTTATTAACAAACAGATTATTAGCTAATAATGTGGATTGTTGTGAAGCTGCATACTAACTGGCCACTTTGCTGGCCAGCGAGCCACATCTGTCCACTAAAACCTCAAACTGGCTCGTTTTTCAACTTGAAATCTGCTCAAATGTAAATTCAACAGCCGCACTCACCCTCCGGATGAGGGGAAGTTACTTTACAGCAGCGCAAACTGCAGAGAAAAGGCTGGATGGAGGCATAAAAGCTCATGATTCAACATGATTTACCCGTTTTTTACATTAGCCTTGAAATGAATGTGAAAGGCTTTTCACATTGAATCAATATTAAATGATTGAAAATACATTTAAATTCTTAAATGCAAGTGTATACATTTTTTGTTTTGTTTTAACTCATATCTCTATAATTTGCACACCTGATTGAAAAGGACAGAGGGAAAAGGAAAAGCACCTAAATAGGATAAAATAATAAAAACAAAACAAAAAAAATTCTAAAATAAAAGTGGCTAAAATAGTGAACACATATCCAAAAAACAAATGAAACATTTACATTTTTTGAGTGTAGTTATAAAGCTTCCATTAAATATATATATATATAAATCCAACTTTAAGAACTGTTTTATCTCTTTAAAAGCAATCATCCACCTCACTGATGCCCGTTTGTACTGCGATCGTCAGAAGTGACATATTCTGCCACAACAAATACAACAGAATTCTGGTAGATTCGTGTCGGGTTTTACTCACCAACATCTTCAGGAAGTTGATTCACTGTCAGGGGAACTACAGCTCAATAGTTCTTCTATGAAATTAAGCTAATTTGTTACATACTATTTGGTCTGTACTGATATGTGCAGAGGAAAGAGAGAAATGAGGAAGACCAAGATTGGAGGGGTGTTCACACCACTCTTTTCAACAGCGTCATTCTTGTTTGACCATATTTCCCAAAAGTTGCAATACAGGTTTGTGACAGGGCAGCAAACAAGAGGGTTAAGACGTCTGGTAAGAAACAATCGCAAAGATGGTTCATAATACATTTTGAACGTGTGAAAACATTTTCTTTCAGGAAAACGACCATTGTCTTTCTTGAAATGCTTTTGTTCTCTTCCCTCCATGACATCAACAGGGAGTGTTAATTAATATACCAGTTTGACCACATTCAGTCCTTCACTTAGTCAGACTGAACTGAACAGTCATACCACAAATATTCCATAGAAGTGTCACTGAGTACTGTGCATACAATTTTTTTGAAGATGTGTAAAACATCTGTCCAATTACAGTGAGGCCAGAAGGAGGAGCCATTACTTCAATTGTGAGGAAGTGAGCAAACATGTCTACCGTTTGAAACGGAGCCAAAGCTTTACCTGTCCAGTGCTGCTCAGCCCAGCGAGGGGACAGGACGTCAGATTGGGCCATAAAGACTGTAACCAGAGGTCTCAGCTCTGCAATTTGCATCCAATCCATTATTTTTAATGGGATACTGCAGTCAAAGAAGAAAAGCTATCGCGATTCCAACAAACCCAGGAGAACACCAGGCTCCTCACGACACATCTGGAGAGCCTGGGTCTCAAAATAAACTGGGAAAACAACGTCACAACATCCCATTCATAGGCCCATTACTGGGCTTGGTTGTGTTGAAAGCCTTTCAGGCTGCTCCGGCACGTTTCCACAGAGGTACGCTTCTGAGATTCAGGCCCAGCAGCCCTTTATAGGGGGACTGAAAAGTTGCACAAAAGTAGTTCAGAGGCCAAGTAGAGTAAAAACATTTCTTTATATTAATTTATTTCAAAACAGACAAAATCCTACCTTCTTTGAAGTTACTATATAAAGAGAAGACGATACTAATTTAACAACGTTTCTCCGGCACCCTGCGGGACCTGACTGGCAGTTACTCACCGCCGTGGCTTCTCAGTGACAGGAAGTGGCTCGGCTTCATTACATACACTGACGGTGGACCAGAGCCGGTATCCTGGGAACCGACTGGTCACTGCAATCGTCAGGTATGTGAGGGAATCAGACTGCACATGATACGGTTTGAAAAACTTGCCATTTTAAAAGCCAGTTGGAGCGCGACTGGCTTGTCAACCTGACATGTCGCCGTCTCAGCCAATCACAAGAGTTCAAACAATGAAAAATGATCCCAGACAATCTTTGGAGGTAATTTACTTGAGTGCAGTCTTCCATCCACGAGTTGCACTTGCCACCGACATGCGAGTCGCCCTGCTTGAAAGACGATGTGCCACAACCAACACTCCCACCTGTCAGTTATTGTAACAAAGGGAACTACATTAAGGACAAAGTGCTGGACTGCCAGAACACAAGTTCCTCTCCGTAACATCAAACCAAAGGAGAGGCTTTCCTAGAAAACATGTCTGTCAGTGTTCGTCCTCTCGGTCCAGTAGAAAGTCTGGGCTGGGGTAACCAAACAGTTGGAAGTCGCCCTGGTAGCGTGCGAACAGTCGCCTGATGTCCCGCTTGCTGATGTCTGAGAAGTATTGCTCCACCTTGGTCCTGTTGTAGCGCGTGATGCCGGGAGGAATGTCGGGGTAGGACACCAGGCCCTCCACGCCCGCCGCTCTGAGGATGTAGGGTGCGTCTTGCTCCAGCGTCTCGTGGTGTCCCACCACGCTGTACTGGATGGCGCACGGCGCACACAGCTCTGTGTACGTCACCCAGTGGATGATGTAGTTGACAAACTGCTGGTCCATTTGGCGGCGGCCCAACGTGTCACCAAGGTAACGCACAAAGTCCTCGAAGTGCAGGCCGGATGGGGTGAGTGCGCTGTACCGGTGGCCCTTGCGGTATTTCCGGATGATGACGGGAGCGATGCTGCTTTTGTACCACGGCTCGTCACGGGGGTTCTTCACAAACTTGTCCTTGAAGGCAGAAATGAGGCGCTCGAACGGGTCCCTCACGATGAGAAACTTGAAGTAAGTGTTTAATCTGTGGGTTGGAACAAAATAACAGGTCTGTCAGCTCTCTGCATCTCTGAGCCGTGCTCATCAGTTGAGTCGCAGATTTGCTTTGTCAGCATATATCACAATATTGCAGCCCCAACATTAAAATAAAATGCACTTTCACCAAGATGTGATGTGAGCTCACCTGTGAGATATTTCCTGCGGAGTGAGTGAGGAGAGGCGAGGCAGGCCGTTTTTAGCATGGTCGTGAACCAGGTATTCTGGGATTTCCTCCACAGTGGGAAACTGTCCTGCAAACAAGCAAAACAAGAGCAATACAGCAGCAACCCAGAGTGTTAAATGACATGTGATCAGTATCAAGACAATATTGTAGACCGTGTGTGTGAACCTCCTTCTGTTGAGTGCAGGTTGCTTTTACACCGACACCACCTGGACTCACCGTTGAGCACAATGAGGACTTTCTTCCACTGAGTGTTTCCCACTTTGGGCGTCTGGCAGAAGAGGATCTTGTGCTTGTCACACACGAAGATACGGTCCAGGACGAACTCGCTGATTGGGACGTGGGTCAGATTACTGAGGCTGTTGTTCTTGCACACGGAGGAGAGCAGCTCCAGTCGCTTCTCACTGATCGAAAGCCACTCGGGGTCCGGGGGTGGGAGTGACGGCTGAAGCACACGAGCCATCTATTTAATGCCAGTTAAATCATATCTTCTATTTAATCCGCGCATGCTCACTGTGCCTCATTGTCTCAGACTGCTAAAATTATTACAAGTTGATATCCTGAACCAGAAGGGGTGCCTCAAGGCTCTGTATTCGGTCCCTTGCTGTTTATGATTTACGTCAATGAGTTGGGGGGGGGGGGGGGGGGGGGGAAGCCAAAATAAAAACCTTAATTTTTTTATGAAGTTGACATTGTCTTTTACCGTTTTGGGGACATTGTCCTGGCAGCTTTTGAGCACTTCAAGCATTTTTTTTTTTTTAAGAAATAGAAGCCCAAATTCTGTTTTGGAGACTGAATGCAGATAAAACTAAATCTAGAACCTTCTCAAGGAACTAGTAGAAGATTGTTTTTACATTCAAATTGGTCTCATCTTTGATGACAGATTGCCTGTAAGCTTACGAGCCCCATAACACCACTGCATACAGAGCTGAAACAAGAAATGTACATAGATAGAATAAAAACCCACATAAACCTTTATTTCTCACTGTCTCAAGTTAAATCAGACTAAACTTCTCCCATTTTAGGTCAGTTAGAATTTTCAAACTCATATATAGTTGCAAAATGCAAAACTGACAAGATAGAATATCTTGAAGCATTATATGTTCTTTCTGTGAAGTGAAACCTTTACATACAGCCATCATACTCCTCAGGGAGGACAGGGGTTCTCCGTCTCAGAGGTTTCAGACAGAAATGTGAAAACGAGCAGGCTCAAAGGCGACTCAGTGAGGATGAAGTATTACTCCAAGTGAAACATAAAACAGCAGATTACGGCTTGCAAATGCGCACAGGGACAAAAAACATACTTTTTTTTGGAGACATGACTCGTGGTCTGATGAAAGTAAAGTTGAACTGTTTGGCCATAGTGACCATTGTTACATTTGGGAGGGAAAAGGGGGGAAGCTTGTGACCCTGAGAAAACCTGACTTGGTTACACCAGTATGGTTGGGAGGACATGGCTCGAATTACAGCAAACTATAGTGACAAAACTATTGACACAAGCCATACAATTAAAAGGCAATGATACCAAATGCCAAGGAAGTGCATGTTAACTTTTGATTTCAAAGAAAGTAATTAAAAAAAAAGAAGAGAGAAACTAAATTTGATCATTGTGGAATTTTAGCAAATAGAAATTATTTGGGGAATTCGAAACTGAACTGAAACAGGAGACGTTCACTTGGATTTCACTTCAGACAGTGAGAAAAAAAGTTTGACTGTCTTTCTGTACAGTGTATGTAAACCTCTGGTTTGAACTGTACCTCACTTTAAGAGCCTCGATCCCCAGTTTGGGAAGAGGGCCTTCATTTAAAACTTGTGTCATACACTTTTTAACAGCTATTCTGGGGAGTATGCAGATGTTTTATTGCAAAGTACAGACATCACGATCCCGTCTCTCCCTTCCCCCTTATTCCAGTGATTCCTTGAAGAAAGTTTTCCCTTTCGTTGATACCCCTTCACACTGGCAGTTTTTAATCAGCTAGTTATTTCATAATATGCTATTAGAAGTAGTCAGGCAGGAATTGGGTGACTTTGTGTTGACAAGTAAATATGGGATGCAGAATAATACTCACCCGCTCTGCAGGTCCAGGGTCTTGACTTTCTGGTCGGATGACACCAGCAGCTTTACCCTGCTTGGTCCCCGGTTCCGTCCAGCTCTGCAAGACACCTTTGTCTCCATAGTCTGCGGAGACACACGCAGATGACGGACCACAGTGAGCATCCCAGCTCTCCCACCCGGCAGAGACCAGCACAGGGAGCAGCTGCTTACCATCCGCAGCCCTGAAGGTGATCAACTTCCCAACAAACACCAGAATGAGCAGCGCCCAGCCGCAAACCCCGAGGAGCAGCCAGTGGTGGCGCATTGCTCTGAGCATCAGCTGACGGCCATGTCTGAACTGGACACACGAACACAGAGTCACACACACACACAACCATGCAAAACATGGAGGCTGGACGAGCGAGCTAGCTTCACTCAGAGCCTCCCACCGAGGGACCAGCCGGCTTACAGTTATCTGTGTGACAACGGGAGGAGTAAGAGTTCTCAACGTGGCTTCTGGGTGTAGGTTGTTTATTAACAGAAAGGGATAATTATCTAATAACGTGGATTGTTGTGAAGCTCCGTGCTAACTGGCCACTTACCTCGCCAGCTAACCACACCTGTCCACTAAAACCTCAAACTGGCTCGTTTTTCAACTTGAAATCCGTTCAGATGTAAATTCCACACCCACACTCACCTTCTGAATGAGGGTAAGCTACTTTACAGCTGCCCAGACTGTGGAGAAAAGGCTGGATGGAGGCATAACAGCAGCCCAGCCCAATGATGTACACGACCCGTTATTCACACTGGCACCGGAGGTAAAAGGAGCAGCGCCCCCCAGCGGCAGCGCGGGAAACTGCACTCCAGTTTTAACCCTATGAAACTGCCTGTTAAACTCTCCTCTTTTCATCAGCAAGTATTACTTTACTGGAAATTCATATTCAAGCACAATTTTAGTCCCCACAGCCCACACAAATTAATGAGTAAATATATACAATTTCCTGTTGCTCCAAAGATAAAGGAAGTTCATTTCAAACTGATCAATGGTATATACACTTCCAAGGAGTTTCTATGACTTTGTTTATCAAAGTTATTGTCATTGCTTGGAAGCTTTGTTAATACATAATAAAAAAAAATAATAATAAAAAAAGAGATATGTCCGCGCTTTCTGATGACGTTGCACATAATGATTGGCTGTGATGACGTTTCGCATTATTACTGGCTGCAAGTTTCTCCCGTCGCAGTGTAAACAAGTTTGGAAGCTCCGCTTCGTGGAAAGCTAACGTGACTGTGTGAGGTGAAAGGGACGCTACGAGTGGTTTTATGCCTCCGGATGTCCCAAAGCAGCAATGCTCACTTTGTTTAACTTCAGGACCGACTGGAGGTTTCTGGTTTGTCCTTTATTGCGCCTCTTCCTTTTACTTTTCCCTTCCAAGTACTTTACAAGTGTTTTTTTGAGCATCAAGCACATTTCTTCAACATAACCTATTTGATTATGCATGTATACTTGTTGGATTTTTTTTTTTTTTTGGGGGGGGGGGGGGGGGGGTTCTGTGTATTATCTACCGATCCCTCCATCCAGCCATACCTTATTGTAGTTTGTCCATGTGGTGTTGCCGTAGTTCATACTGCGTGACGTTTCCGCCAGGCGCAGACACAAGCCCCGCCCCGGACAGATCTGGTTCCAACAGCGGAAACGGGTTGTGATCAAGCCAGAGGTGTCACTCGTAGATATAAAACTATGGGTCTATGCTAGGGGTGGGCAATCCTGGACCTCGAGGGCCGCAGCCCTGCACGTTTTAGATGTCTCCTCACATCAATACAGCTGACAGCAATTAGTGGCTCCTTGTCAAGCCTTCTGCAGAGCCTCATCATGATGACAGGTGTGTTTGAGCAGGGAAACATCTAAAACGTGCAGGACTGCGGCCCCCGAGGACCAGGATTGCCCACCCCTGCGGTCACTGAACACCGGACCACTGGTCCTCCCTATTAACCACTCCGGGCCTGAGTGCAGTTAGAAAGTGTACATAGCAAAACTATAAATACAACTTTGTTTTTTTTTTAGGGTCACGATCTACCCCACTAATGGTTTTTTGTTTTGTCAGCTTCAGACGTGACACATCCGGCCAAAATAAACATACCAGAATTCGAGGGTAATATTTCTGCTTTTACTCACCAAAATCTTCAGGATGTTAATGCACAGCCAGTAGGCCACATCTCTATATTTCTTCCAGTTCATGATTGAAGCTATGTGGTCTGTACTGTGTCTCAGTAGCACGAGGAATCACTTACCAGTGAGTTACATTTACACCTGTTGTCAGGAGAGCACTATTCCTGTTTGTTCACATTCTATCAATTTCAAGTAAGGCGTGTCCATGCACTCACCCACAGGTCAACGGTTCATATTTAAAGATGTATGGAGAGAAACTGTCACAAAGATGGTTAATAATACATTTTGAATGCGAGTATATTTTCTTTCAGCAAATAAGTCCCGTTTCAGTTACTTTCCTAAAACACACAGCAAGACTTGAAGTTTTAATTACATGTGGATTAAGATACTCAGTTGAAAATGACACACTTGGTTTTTTTCTGCAGGTATTGTCTTTCTTAAACCAACCAAGCCTATGAAATTATATTTTCCTTCAACAAAGAGTACACCTCTATTGTTCTGCATTCCATGACAGGTTTTGGTGAGAGGGGGGTAATATACCAGTTTGAGCACATTGAGTTCTTCCTGCTCAGCCACAAATTTATTTATAACACCCAATGAACGATCCCACTGAACCTTCAGGTAAGTGCAAACACAAAAATAAAGACAGAAGACTTGATCAACTTTTATGTTTTTTATTCCACTCGCAGAGGGGAAACATTTAGTTTTCATCAACATTGACCGTCTGCAGGCCTGTTCGGGATAAAAACGGAAGAATCGTTAAAAGACAAGTCTTCAAAGCTTTCACATGTTGGAAAACGGTGAAGTTTTACCTTTGCATGTGGTGACGGGAACATATGTGACCAGGGTGTACAGCTTGTTGGGAGAGTCCTCATCCTCGTTACGCTTCCTGGAGAGCCTCACGCGGATCCTGTACGGCACATTCCTGCAAAAAATAAAAAAGTGACAGTTGATGAGTATGACACTTCACACCCACTCAGAGCTACCATCTCTCTAAATGCGGAGGTTTTAATTAATGAATTTGAAAAGTAAATGAAGAGGAAGCTCAATTTAACAGCAGGTGATGTACAAACGTGACACATTGGGACAAAACGGCAACAACAACAAAAACAACTGCTTTTTGCGTTCACATCAACTGTTAGTTTGAACCCTCTCTCACCTGATCCCCTTGCTCCACACAGCCTTATTGAGGCGGGTGTCGATGCGGACGTCGGGCGTTCCCATCTCCTTCACGGCGAACTTGCGGATCTCCTTGATGGCGCGGGGAGCCCTCCTCTTGAAGCCTCTGCAAAAACAACAACGTTAGGTTGGCACCACGACGTGATTGAGAGGCGACTGTGGCTCCGCTGACAGAATGGTCGTCTCTCATTCAGAAGGTTGCAGGTTTGACTCCCCACTCGTCCTCCTGAAGATGATTGATAAAAGTATCTAAAGCCTTTTACGCCATACAAGAATAGGGCTCTATTAAAAGACACTGTTTCAATCATGCACAATTTCCAAACGTATGACACAAAAATCATGCAGCTTTACTGTAGTTTAGCCAAATGTTATAACAATGAAAAACAAAAAGGGGACAACTGCAACCCTAACAGTTTTAAAGAGGATTCAAATTCAACTGGGAGACTAGCACAGCCTTTGTTGTTGTAGTTTTCCCTGTCAAAGAGCCTTGAAATGCATGGCCTTAAATTAAGCACAACTGTTGAGCATTCTCCACAATCATAATATTTAATCGCACCAACAGAGGCTACCACCTTAAGATTGGAGTGCAAGTTCATGTTTAGCTACCACACATGGCTGAATAGATACCAGCTGGTTTTAAACAGCCCAGGCAGAGCTCTGATGAAATCTGCAACAACAGTACTTACATCCCATGGATGCGCTTGTGGACATTGATGGTGTACTCTCTGGTCACAACCTCGTTGATGGCTGAACGCCCCTTTTTCTTTTCTCCTTTCTTTGTTGGGGCCATCTATGGAAACACAAGCAAGTAGAATCAGAGGAGCTCAACGCGCAACACAAATACTCAGCCGACATCTTTTTGTGAAGACACAAGCTCGCGTGAAGCTCTTTTAAACACGCATCAGACGCAAATTCTCGATATTTATTATATTAGCATCATTTGTGTTCAGGCCATACGGGTCTGTTCGGCTCATTGAAGCTCGTAGTAGCCATGCAACCAACGTAGCGGTTCTTCGCTTACAACTACGGTCTTCATCAGAACTGACCGCCTCCAAAACAACCCCGTATGCACAATACATCGCTTATATACACATTTACAACATGAATGGGATAAAAAGTGCTTTAAAAACCAGCCGATGGCGACAGATTGTGTGAAAATACTTTCCGATGAAAATACTCACATCGGCTCGAAGCTGAGGCGGAAGTCGGAAGGACGGAATTGAAGCAGAGGATGCTGGGTAAAGGAAAGCGGTCCGGTCAGAAATGTGTCCACGGGAAACAAACAGTAGATGGTTCCGCCACGCTCTCTGAAGCCACCACGTAAAACGTATTCAAATATGCAACAAATTAAAACGTATGCAATTTATAATTACCATTGTGAATAAAGTTAATGTAAATTACCGATATGAATCTATATTTTATGAAAATACAAAGAAAAACATTTAATCCCTCCACTTTTGTATTATTCTATCTAATGTCATAATTATCCATATACGTATGATAACACTAAGTAAGAACTTAGTTTTACAGTCATACCAATATACACATTCAGATAGTGTATCCAACCCCCAAATTCCTATTTACTTAATTTGCTTCATTTACTTTTGGGGGAGGTAATTATTAGTTATATTTGTGACAACACTCAGCATCTGCTGCTACACCATGTTTATTCCACCTAAATCTCGGTTCAGTTATTCAAGCTGTTGGAGATAACCACTTTGATTACATGAATATTGCAGATCACAACAAGTAGCTCATCTTAAAACATCTTCTGCAGTTGACAAGAACTACTAAATAATAAAAATAGATTTCTATTGTGCTTTTCACAACTTACCTTCAAAAAGTTTTTCGTGGTTGGCTAATCAATATTGAGTCACTTGCCAATATCTGCACTTAGATTTGTTTTGTGGCAATTCTGGCAAAATGTCAATACAAATGTAAAAAAAAAAGTCTTTATTCTACAGTATAAAATACAGTTTAACCAGATATGATTTTCACATATCAATGTTGACCACTTTGGATAAACAAACAAAAAAATGACAGGGCAAATCAGACCATAAGATGTCGATATCAGCAGGTCTACTTTGACTTCATGTCAACTTTTCATGGCCATGGCAGAAGGCGCTGCATCATATCCGGAACGTTTAAGACAAACACACAATTCCATTGTTAATCGATTCCATGTCCATTGCAATTGTGTTGGCACTCACAATCTGCTTTTCCAATGTCTCTGGTTCTCTTTATCCAGCTGGGTGAGACTTGATACTCTGATTTATCACATTTCCAGTCACTTTTCTCTAAGCAGAGTGCTGTTTGTGTCCTATTGGGGAGCATTTTATGTTTGTTTTTTTTCTGGATGGTGTGGGTTGGTAAGGAGAGGGATTCCATGTGCTGGGTGACTTCAGTTGAAAAAACAACAACAACAACACACCAACAGCTGCAGCAGATGACATTCAGTGAGGCAATATTATTGACGAGAAATGTTTCTTCGGGTCCCTGCAGGAGATTTCATTGTCGTAGATCTCTGTGGTGAAATGCTTGAAGATACTGTGTGATATTGTGCATCCAAACAACAGCATCAATCACATTATTTGCAGGCTGTGGTTCATACAAAGCCAAAGACCCGTTACAAAAATGAACATCTAACATTTTTAATGCACAGTTGTGGTAACTGAAGCACAGGTAATGAAAAGCAATCCAACATTTTAACTTGGTTAAAGATTGACAATTTAAAGTCTGCTGTCAAAACACACAAGAAAACATGAAGCCACAAAGGTGTGACTGGTTACACACCTCCACCAGTGAGCGTTTGACAGTCTATGAACTGCAATTACAGACCATCCAAAACATGTGAAGCACCACTGAGACTCCATTTTTATTTCCTAATAAAAAGGCTACACATATAATGACGAGACGGGAACAGAGTGAGTGAGGATTAAAGTAACACTTTGAGATGTCGCTCTCTCAGGACACACACACCTCTGCCTGAGCTGCAGTATTTATCGTACTGCCGCCACCTTCAGCCACCTCGGCGGCCGGCGCTGGCCCACTGTCCGACCTCTCCGGAGCCACAGCCTGACTGGCCATAGTCCTTCTGAAGAGCCGCATGCTCATCTGCAGCAGCTCGCTGTCCACCACGGGCGTTGTGGGGTACTGCTTGGTGAGACCCTAATGAGACCAAACAGACCAGTTAAGAGATCGAGACATGTTGCTCTCAGTGTGATCAGCACAGGAGAAAAACGACATCCACCTTCTCGTTTTTCAGCAACTGCCGGCGGATGGCAAAGTCCCTGCGGGCACACAGGGCCTTGCAGCAGGGCCCCAGGTTGCTGAGTAAGCCGGCCCTCTCCACTCGTCTGTTGAGGGCCGCCATGTTCAGGGCCCCCAGGTCATGCTCGAAGAGCTTGTCAGCATCTGGAATTACAGCGTGGGTGGAAAGTCTCAGACATTATTTAATATCATATTGAGATTTTACAGATCTTAACATTGGGAATCAAATCTCACGTGTCAGCACTCTGTGTGAAATCCTTTTAATTTAATTGAAATTACACTTGTGATTTTGGGAAAAAAAAATACACAAAAACCCTCAACCCAAGTCTGCTGTGGCGTGTAATGAAACAAAAACATTCTTGAACAAAATACTGCAGTTGTGTTTTGGTCTGAAGGTGCAGCGTACCTTTGGGGTCATCCAGCTCAGACTTGCACACCGCTCTGACTTTCTCCAGCAGTTCCGGTCCAGCAAGTCGCTTGGAGACACCCGCTCGAAGGAGCACCGCTCCGGGGGTGAAACGGAGCAGTGCTGCACCCGCTGTCCGGGGCTCCTGCTTCTGCTTGGGCATCAGGCTGGACCAGTCGACGTCAATGACGTCCAGAGGACCTGAACGCACAAGGCAGCTCATATTAAACGGTTTCGATGAAAACAATTAAGCCCATCTTAAATGTGACAGTACCTGTAATTTTCTCCTCCTCTTGTTGATCCTCTTTTTTCTGACTGTCGGCCAAAATCTCATCCAGCTCGTCATCGCTGATTGGTTCATACTCCTCGCCAACAGACGCCACTGACTGACTGTCTTCTTCTTTCCCATCGTCATCTCCTGTGAACGCAGCACAAAACACACTCTCAAGTAATTCATCTCGACAGGAAAAGTAAGGAAATTTAAGTGGTTTGTCTTCGAACCATCAATGCTGTCCGCCTTCTCGGGCTCACGCTGTTCTACAAGATGATGGCTGTTGCTCTGTTTCTCCGTCTCCGAGGGAGTGAAGGCTTCTCGGGGCAGCAGAGGCTCATACTCGCTCCTATCCTGCCTCATGTCTCCTCTTCCCTGGGCCCTCGGGTCCACGTGGGGCGGCAGGTCCATCAGCATCATCCTGTCCCTCTCTCTCTCGTTGCCTCGTTCGCCCCGGTCCCGCTCTCTGTCTCGCTCGTGCTGCTGGAGGAGACCCTCGGGGAGGAGGCGGTCCCTGTCCCTCATGTCCCGCTCCCTCAGGAGGGGTTCACGGCCAGGACGCATCAGCAGGGGCTCCCGTCCGCGGCTGGGCCAGTCCCTGGGCTCGGGCTCCCAGTCCCTCTGCTGCTGCAGGGGCTGCTGCAAGAGGGGCGGCTGCTGTGGCGGCGGGGGAGGCGGCGGCGGCTGCTGCTGCTGCTGCTGCTGCTGCTGCTGCTGCTGCTGGGGTCGCAGGTCCTTCCGCTCACGCTCTCTGTCGCGCTCGAACGGCTCGCGCTCCCTCTCTCGCTCGCGGCTGTCGTAGGAGCCGGCTCGGGACTGAGACCTGGCCTGCCGCTCCGAGTCGGGGGAGCTGCGTCTGGAGCTGTGGCTGCGGGAGTCCTGGCGGTCTGCAAAGTAGCAAGTGGGTCAGAAAGGGTTGAACTTTGTGCTCACCAGCTTACATGCTCGGGGTTTCTGGGTGGGTTTACCTGACGACGTGCTGCGGCTCGGCTCGCCTCTCCTCAGCTGGTCGATTCGAGACTTCCTCTCGGCTCCGGGAGGCTCGCTCACCACGAGCCTCTCGCGCTCCCTCTCCCTTTCTCTCTCCCTCCCTCGTTCCCGGTCTCGTGAGTTGGTGCCCGGCAGCCGGCCCCGGCGCGACCTGGGGCCCTGGAGGTCCTCGCGATGTGCCGACTCATTGGAGGGTGAGCGCAGGCGGCGCGATGATGTGCGGCTCTGGTTGCTGCCCATGCTGCTGCTGCGCACCTGCTCTGGTGGGGGTTTGCGGAGCAGCGGCTGAGACATGAGTGGCTGTGGGGTCATCGTCTGCAGCAGTATGGGGGGTTCCTGCGAGAGCAAAGGGGCAATGGGGGCTGGATTGCAGCGCTCTCTGTCCCTGCCCATCCTGGGGCCACCGCCTCTTCTCAGAGGTTCAGCAGGGGGCCGCTCAGCAGGGAACGGGGGGGCGTGCGTGTCGAGAGGACCCACTCGGTCGGTGACCTCCTCATCTGACCAGTCACTGAAATTGTCCATTTTGGGCGGTGGGGGCGGTTCGGCGTTGCCTCCGAGGCCGCGGTGATCAGGCCTCATGGAGGGTGGCGGTGTCCGAGGCCCTCTCTTCCTTTTACCGAGGGGCAGGTGGGTCAAGGTCTCCTCCTCGGACACGTCAGACTCTCCTCGAGAACGTTTCCTCTTCCGGTCCAGTGCCTTCTTCTTCGCTCCTTTCCTGGGGGAGTGTAGAGGCGGCAGCACGTCTGCAGCCGCCGCTGGTGGGGGCTCGGGGTTGAACAGATCCCCGGCTGCGGCTAAACCATTGCCACCGGCCACCTCGTCGTCTTTACGGCCCTTCTTCAAGCCCTTCCTCTGCGACTTGGTTTTCTTTTTCCCCTCCTCCTGGGACTGGGCGCTGGCAGCGTCTCTGTCGTCGCTCGCGGCGGCAGGGGCCGGAGCAGGAGACGGGGTGGCGTCTCGCTGGTCGCGGGCTCGTGTGCGGGAGTCGGGCAGGATGTCCGAGAGCTGCTCCGCACGGCGGTCGCCGGCTCGGCTTCGCTCCACGCCTCGGAGCTCGAGGTCTTCATGGCGGCCGCGCGTGTCCCGTTTCTCCACGGTCCCCCTCCGCTCCTCCTCCTTCCAGTGGGCGGCCTTGTCGTCAGAGGCGGTGGCCCGTGGCGGCGACCGCAACAGAGGGTCCTGTGGCCGCACCACCTGACTCAGAAGACGGTGTTTGTCTCCATCTGCACAAACACACAGCACAGTCGAGTCAGCCTAAAACGCTGGGTGGCGAGGAGGTCACTCACTTTACCAGATTAAACTAAATACTTTTGACGTACATTTGTGGTCACAATCAACACTTTTTCCCACATTTGCATTTGTACAGTTCAGGAAAACAGAAGAAAAGTAAATTCACAGTCACACCAGAAATAAATCGTGATCCCAGGGTGCTTTACAGGGTGTGTCTGCATTATAAAAAGAGGTGTATTCCCCATCAAACATGTCCTTTCAAAAAGATTTTCCCTACTGTCAGATGGAGGCGGACACACTGGGCTGGGGAGGAGGGGCTGTGGGTGGAGCTTGGCCTGCCCTCGGCCAATCGGGCGCTCACTTTTGTCTTCACCACTGTTGTAGCCGTCACTGTCCGCGGGGCTGAGATCTCGTGCGGCGCGTTTGGGTGACTGCCGGGGGCTCGGGCTGCTCTCCACCCGGGCTCTCTTACGACTGCAGAGATGAAACAGCGAACAAGTGAAATTGTTAAATCCATTTAAAAAAGGGAAGTGAAGTCAAATATTTAAAAAGAGTCAAAGTGAAAAATATTTACAGGTTATAAATAAATAAAATGTAAATATCAAGAGAAAAGATTATTTGAATAGACTTGAATTCTAAATATTCGATTAATAAAAAATGAAATTTTAAGAACATACAAAAAAATGTCATTATGATAAAAACGGAAAACAAAGTGGAAAAAATTTTGAAAAATGTGCAAACGCCATATTGAAAAGACATTATGAGAAATATCGACATACAATCTTAGTAATTAAAAAATTAAGAATATAATGAAAAGGGGTCCCCCCCCCAAGAAAAGAATCAACTCTTCAGAAATGTATGAAATGAGAAATTTCTGAGAAAGAAAAGGCATAATTAAGTAGACATATTTTTTAAGAAAAGGTTAATTTGGATAATTTAAATGTTCATTTTAATTTAAAACCAAAGGGACTAAACAAAATTCTTCTTTTATACACTGATGCAACCTGAACACGGTGTCGTGGACACAAGCACCTTTGAGAAAAACTAAACTGTTAATTGTTTTTCTGGTGTGATTCTTTATTGTGATGCAGCTTGAAAACAAAGCATGACGATGGAGACGCTCACCTCAGCTTGCGATCGTCCCTGACGTCTCGAACCAGCCGCTCATCTCTGGGGTCTTCTCTCCTGTCCCGCCTCTCCTCCCTCCCCCTCTCCCTCTCCCTCTCCTCCCACTCTCGCTGCCTCTCTCGCTCCCGCTGCTCCCTCTCCCTCTCTCTCTCCCGCTCGCGCTCCCTTTCCCTCTCCTTCCTCTCCCTCTCCCTTTCCTCTCGCTCCCTCTCCCGCTCCTCGCGCTCCCTCTCTCTCTCTCGCTCCCTCTCCCGTTCACGCTCCCGCTCCTTGGCCCGCTCCCGCTCCCTCTCCGCCTCCCGCTCCTTTTCCCTCTCCCGCTCTCTGTCCTTCTCCTTCTCCCTCTCGCGCTCTCTCTCCCGCTCCCTGTCTCGGTCCCGCTCCCGGGTCCTGTCGTCCCGCCTGTCCTCGGCTCGGTCCGTCCTACGATCGTCCCTTCTCTCCTCCCGCTCCGAATCCTCCGACCTCCCCTGGTGTCTATTTGGGGAAGCTCCTCTTTGGTCTGGGCACAAAACAAACCAATCACAAATCAGTTTGTGGTCCTCGACACGTCATGATGTCTGTTCAGATCACACTCCAACCTCTGTCTCTGTTGTCTCTCCGATCCCGCTCTCCGTGCCCTCCTCGCCTGTCGTAGGAGGAGTCTCTGGCCGGCTCAGCTCTCCTGTCGCTCTCGTAACGATCTCGATCGGAGCCCCGATCGGAGCTCCTCTCTGCGCTGCGTTCACGTGCAGCGCTACTGCGGGACTCCCAGGTGTCGTGGGATTCCAGCTGGGAGCTGCGGGAGTTTCTGTTCGAGCCTGATGCGAGAAAAAAAAGAGGAAAAGAGTTTACTCACAGATGCATGGAGAGTAGTCAGAGTGGTGCGGGACTGCAGAATCACTTCTTGCCTTTCTCGGATGCTTCGTTGGCACGCCCTCTTCCTCGCCCGTTCCTGTCTGCTCGGTCCGTCCTCACATCGGTGCGACCTCCTTCCTCACGCCCGTGACCCCGTCCGTAGCTCCTGTCGTCCTGAGCCGTCTCCTCCTTCCTGTGGGAGTCCGTTCTGTCCCGGTCTTTCTCTCGCTCTCTGTCTTTCTCCCGCTCCCTGTCCTTCTCCCGCTCCCTGTCTCGGTCTCGCCTCTCCAGCGACTCACGACTGGAGCGGGTGTCCGTCCGGCTGTCTCTGGAGTCCTTCACGTCGCGGCCATCACGGAACTCACGGACGGTTTCCCTCCCTCGGTCACGAGCATCTCTGCTCTCCCGGTCATCTCGTGAAGATGCCTGTTCCGAGTCGTAGTCGCGGTCATCGCGGACGTTGTCTTTGTCTCTTTTGCTGCGGCTGTCTGTTCACAGAGAAAACACAAAGCTCGTTAAATATCAAATTCTAAGTTACATACAAATCCCGATGTAGTCATTAAATAAGAAAATACCATCTCTGCGCTCATATCGGCGGTCCTGGGCAGGTGGGCTCCTCTCTCGCTCGCCTCGACTCCTCTCTCGGCCCCTGGAGTGGCGCCGGCTGGGGCTCGACCTGTCGGATCGCCTGGGGGGCGAGGAGGGTTCGTGGGAGGGGGCGGGCGAGCGGGAGCGTCGGGAGCTTGGGGGCGAGGAGGTGGAGGCCTGCGCCGTGGAGCTGCGGTGGTAGGCAGGAGAAGAGGAGCGCCGCCGGCGGGGGGACGGCGTGTGTCTCTGGGTGGAGGAACCCGAGTGGGAGGACGGGGAGCGGTGGCGGGGTGGAGTGGGGGTGCGCTGGTGGCGTTGTGGGGATGGTGACCTGCGGTCGCAAGATGGTGAAAAGTGGTTAATATTTCCCCAACATCTTTGATTAAACAACATTTTTAGGGCTGGAGGTCCACTGGAGCCACTGTCATGCTAACCTTTGGGGAGAGGAAGTGAACGCTGCGCTCTTGTGAGACGAAGCTTTCGGAGAGGCGGATTTCTTCCTGGCTGGGGGCGACGCCCCCCTGGAGGCAAACGGCACGCTGCCTGACCGCTCCTCAGACGTCACTGACCTTTTGGCCTTGTGGGAACTGTCCGATCGATCCCTACAAGCGAATCGGCAATGGAGAGAAGTTGTAGGTGTGGACAGAGCGGAAGTGGAGTGCTCGGCTTCCATTGCTCACGTCGTTACCTGCGTTTCTCCTTCTTCTCTTTATGCTTCTCCGTGTCTCGCCCTCGATCTTTTGCCTCCTTCTGCTTCTCCACAGACTTCTCCTTGTTTTTGTGTTTTCCTTTGTGCTTCTTCCCGATCATCACGGGGAGGTCCAGAGGAATGGGTGGAGGAGGGCTCGGGGTACGGGGCCCTTTCTTCTTACTGTGACCCCCCTTGGAGGATCTGTTCACAATAAACCTGCAGCATGAGTCCCAGTGAAACAGTGTCTTAAATGTATATTTATGAGTTCATACATGTTTGAAGAAAAGAGTGGACTCCGTATTACAAAGATATACAGCTGCTTAAAGTCCTCATGGGTGCAGCATGCAGGATTTGGATCATTACACACAAAACCTTGAGAAAGTGTTCGTACCTGGTTGTCTCGGAGGCCGGCGAGGACACGGATGCCTTCTTCTCTTTCTTCCCAGAGCCCGCCCCTTTGGTTCCACTCTTGTGTTTTGGGGGCGTACTGGACTTCCTGGATGATGGTGAGTCTTTGGAGCTCAACTGCTCAGGGGAGGCCTGAGAAACATTTTAATCAGCCATATGTAATACATCGACATGAATCTCTTTGATTGAATACTGAATATAAAAGCGAGGGTCGAAAAATTAGTCACCAGTTTTACTCACCTTTGGCAAAACTGTACTTCTGGATTTTGTGGGAGTCTCATCTTTCTTAATGACGATCTCTTCTCTCTTATCCAAGTTCTCCTGCTCCAGTTTCATCAGTTCACGCTGAATCTTCTGGCGCTTCATCTCCAGGGATAACTCGTAATCGTAGTCTCCGATGTCCGAGTCTGAAAATCAAACAGAAAGCAAAACAAGAAAGAATGCTTGTTAATTAAAAAATAACCATTCACAAGTTATTTGTTGTATATAACTGAGGAAAAGGGATGGAACCTTCACGGTTTGTTTCCCACTCTGTGGGCTCTTCTTCGCTGGCTGGGGTTCGCTCTTTTGTGATCTTAATGTCCTCCTTTTCCCGGTGCCGACCTCTGGAGGGCTCTCTCTGCTACAGAAAAATACAAACATGTTTCAATCACATGTTCACCTGCTGTTGCTCTTGAGTTTCCTATTTTAACTATCTAAATATTAGAAAATTAAAGACACGAAAAGCAGAGGACTCACTCTGACTGTGGGGGATGTGGGCTCGTCTAGGTCTCGCTTCAAGTTTTCTGGGTCAACATCTTGTCTTTTATTCTTCATCCTCTCCCGCAGATCACCTGTGGGTCTCTCGGCTGACCTGTAAAATGAAGAAACAAGAACGACCGTCAGTAGAAAAACACACATTTTTATAGAAGCAGCTATTAAATCTGAACCGTCTTACCGGCTGAAGCTAAATCCTTTGCCTCGCGGCTGACTTCCATGTGTGTAGCGACAAGTGTTGCCGTAACTGCAATTACCGGTCTTCAGCCAATTTCTACAGTGACTCTGAAAGACAAAAAAACAAACAAACTGAATCCACAGCGAATGCCTGACGCAGGCGTCTTTTGGAGAGGATTTTTTTTGCATATATACATAGTGGGGACTCTCAATGGTACGTACATCAGCAGCATTACTCCCAGTGCTGGGCCCGAGCCTTTCAAACACACTTGGCCTGCGGGAGGGGACGGCGGGGTTGGCGGTGCTGCTGGTTGTGGTGGTACTGCTGCTGTCAGATATGGTTTTTGAATTCTCCACTGTTACCTTCCGCCTGATCTTGGACATTCTGCAGGACTTAAGATGAGAAAACAAACAAAGAAAAAAGAAGAAGAAAAGCTTAATGAAAAGAAAAAACACCAGATCAAATAGGGACCACACAGAACCCCGCAGATATGGAGGATTTATTTGTGTAAGTTATTTAATGACGCTTTTTGGGGAATTCAAAAGCTTTACCAGGATCTACAACATTCACACTAATATTATTAATGTCATGTTGAGGCGATCTGTATTGATAAATCCATAGGCAGTCACAATGGCAATATGAAAGTGAGCCTAACAAGTATAATAAAGTTAGAAGTCAGTCTTTGAAATAATCGACTCCTCGTTTTAATAGAACTCATTCATTCAGTCACACTCTGCTACAGATTGTAACACTTTTCGAGCGTCGGAAAATCTCAATAAGTGAAACAGCCGGTAGTCCACCATAACAAATCCGACCCAAAACATAAACATATGCAAATCTAACGGTGAGCTCTCTGCAGCAGCTCTATGCTAACTTCGACCAAGCATCAACGCAGGCTAACTCCGGGTGAGCTCAGGCCACCTGCTGATTTTAACCCTTTAATTCAAGTTTCTGCGGTGTGCAGCAGAATCTAGCGCATAAAAGAGCCGCAACGATCTGCGGGTTACTCAAGAGTTGTTCACAGCCCAGCATGCCTCGGACTGGATAAGAGGCTAACAATGCTAACAGTGAGCGCGGGGCCTTCAGCCTTCTCCAGCTGCGTTTCTGGCCTCAGGCAGACACAAGCTCGGCCTTACCCAGGATAAAGTATCGGTGTCGCATCTACTTTAGTCCGGTGAAAATGAGCCAGCACTTGTAGAAATAACAAGGCTTGAATTATTCTTTAAAATCACAAAGTGCTGTGTGAGCCGTCATATTGGCGGAGTGCGCGTCATACGTCCCCGTCTTCTTCGCTGGTTTTTAAGATTGTTCATGTTGCATGATTACATCGTAGCGCCACCTCCGAACTGCGGCGATGCTTAGTACTGTCTTTTCCTGTCTTTAATTCAACTGTTTTTTATTTGTAATGTTAAGTTTCTAAAATAGTAAAAGAAAAACAATATTGAACTTGATGAGACTGTTTGAAAACGGCTCAGATCAATTATTGTCAACAAGTAGAGGGATGAAGATCTGTGGTAAATGTATATGAATGCTTATAATACTGTAATGACTGTGCAGGATAATTATAAGATTTGAGTGTTGGAGAAATTGGTGTGATGTGGAATTATACATGTGTATTATGTGTTTATGTACCCAAGTATGCATTTCTCAGTAGATATGTGTATATTTGTATAGAGGATGTGTATGCGCATGCATGTGTAAATATGTTCAAATTAGTGTCAATAGCTTTTTTGTGTATCTACTTTATTTTGCATCTTTGACGTGTAGAATAAATTAACAATAAAAGAAACAATTTCATTGATAAAATATTACTAACAATTTTAAATTAATATTTTAAATCCAAAGGAATACAATGTTTTTATAATACTGTGGACAATTAAAAGTATTTCCTTACATTTTAAATTCAGTCAGCATTCCCTAATTATTTCTGAAATTGAGATTATCGTGATGTGTTTAAATTGCAGATATATAAATGAAATTCATGTTCGATTCAACGTTTTATTCAGAGACAAACAGGTGAAATAAATAGAGGTCATGATTGTTGTCAGAGTAACGACTGCAGCCATTGTCAGCACTGCAACATCTGAGCACACAACACATTTACATCAGTCAGTTAAATAGATAAATTATAGCTATTGACTGACATCCCGGATTACACAGCTCACACGAGTGTGTTGTTCTTTCAGCAATTGAGTAATTTGCAGGTGCAGGATAGGGGTTTTCTCACCTCGTGGCACATCTAACTGAGACTTATGTTGATTTTCTATACAAATCATCTTGCGTGGATTCGACCAGGTTGTATAGAAAAGACCAAGTGTTACAAATCAAAGTCAGAGTAAAAACACTAATATAAAAAATAAGACACCGTTTCACAGTAAGTTGTGATCTTGACATAATAAAAAAATAAACAAAAAAAAAAAAACAGTTTTCCAGACGTGTATTGCTTTGCCTTTGGTCCTAACATGGAGAGATCATGGAGTTATCCCACTGCTGTTGTCAATTGATGAAATGCAGACAGGGTGTGGTGTGTCTCTGAAATGACTCACACTCCAAGTCGAACTTCATGCAACAGGACAATCATAGATGAACACAAAGGGGATGGGAGAAATTAAAAGACATGACAGGAAGTGATGAAATTGTGCCGATCGTGACCGTTATGGCTTCAGGTTTTTTTTGGTCAGTTGTCCTGGTTTCGCTGAGGAATGCTGGGCTGGTCCACGGTTTGGCACACAGGTCACGGTGAAGGTCAAAAGCGATCGGAATGGATGACTGGCGGTGTGAAGTATTGGCAGCTTCGTGTGAAACGACACTTGGTTATTTGGTCTTTTTCAGAGTCAGACAGTGTTGTCATCTGGGATGATGTGACGTGCAACGGCCTCAGAGGTTGGTCTCATCCCATGTCGGGTCGTTCATGTTCTTCAACACTCTCCTGATGATCCTCTCCAGCTCCTTTCTCGCCCGCTGCTCCTCCTCCAGCGTCCTCTTCATCCTCTTGTTGTCCTGTCAGGAGAACAAATGGCGCAAACTGTAATAATTGACTTGCAGAGTGGACAATCATATCACAATAAGGCCCACAAATCCATCTTGGTACCTGAAAACAGCTGAATTTGAATGATTAAATAGAGGAAATCTGGTGAGGAATAATGAAAACAGACCTGCTTGAGCTCCTGAACTTCATCTTTGAGACTGTACACGGTGTCCACCAGACTTCTGCAGAAACAGAAGTTAATATTATAACTTAAACACAACCAACAACCTTGATCGCTTACTTCCATTAGTTCTTTAGTTCTCTTTAAAATTACTGTATGATTCTAATGCACTGAACTTATGGTGCACTACGATTATAATACATCACCTCTCCTCCACTACAGTCTGTCCGTTGCTCCTGGTTTCCTCCACAATGATCTTCTCCTCCTCTGGGAACAGCATCTGGACGTCCTTCCTGCTGGAGCCTGGCCACACACCACCACATCGACAGTTATTAACACACAATCTACGTGAAGCACAAAACAAACGCATGCAGTTCACACATTACACACACCAGACAATTTCCCAATTCATTTATGAGAATGAACACACACACACACAAAGACAGTGCATACCTCGGGGAACACACACACACACACACACACACACACACACACACACACACACACACACACACACACACACACACACACACACACACACACACACACACACACACACACACACACACACACACACACACACACACACACACACACACACACACACACACACACACACACGAAATGAAAGGATTTGTTGGAAATGAGGCTGTAAACTGACTGCTTTGCTTTCATGCTCGTGGTTTGTGAAACCGGTGTCTTACGAGAAAACGAGGCAGTCCTGTAACTATGGGCAGTCCAGACACTGTCATAATCCGAGTCCTCTGATTGGTCAGAACATGTCAGGTTGCCAGGGAAACCAGCAACATTGAGGCTGGTGTCAGCGAGCACGTGGTTGTGCATGAGGTCAGTTCCTTGCCAGGCTTTGGAGAACCAGCAATAAATAATGTTTGGAGAGGAGAGGGGGTGCAAATCATATTTGGGACGGGATGAGAGGTTTAAACCAACGATTGAGAAGGAGTGGGCAGTAAAGGAAAAAAGAAGAAGAAATAAGAATAAAGAAAAACAAACCACAGCATGTTAATGGAATAAAGTGATAATTGGAAGGATGAGGAAAGCCGAGGAGTCAGCGTGAGACATAGAAAGAAGAGGAGAGAGGAAAAACATCGTTAGAGCCGAGGAAAGCAGAAACCGGTTAGCGAATAGATGGGTGGGCAGGATGTGTGTATGATGAGCTCACACACACACACACACACATGCACACACAAGTGTACTCACTTGAATTGAGGGTTTGTCGCGTCTTGGCACTGGTACAATAGGCTTCAATTACTTTGAGGATCTGAGCATCCTCTTCTAGAGCTGCAGTACCTAACAGACAAGGACAGACTCATTAGGACATGATCGACGGGAAACAGCCAACAGTTTTCACCTCTGATCATGTCAGGGAACTCATCCAGCAGATTAACCTGCTGCTGTGTTGTAACTCACTCTTTCTGGCAGTGAAATCCTCCTCCGACGGTTTCCGCTCCGGTTTCCTCTTTGGGAGCAGCTTCTTCATGTTCTTTGGACTCTTACTCATATCCTTCAAAGACACATAATTCAGACGGACACAGTTTTTAGTTTGTGGTCAACAGGGGATGACGCAGTGGAGAAGGTGCCGTGGTTAAGTACGATAAGAAGTAGAATTCCTTTGAAGCAGCTCAACATAAAGTACCTCCTTGTAGCAGAGGGCAGCTGAAGGCCGGAGTGGAGGCGCAGGGCGGAGGCAGCTCAAACTCCAGGGTTTGGGAGTACTTGGGGGCTCCAGGGGGGCCCACATGGGGCTGCTATTGACCCCTATCCCGTATGAGGAGGGGTGAGGAAGAGTGTGGTAGGCACTGCCATTGCTTCCTCCCCGAGACTCGGAGTGTCTGGAGGGAGTGAAGGGGTGAGAGGGCAGCTGAAGGGGCAAGACAGACCGCAGAGGAGTGAGGATGGCGAAAGGTCACCGCAGGAAAAGGCAACATGATGAGAGTGGAAAGGTGGAGACCCACCGTGTGACACACGGACGGAGGCCTGTGTGTGTGTGCACCCTGGTTGTGTGTGTGTTTGGTGAGGAGGTCGAGCCAGTCCTGCAGGTTGTGCTGACTGCTACAAGCCACCTGCATCCGCTCGCACTGTCCACCTGTGCAGCAACACGGGTTTCAAAGTACAGACAAATACACATCGCATAAGCACACAAATAATACCTGAGGTTTCATGAATTCCAATTAGAGCGTGAGCTGACCGGATATTTCAAAAGCATTCTTCAAATTTTCTCCGTCTTCTAGTCTGGAGATGAGCATTCCTGATAACGGCACTTTCCCCTTCAAGCACGGAGGGAAGCACAGCGTTACAGCAACACAATACAAACCACTCGTTTAATAACGAAGAGCAAGCGAGAGAGAGCTGAATGGTACCTGGTAGATGAATCCGCTCATTCTGAGGCTGGCGGAGAGCAGCAGCAGGGTGTGAGGGAAGAGGACAAGGTAGCGTTCGTTCGCCTCCTGAAAGACAGAATCATTTTGAGGACGTCACTTGTTCCGGGACACTCTAAACTGCTGAGGCAGGTTGTTTCTATGGTGGTCGCACCTGACAGTTCTGTGTGACGACCATGGCCTGGGACATGTGCAGAACCGGACCGAGGGACCGGATATCTTCTCCCTCCCAGTTTCTAATTGGCTCGGATAAAATCTGCAGCTCCAGGTCTTTCTTCTTCCTCACCTCCTGACACTGAGCCTGAACGCACACAGAGGCAAGCATATGTGCACAACATACACACACTAAAAATAGTCTCATTGAATGCTTCAATAAATCGTATTTAAATCAAATCTTGAAAGTAATAATCTGATTGAGGGAAGGGAGTCTTACTGCCAGGTTCTTAAAAGCTGCCATGGAAGTGTGAAGGTCCGCTCTGTCGGGATGCTGCTCCTAAAACACACAGAAGGTATTTAAAATGAGCCTGTTGGTACACTGTTGTCATTTACACCAGCACCCAGCCATACCTCCATGTGTCTGTCCAGCTCTTTCAGCAGTGTTGGGTATCTCTCCAGTCTGGTGAAGGGTTTACTCAGACTCGTGGTCAGGGTCAAGATCCCAGGATTGGAAGCCCCTTTGGACTCCATGTATTCCCCCAACTCCTCACTGTCATGGAATTCAAGAGCTTTATTGCTGCATGCACAGCAGATAAATATTGAGCAAGGAATAAAACAGGTAGACATGCGTGCATTTGGTTAAAATGCATGCACGCACCGTTTTGTACCTGTGTTGTGTGAGTACACCAACAGCAGAGGGGTGACTGGAGCAGTAGGCCACATAGATGATCTTCATCTGGGGCATGAGATTGAGGAAGAATCCGCCGATCCTCTGCTGGTTCTCAGGGAGTCTATGAGGAGCACCACAACATTGTATTGGGGAAAAAGATGAAAAACAAGGAATATAATAGCTAGAATGGCAGAAATCATCATTAAATAATATTTGTTGCAGACGCCTGATGACTGTTGGACTGAAACCACTTGTAAGTCACTAATCCATTCCACTAGATGTCACTGTTGGTACAGAAACAGGATACATGGACATGCAGGTTTGAATAGCTTGAAGAAGCTCTATTGTTAGCGACACGGGATGTTGATGAAGGAAATGTCTGTGGTGATGGTGCACATGTCAAAGAATCAAAGGACAAAGGCTGAAAAGAAACGATACAATCATTTAGTTATTGTTTCGTATGAACCGACTTTGTGTGCTCCTCCAACGACTGCACCAACATCTGCTGGAACGTGGATATCTCCTCCAGATTTCCCTGAATGTGACTGATGTCCACACTGCTGAGTCTGCAAAACAGAGGAGGAGGAGGAGGAGGGAAGGGAGCATATTGAAACTCTGATGTGATGTTCCCTTCGACTGCAAAATCAAAGTGTAAAAATAACTCCACCTGTCCGTGGGATGGAGGGAGCGAAGGTAAGACCCCAGCAGACTCTGCAGCTCCCGTGAATATTCGCTCTCTGCTTCCAGGATGTTCTGCAGGACCTGACAGAGTGGAGAGGAGAAAAGCAGATGTTTACAGCCGTTCGTAGGTGAGGACTTGAGTCCTTCTCACCAACTGAGCTTCCGAGCGGTCAGACAAAGAAACCACACAAGTGAAAATATGAAAGCTGGCAGGTGGAAATGAGTCTACGGGGGGGGGCTTTTTCAATGGGAGATGTATTTTGTAATAAGCTAATGGAGGAACTTATCAAGCCCCTCTGGGAGCTGTAAGGCTGGCTCTGGCTCTCCCAGGCTCTCAATGCACACGGGCTAATTGACTAATGGCATCACGACATCACAGAGACCAGATGAATGAGGTTTCTGCTAATGAATTGAACGTTGGACGAGTAAAGCCCGTCTCCAGTCAGGTTTGACGACATAACAGTGGAGTCGTATTATTTAATGGCGCCGTGGAGGAAGCCAACGTTTTGAAACAAAGGCAAAATCCGCAAAGCCCAGCCCTTCTCCGACTGCTTCAGGGGACATTTTTAGAAAACTTTTATCTCCTTTTATCCGCCGTCCTCTCGGGGAACACTCTCCACTGCAGTCTCTGACTCGGGTGCCTCCGACCAGCGACGGACCGTCGAGAGACTCTGTGGCAGCTTGCTGCATTATTAAAACACACGCAAACACTCACACCGACAGCAGCCGACCCCGGGGCAAGGCTGCCCCAGAAACCACTGGAATGGAAGGAATAACCTACATTACATGTGCTGCACTCCCTGGCACACAGACGACACACACAGGGGTGCTCGGCTGCCTCATGCCTACACACACACACACACACACACACACACACACACACACACACACACACACACACACACACACACACACACACACACACACACACACACACACACACACACACACACACACACACACACACACACACACACACACACACACACACACACACACACACGGACCACTGCACACTCATTATCAGACTCGTGGATGAAAACTAATTGATCGTGACGAGGTTTGCTCCAGCAGATGAGATGGAAAGCAAACAATAACATTGTTTCTCGCTACTGGAACACTCAAATTTGATGAGAAGCTTTCATGATAAATAATAGTTGTTATAGTTTAGAGTTCCTTAAGATGATGCTCACCACATTGTAGTAGGTTTTACTGATGATGCTGGTGTCAAAGCCTTTGGGGGGACTTTTCAGTGTCCCACACTTGGGCTTGTCTGTCGTTTTATCTGAAGACAGAAAAAGTGAGCCGATTTGATGAGATGCTATTGTCTTTGGCTTGGTTATCAACACAATCGCAGAGTAACATTGTGAAACACTTCCCCACTGAAGCGTGTGTGAATTTGTTATATTAAAAAGGATTTAAAATGACCCGAGGCCTATTCGAACCACATGAGAGGCTAAATGCATGGGACGCTGGAAAAGGAGCAAAAATCAAAAGGCATCAAACATTGAAGCTGGAAAACCTTTCTCAATTCCACAGCAGGACCTGGAATAAATCTCATTATGTGCATGGAAATCGTGTCCATTACAGCGTGCAGGACAAGATTTAATTAAATGTTATAAGTGAGTGACTCAACAAAGTCACTTCACTGTCATGGCTGCCGTCACCCACATTTAGTGTCGTTCCTTTGCTGGCATTAGAACAGCAGTTGTTTTCTGCTTTGGGCTGTAAGTCAGGAAGCTGCTTTTTAAACAGCAGCCCTGGAACTTCCCGTCTTTGTTGTGCTTGTGAAACGCTCTTCCTCGCTTCCTGTCTATTCTCCTCCGAAAGCAGCACTGCGGACGTGAACAATCTAATAAGGCCGGGCAGACGTGACTCGGACAAGGACACGCCGTAAACAGCTTGGATGAAACGAATGAAATTACAGAGAGGAGAAAAAAAAAATACATTTAAACAATGATCTTATTATTTTGATACTATAAAGCAACGATCCAGGACAAGCAAAAACAAAATGCTACACACGAATCCGTAAAAGCTCCACCCACCACTTCCTTTCAGCTCCCGGACGTAGTTACTGGGGAACCAGCCCGACCTGCCGTTCAGCGAGCCCTCCCACCAGCCCCCGTCCTCCTGCCTGCTCACGCTGATGACGTCCCCCTTGGCGAAAGAGAGCTCGTCCTCATTGGTCTGCTGGAAGGGAAAGCGTGCCTTGAACAGACACTGGCCGCCGCCGCCGCCGCCGCCGCCCTCCGACATGTCCTGAGAACGGAGAGCAGACAGGAGTCGTACGCCTCCATGGATCTCGGGGGGGCCGTGGAGACTGACACTCACCAGGCTGCGGTACTGAGGCTGCAGGAGTTTAGAGGAGCGGCACTGAGTGTTCAAAGAGTCAAACGACTTGATCCTTGACGACGAGGGGTGCGGCACACAAACGGCGTCTCCAGGATCACCGATGTCGGCAACTGCAACCAGTCACACCTTCCTTAAACTCACGAAATGTCCCAAACACATGACGCGAAAATACGGCCAATCAACGTACACACACGCACTACGAGCAACTTAGAATCAGCGAGGAAAGCATGTTTTAGGACCGCAGGAGAAAAGTCTCTCAGGCTCAGTTAAGACATGCGACTGCCACATGGACAGGGTGGTGAGACAACAAGATGAACACATGACGGCCTCACCTTCAGTCGCTTTGTTCAGGGCAACCAGGCAGTTTAACACCTTGGTGAAGTTCAGGGCCTGCAGCAGGTCGTTGACCTCAAAGGGCTTGAAGACAAAACAAACAAACAAACAACATAGATATTAGCATAGCAATGGTGCCTGGAAACGCTAAACACAAAGCCGGGCTTCCAGGAAAAGCAGTGCTTGTATCTCACACAATGCGATAGCTTGACGCTTTAGTTTACTCACTGCAGAGGCAGATTGTGATGACGTACGGCAGCCGCTTGAAAAAAGAACGGTGTGAGGAACCTGGGTTTGGTTATTTGGTGAGGGGTTTACTGCTCGTTCTGACTGCAGTCTGGAGCAGGATTACTTAAAGTCTGAGCCCCCCCCCTCTGTAATCTCCCCATCACACATGGACACTCACAGCGACAACGGACAGGCGTCTGAAGCTCCTAATCTTGTGTGTGCAACACAAAGCCTGGATTCTTTGCTCTGGGAGTGTGAAGGACGGGCGATCAGAGGACGTGAAAGTCGAGCGCACTTGGTTTGATTCATACACGCAGACTGATTAGTAGTCACATCAGTTAATGCACACGTTCACCTTTCCGTCTGGCACCGGGCCGACGCACAAACTCGGTCTGCTTCGTGCGCTCCTGCAGCAGAACTGCACCATGTGAACTTTCACTGGAGGTACACAACGCAGCCTATCAATGGAAATGATCAATAATCAAAGATGACGATCACCAGCGAAGAAAAAAAACCATCTGCAGAAGGATCTTGATCGTTACTGATGGAGTGAACTGCATTTGACATAGAACGAGTGACCGACATCCTGGATTTTCATTCTTCTTGTTAATGAAATGGATAAAATGAAAATAAATGGCGATGCAATGCCGGCAGCAGTAACTCTGATAGAAAAATAAGTGACAGTAATAAATTCCCTTAACTTGTCCGGAACGAAGCAGTGGCCATGAGATACACACAAACACATACAGCATGCTCAAAACAAAGCCTGCGATTGGTCCAACAGCTTACCTGATCACAGGGCGCGCTTGAGTCACCGCTGCAGTACCGGCGTCTAAACGCCACAAATCAATATCCACTCTGATTAAAGTTGACCAACGGCGGGGGGGGGTTGACTCATGGCGGTGACTGTAATCTGATTAATTGTGTAGTTCTCATCAATTGTGGTCGGTGTCGCTCTGACGCTTGTCGCCCAGTCTGTGACGGCTGCAGCCTGACTCGCCCTCTGTGCGTCCCGACGACCGTCTGGAAGGGTCGCCCGGTCGCAGCGCTCGCAATGGAGAGCTTGGCTCCCAGCAGCGCGGCTGACGCGCTTCTGCTCAACCTGATTGGAAAGTCCGCTGGCCGGCCCGGCGCGCCGCATTACATCAGCGCACTCCTCCGCGCTCCCTCGTTTCATTTAGTCAAACTCCCTCCATCGCTCATTTACCGAGGAATCGGGAGCCAAGCTCCTCCGTCACGACTGCGGCTCGAGTCCAGAGCCAAATCTGCTCCTTTCCGTCAGGATCATGTGGGTTTTCCACAGACCTGATCAATAAGTGTATGTTGTGTGTGTTGATCGTCGCTCCCCGTGGGGAAGGATCTAACTTGGCTCGACCTCATTCATTAAACATTCACGGTGCTGATGAAAAAAAAAGTCAGAGAAAAGTGGATTTAATAACTGGCCGAAGGTCCTATGGTGGCAATAAGCTGAAGCCAGCTCTTCCTGTGGCTCCTGATCGGAGCGGCGCAACATCACAGAGCAATATTGTCGGAAGGTAATAGCTCTCTGAGCTCACATCAGCTCTGTTGGATTCGGTTCTGGGTTTTCATCGGCTCGCTCAAAAAAGTGGATTTTCTTTGTATTGCACTTATTCTGTCATGGATTTACGTACATTTTTTGCCCTGTTCTGTTAGCGTCTTTAGCGAACATTAAAGATCGCTGTATAGATAAACGTCTCAAACAACCCTGCCCTGTGTGAAAGTTGACCATTCTGTGCAATCTGAAGCCGAGGCCCATTAGTGCATCTACTCCACCCACTTAAAAACCACCGCCAAACGTAAAAAGTGTGCCCAGGCTTATCTCTGCACTTGTTTCCATAACTACAACCATAGCAGCAGGCAGTCAGACAGAAACACAACCCTGCAGCTTCACATACGTCCACTGAGAACAGACTGAGAGGAGCCCATCTTGGGCAGCACTGAATGTGTTAGTCTGCCTCGTTTAACAACTGAAACCTGCGTAAAGACAACAGCTTGAAGGTTTTCACCACGAGAGGAGAGGATCGCTTTTTGCAACTTTCCCATTATCTTTCATCAATTTAATGACATTACATCACCACTGCTTTTGATTGTTTGAATAGAAATCAATAAATGTGCATAAAAATAAATATTAAGTGTTGCTTAAACACAAAATATGTATCAAAAAACATAATAGATTTTGCAGTTTAGATTACATGAAAGGAAAAATACCAATTGATACTTATTTCTAACAAAGAAAACATGTTCAATAAAAGAACATTGTTCTCCTATTACATTATCCAAGTACAATCAGATCAGGAGAAATACTGTTTTAACAGCAGTAGTGATGCTCGGTTTGGTTACAGCCATTACGAAAGAGTGTGTTTGAAATAGACTTTCCACCAATATTGGAAAGAAACCAACAACTACTGACAGAAACCAATACCACTGCACACATTAAAAGATTAAAAAAAACTGAAATGAAACTGAAGTATATCTAAACTCTAAAACCAGAAATATGTGTTGTGGTGCATCAAAATAGATTATGAAACGATTTATCAGCTGAAATATCATATATATTCAAATATTCTAATTGTAAAATAGAAACTCTACATGTTAAGAAGTGCAACCAAATATCTTTACCATGCATTAATGTCTGCATGCTTTACAGTGTTTACATGTCTGTTATTGCCTCTTCTGGCTGATTGTGAAGAAGTATAGGGTAATAATGCACAGCTACAGACGCATTTCTATTTAAGCTTCTGATGAACCCTTAGGAATAAGAGGATAAAGACGTCACTCATAATTTAAGGTATAAATAAGTTTTAGACGGGGTTTAAGCAGCAAGTACGAAAGTGTTGGTATAGATCAGACTGATTTAGCGGCTCTATGGTGTAAAAGGTGATTTAATAAATGCATTATTGAGGCGTGTGTGTGTGTGTGTGTGTGTGTGTGTGTGTGTGTGTGTGTGTGTGTGTGTGTGTGTGTGTGTGTGTGTGTACTCACCTCTACACCGAAAGCCCCGCAGCCTTTAATAAACTCGCCAATGTTCCGTTGACTGTCGCTGTCGCTCCTCGGCTCCTGGACAAACTGAACACCAAAAGTCACCAAATTACATCCAAACAGTCATTTTGAAACCAGATAAAGTCCTGATTGTGGATGTTTTGCCAGTTTTTGGAGAGAAAACAAGCTTTTATTCCCCAGGCGTTGTTGGTGCACTTGACACTTGCTGTTTTACGATGTCAAGCTCGCTGCAATTACTTTTCCGGTTTCACCTTTCAAAATAAAGCTAAAGCCGATTAATTGCCAATTGTGATTAAAAAAAAACAACTTAAACTTTAGTTGTTTTTGTACAGCACATTTTTTTGGCCAATAAATTTCCAGGTCACTCTTTAAAAAAATTGCCTTCTGTGAGAAAAATTAAAAAAATGTTCATAGTTCAACCATCGCCCGGAGGAAACGCGCACACACACGGAAAGAACATGCAGAATTAACACACAATGGCCCGGGTGGGGACTCGAACCCACAACTTTCACGCTGTGAGGCGTGAAAGTTGTTGCTCTTCATATTTAACATCATCAAAATCAAAATCACACATTTTTCTTTGGGGCAAAACAAATTGGCAATCTGTACGGAATTTCAACACAGATTTGTAAACACATTTATTTGGGGAAGAAGTAGTACAGAAATGATCAGTAGCTGACTCCACTCTGTGGACTGTTTACAACTATCAAAAAATTATTTTTTTTAAATCTGAGGAAATGTATTATCAATCGGAGTAACAGGCTTATTTTAAACGTGAGAACATTTGAATGGAGCTAAATCTGTAATGATGATGATGGTAAAGATAATAATACAATCTCGTCGTGCTTTTATTCTGATGCCCTCCCACACTGTGAGACTTTGAGCAGGTTCTACAATCTGATAAGCCTCAGGAGGATGTGACGCGCACAGGTTCATGGTCCATTGTTTATAAGTGCGGGCGCGTGCACGAGAGGGGATATTTACTCCACAGCAACACGTTTCATTAAGAATCAAGTCACTTTGTATTATGATTCAAACAAAAGTAAGCAGATGAAACGAAAATAGATTTTTTTTTTTTTAAATCATGAACATTAATGAAAAATGTCATTTACTGTGTGATGACGGGCATACATTTTACTCGAAGCAAATAAATGAGGAAAAACAAACTTGAGCTATGTGTCGTCTACTTGAGGTGTGTTTTAATTCGTGCATACACTGACTTTGTCCAGCGTCCCGGGTCGCAGCCGCTCCAGCAGCCTGCACAGCACCGCTCCATCCTGCAGGGACGTCTGCAGGAAAGCCTCCGGATCCGAGATGCTCTTCTTGGGGGAGTCCAGGACCCCCAGCGTGATGAGCCACGTAACCGTCTGCTCGGCGGAATTCATTTCTCAAAAAAAAAAAAAAAAGAAAACACACTGAAACGACACCGTGCCTCCCCCTTCTGTTTCTTTTTGCTTTGTTTTTCCCCTCCACAGCTAATTAAGTCATTCCAACCAGATGATCCGGGCTCGAGCCTGTCGATGTTTTCCAGCTCAGGCAGGAGAAAAAAACATCCAAGTGGAAGTGAGGAATAAGCTTCTTCCTTCCTTTCAATAGATTTGCATTCTCTCTCTCTTTCTCTCTCTCTCCTCTGGGAAGAGGATGTTGGCTTCACCTTTGCTCCTGCACAACTGGAGCAGAGAGCATCACCACTGTCAAGACAACTGCAGCAGCAACACACCACTTCCTCTTAGAGGTTTCACACTAAAGCACCGCCCACACTGCCTCAACCTCAACATGCAGAAAATCTCTAAGAATCACTCCGTGGTGTTGATCTTTACAGTAATACGTGTTGGAGTGAGTTAAATGAATAAAGTGTATACTGTAAATGAGCTGCCAGTAGAGGAAAGGCTATAATTTTGAAGGGAAAGGCATTTTACTTCCGCCTTCAGAGCGCGTGCCCGGGATGAAGATGACAGCTTCTCATGCAGGACTGTCCCATTGATGAACTGCAGACTCTCAACAATGTATAAAAACACATGTGTGATTTAATTCACATTTAAAGATTAACAAAGTGATTCTGATAATAAAAAACAACAAAAAGCCCCATTCATCAAGTGTTATAGTCCTTGAAATATTTTCAGTTGTTCTTCATTTAAAGCCACAGTTATTGCAATTAACGTCGCGTTGGGAGCGTGTTTCATAAAAAAAAAAAAAAAAAAAAATAATAATAATATATGAATCAGGTAAAAGTATCTTTGTCAGTTGACAAGGTGTAAATAGAATCCAGCTGTAGTCCAGATTACAGTTGCATGGAGAGAGTAACTCCACATGCAGGCATCAGTTTGCTAATGTACTTTATTCAATGAACCATAACTGTGGTGTTAAGTCGATCTCTTCCTGTCACGGAGGCCTGGGACATTATTAATGCATCGACTGGGAAAACCTTTTATCGTCAGATGTGTGAACTGAAGCTTTGCCCCCCCCTGTTGGGCAGTTTAGCTCAGATATTCCCCATAAACTGCACAAAGTTAGGAATTTCTTCCCTTTTTTGGTGGTTTCTGTTTTGTTTTAATTCCGAACAAGCGAAAGGCAAATCAAGAAACAAGGCCACGTAAGGACTAAAATAGAACAAAGCCCCAAATATTAAAAAAATATTTAAAAAAAACAACTTTTTAGACTAAATGTCCTCCTAAAAGGTGTAGAGAGATGTTTAAACTTATGTAGCACAAATATTAACAAATATTTAATATTGACAATCCATTCTGAATTTAACATGCATTTTCCTTTTAGTTTGGAGGAGCAGCTTTATATTATGAATGTGCCCATTTAAAGCTATTTGTACATTTACCACGTTCTCCAATGTGGAAAAAGATTTTTTTGAGTTTGGAGCATATCCGGAGAAATGCATGTTGCCATGTGAGAATGGTTTAGTCTGCTTGTGCCCTCAGAAGTGTCGAGTGTTCACAATATCAGACCCACAAAGTGCAAAATACAACAATACACTTTTTGCTTTTACCATCTGAAATCTCGTCCTGTCTTATTGTTTTCCCCCACTGAAGATGTGTCAAAAATGTCTTTGCCTCGACAAACATGCAATTCAAGTCTGAGCTGTGTTCACAGGTTAGTGTGAAATATTGATAGGCACGGTATAACAGGATGTCATGAATGTCACTGAAGGATCTGCACCCTTTAATGTGTGAAGCATTTGAACACTTTCACTGACCAGTGTAACTGCTTTCTGTGCTCTTCATTGTGTTGGTCCAGCAGACTTCAATCACATAAGGTCGGAGAATAAAAAAGGTGTCTGCTGAAATACAGATTTTACGATCGGGAAAAGTGTATAACATGTAACTGATTTCATAAAGCACTATAATGTGAAAATGAAAGCGTTGGTGCTGCTTACTATCTCACACCAAGACTTTCCAAATGTGTGCCACATCCCACATACACGCTCACTCACAGAGCTTTTCGTTCCACCTCAAAGCCTGGGGAGGAAACTCGTGGGCCAGACCATGTTTCCATCAGCAGGCTCACGGTTACCACAGGGTGCACGGTCTGAACTTCAGCAAACACAAAGGAGCTTGATCTCAAGGAGTTAATCACAAACGGCACAACAGCTTCGTTCTGCTTGGTACAAACTGTACAGCCGTCCCCCGTTTGAAACGCTTCCTGAAAGATGAGGTCAAGGTAAAGTCCATATTTTCATCTCATCAAACCCTTTTGGAAGAGGAAGTGAATGTGGCGTATGCGACTTGTACACACAGTGGTGTTTCTGCGGTGTGATGCCGGACTGTGCCATTACATGTGAGGGCTGGGTGACACATTGGTTTCATCAGTGCTGTCAGTTTTTCTGTATCTGCTTTTTAACTTCCTCATTTGCCGTCAGTACATTTCCTCTTTCGCAAGCTGATGCATTCTTCGACTTCAGCACACGGCTTGGAACGCATCTGTCGGCATGTCTCTTTAAAAAGGCCCCAAAAACACAACTTTGTACACAGAACTTCATAAAAAGGGAGACTGGGTGCACCTTGTTGTCGGTGGGACCTGCTGGGGTTTGGTTTTGGAAGTGTGGAGTCTTGGAGGTTGTGCAACACGGGTGAGTGCAGAAGTGAAAACCCAAACCAATGCATGAATGTTCTTTACCTCCAGCAGGTTGTGATTGTTTTGTCTGACTTTCGTCTTTCTGCAGCTTTAAAAGTGCTCAGATGAGCTTCTGAGAGCAAGAGTGACATGGTGACGGTCATGTACACCTCAGGGCAGTAGTGTGTGTGTGTGTGTGTGTGTGTGTGTGTGTGTGTGTGTGTGTGTGTGTGTGTGTGTGTGTGTGTGTGTGTGCACGATGTCGGGGGACACCAGCACCCTGTCCTGGAGGAGCCTGTCTCCCACCTGCCAGTCAGACTCCTCGGACATGTCGCCCACGGCAACTGTCGTCAAGGGAAGCGTCTTCCCGGTGAAGATCATCAAAGTGTGTTTCCTTAGCAACAGCTCCAACCTGGGCAAGAACTTCAAGCTGGTCCGCTGTGAGGAGGGATGGACTGTCAAGGTAAGCCGAGGTTGACACTGAAGTTTTACAAAAATAATATAAAATAAAATAATCTCTATTTGTTTAATTGCAGGGTCAGTTTTCATGAACGAGTAAAGTAATTGAGAAATTACATGAAACAAAATACCAATAGTTGCAACAATTTGCTTGTGTTTCCCCTGTAAAATGCTGATATCTGTTCAAGATGACCCCCAAAATCAAGCAAAAATCACTTCTCGTTTTTTCCCCCCGCCTCAGACTGTGATTGAATTGGTGCTGGCGAGCGGCTGCGTGGGTCCAGATATAAAACACAGCCTCAGCTATGGCCTCCTCCTCAAACACCTCAAGTCCTCAGTGATCCACTGGCTGCACCCTAACCTCACTGTGTGTGAACTCACGCAGCGCTACGAGCAGCAGCACCTGGAGGCCGAGTGGAGGTCAGTGCTGTTGTTTGCGTATCAATTTATCCGATGTCCCGCACACACTGAGTGTGGTGTTTGTCCTTCCAGATATGACCTGAGAATCAGATACATCCCTTCAGACTTCATGGAGAGGTTCAAAGATGACAGAACAACCATGTTGTACTTTTACCTGCAGGTAAACCAGGAGAGTTTTTGTGTTGCGTCAGACGCTGCAACCGGTTGGAGATTCAGTATCTGCTTGTGTCTTCCTACAGGTGAGGAGTGACTACATGCTGCAGTATGCCTCGAAGGTCAGTGACGGCATGGCGCTACAGCTTGGCTGTCTGGAAATCAGGTGAGGCGCAGCTGCTCTCTCATGGAGACCCCAGTACACGTTTCCATTTAGAAACTGAACCGTGTTTGTGCACACAGGAGATTCTACAAAGACATGAATCCCAATGGACTGGAGAAAAAGTCTAATTTCGAACTGCTGGAGTAAGTCAAGGGATATTGTTTTGAAGTTGCCCGCACCATTTCTACAACCTTCATAGGATTCGATCCTGCATGCGTGAATCAATGCGTGAACTGTTAGTTTTACAGGAATTCAATGTACCTCTCCGGTCAAAAAGGCAATCACTCAAAAATTAGAAGCACTGGTCGCCCAGTTTACAATGAGTCAAGATCCAGTTTGGTTTGACCTCATTTTTCAGCAGACAAGTGAAACAGCTCGACCTGCAGGCCACGTATCTGATCAGCGATGTAACCAAGAAGAAATCTATCATTTGTCTGTCTTTCAGGAAGGACGTGGGGCTGGATTTGTTCTTTCCCAGAGACCTCATCGACAGCATGAAGGTAGAGCACTGGAGAAAGCATTTTCCACACTCGCCTGATAAAGAGGCGAAGAAACACTTGCTGATCGTCGTCGTGTTTGTGTGTCAGCCCAAGCAGCTGCGCCGCCTGATCCAGCAGACGTTCCAGGGCTACTCCACCCTGAAGCAGGACCAGTGCATAGGCAAGTTCTTCAGCACTCTCGCCCAGTGCTACAGCTACACACAGGAGAGCTTCGCCTGCCAGCTTGTGGTGAGTGTTGGACTCCTGCACAAGTTCTGCTGCTTCACTTGGGGGCTTTCTATTTTGTTCTACTTAAAGTGCATGCATGTACCTCTTGTGTCTTTTAAGCACGGCTGGAGCCTGACAATTGACTTGGTCATCGGCCCCGACGGCATCAGCCAACAAACTGAGAACTCAAAAGTGAGCTGATCGAAGTATCACAGTCCCCCCCCCCCCCCCCCCCCCCCCCCCCCCCACCAGTTTCTATTCTATCTTTATCTTTAAACCCTCTGTTTCCTCTGCAGCCCATCTGTCTGGCCACCTTTTCTCAGGTGCGCAGCATCTCTTGCTCCCCACAGACTGACGGCCGAGCGCTGCTTAATGTACACATTGAAGGAGCCAAACAGGTGAGCATTTGGAGATTTAGAAGAGAAATCCCCGAATAAAAGATAAAGCATTATTCAAAAGAGTTGTAGTGAAACGTGGCGAAAATGTAAGGACATTTTCTATATCATATTGTAACGATGCGGCATCATTTTGGTGAACAGTAATCTCTCTTAGGGTCTGAAATCTGTCCAGTGTTTGATAAATGTTGCTTAGAAACTAGTTAATAGCACACAGGTTCATGCTTCCTTCTCAAAAAACATCCACTTTGTCGTTAGGTCTAATTTCGATATGTACGTTTCTGTCATTTCTAATCTTTATATGTGTTGTTGCTCTTCTGGGGTGGAAAAAAAAATGAGAAGTGTGTCAATCTGAAACTCACAAAGGCACTTTGTTGAGTGAAGGAACGTGAAACAAACCATCCCTGAGTTGTTGAGCTTTATTCTCTCAAAGCTTGATTTTGTTCTTGCATTTGTCCGTCCAGCCGCTCTCAGTGAACACGTCCTCCCTGGCTATCGCAGAAAACATGGCCGACCTGATTGACGGCTACTGTCGACTGGAATGCCGAGCTGAGACTTCACTCATTATCCGGCCAACTAAAGGTACGACTGATGACACATCAGAGTGGAATCAAGTGTAAAGAAATATGAGGTATTTGTCAGGTAATGTTAAAACACAACACAACATCTGACTCTTTTAGGCAGAGAACCAAGACTCAAACTTCCTGACATCCCAAAACGGTGAGCGTGAAGAGTCACACTGAGTTCCTGAAGGGTTGTTAAACATCAAACTCATTTTAAAGAAGATTTTCTCTTTCAGTCATGGTCCCAGTTTTCATGGGAGAAGTTCAAGTGAGTATAATCACACAAACGTTAGTTTGGGACTTTTTGGCTTCTTTGATTATTCAGATTAATAACAGCTCATACATGTGATGCAAAGCCCATGCCTGTAAACCCATATTTCTTTATTTTGCATCAGGTTCTGATATTTACATCGAGATCCCAGAATACCCTCCAGACTGTGACGGTGAGAAGCAGTGCTTGGTTTGCCTGGTCGGGGAAATGTGACTTTCTCATTCCATCCATTTGTGTTTCAGAGAAACACATGATCGGCAGAGACGACATTGTTGTGGGTCGCATCTTGGGGGAGGGATTCTTTGGAGAGGTTCATGACGGGGTTTACAAGAGCCCAGTGAGTAGCTTTTGAATCCTGTTGCTTTTGAATGAAACTTGATGCTAAATCTCCGAGGCTGCAGTGTCACGGTGAATCTGTGTTTGCAGACTGGAGAGAAGATCCGCGTGGCCATCAAAACATGCAAAGATTGCACGGCGGGTGTGAAGGACAAGTTCCTGAGTGAAGCCGGTGAGGGGGGGAATGTGGTAGCTGCAGTGATTGTTTCCTTTTTGACAACTTTCCAGTGCAGAAGTCTGTGATGTAAATGCAAATCCGGAAAATGTCCAAACAGCAGCTAAGCTTTCGTTTCAAGCAAAACAGAAATGAGGTGTTGACGAAGTGACTGCAGTTGACTTCCTGTGGCTTTGTACGACAGCTGAGGTTGGCATCAGAGTGTGAAACGGAAAGCAGTTTTCTCTTCTGTCCTATGAGCAGTCGTTATACCCAAGATCGAGAAACCAATAGATATTTAAATAGTTCATGTCACCTGTGCTGAGCTGAGGTGGCTCGGGCATCTATTTCGGATGCCCCCCGGACGCCTCCCTAGGGAGGTGTTCCGGGCATGTCCCTCCGGTAGGAGGCCTCGGGGCAGACCCAGGACACGCTGGAGGGACTATGTCTCTCGGCTGGCCTGGGAACGCCTTGGGGTGCCACCGGAAGAGCTGGAGGAAGTGTCTGGGGTGAGAGACGTCTGGGCAACTCTGCTCAGACTGCTGCCTCCGCGACCCGGCCCCGGATAAGCGGTAGTCAATGGATGGATGGATGGATGTCACCTGTTTCCTGTCTGAAATGTTGAAAGCGGCAGACTTGTCTTCTCTACTTGTAGAACTTTTAGAATGTGTATAAAAGTAGACTGGAAGTACTGAAGGTGCATTTTGTCCTGGCTAAATAATGCACAAATCACATGACAACATATGACATTATAACTGTTCGCTGTGAGTTGCAGGTTTGATGAAGGACCTTGTTCATCCCCACATCGTGCGCTTCATCGGAGTCATTGAGGTGGATCCAGTCTGGATTGTCATGGAGCTCTACGAACATGGAGAGGTGTGTTTTTGTGTCGCTATATGGAAATCGCCAATCACCTGCGATTAATATAACACAGAAACAACAATGTGGACGTAAAAAGCGGAGAAGAAGAAAAGTGCTGACCACAGCAGCTTGTGTGTCCTCGGCAGCTCGGCAGCTACCTGGTGGAGGAGCAGGACATCCTGAAAATTGTCACCCTCATCTTGTACTGTCTGCAAATCTGCAAAGCCTTGGCGTACCTGGAAGGCCTCAACCTGGTGCACAGGTATCACACCGTCCCGACGACATGTCGCTCACTCACGAAGGGCCTCCTGTTTGAGCTCACGTCTCTGTTTTTGGTGCCGTTTCTTTATCCCTCGCTTTGCGGCAGGGACATCGCTGTGAGGAACATCTTGGTAGCCAGCCATGAGTGTGTCAAGCTGGGCGACTTTGGTCTGTCTCGCTACGTCGACGAGCAGGAGTACTACAAAGGTGCCCACGTCGACTCCAAAATGTCGATCGTGGGTAAAAGCGTTTTGCTGAAGTGCTGTGGTATTCTCTCCTCTGTGTGCAGCCTCGGTCAGCCGATTGCCCATCAAATGGATGGCTCCTGAATCCATCAACTTCCGACGCTTCACTACTGCCAGTGATGTCTGGATGTTTGGTGAGCAGACGTTCACCTCATGCACTCACAAGTGTGTTTTCACCCTGTTTGAGCCCCTGGAAGCACAAGTTACGCTCAAACAGGAACAGAAACATCCGTAATCTTTTTATAATAATTTGGCAGTTAAAAATTCCACGACCCGTGAACAGCTGCAGTTTGAGGCATTAAAACCTGCTTCTGCTAGACTTCACCTGAATTACTATACATTACTGTGTTTTTATTTTATCAGTTGCACGACATGGCAAGATAGAGAAGATATTTTTGCCACTTTTTGTTTCTTGAAGCTTGTGAAGAAGGAATAGTGTGACCTCACTGGCTCTACTGTACCATTTGACAAGGTGTGTGCGTGTGGGAGATCTTCTCCATCGCCCAGCAGCCCTTCTTCTGGCTGGAGAACGGCCAGGTGATCAACCAGCTGGAGTCGGGGGTTCGACTCCACAAACCAGAGAAGTGCCCACCCGCCGTCTACTCCCTGCTCTCCAACTGCTGGGCCTACAAGCCGAACGCCCGGCCCTCCTTCAGGCAGCTGGTCTGCTCCTTCAGGTCAGGCCTCACACACCTGCAGGCTTCCCTTTGCTTCATATACACGAGGACTTCAGCATGTGATGTTATCTCTCCTTTAAAAGCCCGGATCCCTGGGTTGGGTTGTGGTTTCTGGCCTCATCCCATTAAAGGCACGCTTGCATGAATATTAACTTAAATAAATGCACTTCACAGTGAGATCCACAGGACAGAGTGTGAGCACGAGGTGGATGTGAGGCGGAGCAGATCACGCTCCATCCGATCAATACCTGATCCCACCCAGGAGCCTCCACCCAAGGTACGACAGTCACACTCCAAATAGCCGAGTCGAGATTCAAGCCTGAAAGATCACATCCTCTAGAATTATCCCAATGTTAAATATTCAAAAGGTTATTTTTCACTGCAAATAGGATTATTAGCAGTCAGTCTTTGAAATGTTGGACTGTGTTTGATTGTGACTGTTTTTCTTCAGCCATCCAGAATACAAGGAAACACCCTTCCTCGCACCATGCACACACAGGTATATACACACACACACAGATGCACTTTCAAGTGCACTCACATGCATATTTCACCAGATTAAAATTGAACCGACCAATGACAAACTCACCAAATGTTGACAATGTCGTGGCGCAGCATTACTGAATCCCTCAGATGACCTTACAGCATAAAGGGGAAGCTACTGAGTTACATCAAGAAAAGCTGCTTTTTACAGCAGAGGGACAAACCTGGATGATCGAAGACCAACACAAACACAATCGAAATGACTGTTCATGTGTGTTAAGAAGCTGTTTTGGAATCCGGTGGTTCTGCACCTGATGCTGCGGTGCTTCCTACCAGAGGCTGTCCGGTCCCTGGAGACCCTCAATGCTTTGGTCATGCTGCGCTTGGCAGCCAGTCGGTTCCTCCACTGCCCTCACCACTGAGGCTTTACAGCCTGTCGCTGGTCAGAACGTTCTCATTGGTCCTCGATAGACTGTGAGGAAGATGTGAGTGGAGAAATGAGCTCCTCTCATCCAGGAAGTGCAGACGGTATTGTTGTCTCCAGTCCAGAACCTCTGTGTTGTGTGATGAGGTGAGACCGTCTGGGACTTCTGGTTGTTTTCAAAGCTGCCGTAGGAGTCGTGGGTCATCAGGGTGAATAGGAGTGGGCTCAGAACACAGCCCTGAGGAGTGCCAGTGTTGAAGCCAGGGGTGGAAGCAGTCATTTATTTCCCCTGGTGTAAGAGGCTCAGGTGGACATTAGAGGAAATGCCGTCCTCTATGGAGCAATTAGGCCGATAAGCAAACTGGAAAAGGTTGAATGAAGGGCAGCTGGGAAGTGACGTGTTCTCGAAGCACTTTGTCATGATGTCATCAGTGCTACAGGCCAATCGACATTAACACTGGTGACGGGGGGTTTATTGTGGGTACTGTCTGGATCGGAGCAGATTTGAGACATGATGGGAAGATGGCCATGTACCTCAGCAATCTGATCAGCGCACTCTCTCAGGACAGGCCCTTGACATGACTGTGATTGGCCCACACTGTGATGTTTCTGGTCACACATACTCGCCGTCTCTGTATGTAGGCGACGGACAAGGACAGCAGGCCGGTTTGGGAGAAAGAGAGGGTGGAGGACACTTTACAGAGGCAACGAAGAGAAATGCTGAAGGATCGGGAGTGGCTGGAGCAGGAAGAGAGGCAACTGGTGAGGGATCACATGCAGACGCACACACTTCTGTCGCAACATGACGCAGGAGAGAGCGACCAGCGGGAGATTTATAGCAGGCTTTAATAAGGGTTGTTTTCAACATTGTATGTGTGTATGTGTGTGTGTGTGTGTGTGTGTGTGTGTGTGTGTGTGTGTGTGTGTGTGTGTGTGTGTGTGTGTGTGTGTGTGTGTGTGTGTGTGTGTGTGTGTGTGTGTGTGTGTGTGTGTGTGTGTGTGTGTGTGTGTGTCTGCAGGATCCTGTAGTGCGAGTGGATTCACACATGAAGGTAAACTCATAGAAATACTTGTCGTATATGGAACATGATGGTGTTATAATGCAAGTGTGCTACAAGAGTTACCTTGTAAATGCATCACTGCAGGTCAGAAACAAAGTTCTGTGTTTGAACAGCTCACATGACTATAGAAAAAGAACTGCTGGAATGTGATAAAGTCCTAAAAATGTTTTACATCTCTCTTTGTTTTGCTCATTTGCAGCCTCCTGAAAAAAACCCTGAACTTGGTGAGTCCAGTTTTAACAGGTCTATTCCTCGTTGACTGTGTTCGAATTTCTTCAAATATGGATAAAGACAGAAGTAGAACCATGAAGCAATACTAAATTCACTTTAACACATAAGGAATAACATGGATGTACATAACACAAGGGAATAACGGAAACTCCTGAACCAGGAGTGACGCCTTGTTTTAGAGTGTATGACAGTATGAAATCTCAATGTCAGTGTGCGACAAGGTCTAAACACCAGTTCCTTACTATCGAGTTTTTTTGGTGTGTTTCAGATCCTCCTATAAAACCCCCAATGCCGCACACAGCAACGCAGGTAAAACCACTCCGACTATTTGACCAGAAGTGACTGTCAGCATTTCGGTGGTGACGTTTTCAGAGCTGGAGATGTTTGGTTATGGTTGCAGCCTCAGCTCACCGCGGAGCTGGACCGGTCAGGTGATGAGGTTTACACAGGGGTCATGGCGATGGTCAGACAGGTGGTCCAGCTGAAGAACGATGTCAGATCAATGCCCGCCTCCGAATACCCCAACGCCATCAAGGTGGGTCTCAACAAACTCAACCGATTCAATTCAATGAAATTATTCTCATTTGATTCAGCTATTTTCATGTAATTTCATTTAATAATTTGATTTAATGTAATGTAATAATTTAATCTTTTTAATAAGTTGAAAGTAGTCATGTCAGTCTGAATTGAATAAAATCTGCAATAAATTTTTCTTAGAATGATTTATTGTGATCAGTTAATTTGATTATTTTAATCTCATTTTATTTAAATAATGATTTTATATACATTGAGATACATGTATGTTTAATTTCTAGTTATAATAAATGTGATTACATTTGCTCTGGAGCAATTTCTTCAATTGGGAGTTTTTTGTGACATTTTTTTTATTCTGCATAACCAGAATGACACAGATGAATTACCCCGATTATTTCGACTCTCTCATCCATGAAGAGGTATTTAGCTGCTGAACAGCAGGGGGTGCTGATGTGGTGGAGCTGAACCATGTCACACTTTGCACCAGGGAGGACCTTTAAGGTTTTGGCACACAGCTCCTCTCACCTTTGTGTAACTCTGTCCTCTCTCCTGCTTCCACCAGGCGGTGGGGGTCGTTCTCCGCAGCCTCATTCAACATGTGGATGAGATTCTGCCCTCTCTGCACAGCTCTGTCACCACAGAGGTGGGGGGGGGGCACATGAAAGTTTTAATTCTGCCTACATGATCATTGAATGATCTAAGGGGGGGAAAAAAAGCTATTTACTGAAAAACTATTTACTGTAGATTTTAATTTCTGGCAGATCGAGGGCACGAAGAAGCTGCTGAACAAGGATTTAGGGGAGCTGATCAGCAAGATGCGACTGGCCCAGCAGAACTCGGTCACATCGCTGAAGGAAGAGTGCCAGCGCCAGATGTTGGCAGCTGCTCATACTCTCGCCCTGGACTGTAAAAACCTGCTGGATGCGGTGGACCAGGCTCGAGTCAGAGCCAACCTCGCAAAGCCCAGACGTGACTCACAGAAGGGAGAGGATTAATAGAAGAGAAGAGAATAGAAGAGAAGAGAATTGAAGAGAAGAGAATAGAAGCGAAGAGAATAGAAATAGTTTCTTCATCCCCAGAGGGGAGGGCGTGCATGAAACTTCTCTCTTCAGGACATGTGATGTGTCTTTTGTAGCATGTTGATGAAATATGTCATAATATATCTTTGGGCTCTCCTGACGAGCGATTTATGTAAAAATTTTGTTTTTTTTTGCTATAAAGGACTTTGATTATCAGAATATTTTTTACAAGGTGACCACAGCAAATACTACTTTTGTCAGGTGTTTTTTTTGTCCGCCTACAGGATGAAAGTGAAATAATAATAATAATAATAATATTAATAAAAAACAACAACCAATCTTGTCCTTCTGTGTTCTGCTTTCAGTAATTTACTTTATTCAAATAAATCTCCCATAAGGCATTTCAGGAGCACCGTTTGTTACAACACAGCACGACACTTTTGCACTAAATTTCTCTCGTATTGATTCATTTTGAATCTCGGCCTTGGAAAATCAAGTTTGAGCACTTCATTCATTCATTTCAAAAACTCAAAATCACCATCAAATTTAATGAAACCGCTGAAAATGGACTTATTGGGGTTGTGATTTGTATCATTTGTTGCAAATAAAAACATTCCACTGGAAATCATAGGAGCATTGAATGATATTTCACAGAAATCCAGTGAGAAATATTTCCTATTTAGACATATTAAACCTATAAATTATGAAATATGCATAATTTTGTTGATCCTACAATTGTACCAAAGATCGTATTGCAATTAAATGCCACATAATGGTGTTATTTTACTATTTGTACTTTAAAATGTCTCGGTTGCAAACTGAATTACCTTTCTTAAAGGCCCCAAGGTTAATATGTTCCACTCTGAAGTGTTTTGGTGAGTCTTTCATTAATTCTTAGCGCATATTTTCAAGTATAAGCATGTCGGCGTAACTGACGTCTGTAAAGGTACTTCAGGCAACCTTAAGTGAGAAAACCCAAATTGTAACCGGAGACAAAATACACTTTATGCACCAGATATCTCTACTAAAGTTGAAAACACCATAAACATTCTTCAGTAAAACTAATAGTGTCACCTGGTATTGGAGGTGTGTCATATCACTTATTTCCCACAGTGTAATTAACTTATATAATAGTTCTCATACCAAGTCGAACATTTAAGCCTGCGGGGTTTTTTTCTTTATAAAACTGGTTATAAAAGAAAAGAGATGCTGATGCCAACCAGCTCGGGCAGACCCCACCTTATTAAATTAATTCTATTGACGAGCCAACATCTTTTGTACTCTTCCATATTTTTTGCCTTAAGCAAAAAATTTAATTACTTGCCACGTCAATGAGGAGTTCCTGCTGGGTGGAGTTTCACTTCTGCATATAAGACATACCCTGTCTGAGTGCAGCCTGTCAGGTGAGTGTCAGACCTCAGCAGCAACTCCTCATCGACAAACACCAAGTCATCAGGTGAGACTCGTACAATATTCTTTATATTCAGGCTGTTTTCACTGACCCAGAGGGTTACCGAGTTTTAAAGTCAGATGTGGCCTTCATACAAGATCCTTTAAAAGACATCGCCATTCATATTTCACTGTTTTAAAAAAAATTATTTTTGGTTAAAACGTCTCTAAACTGAAAACATTTCTCATTGGATTCCTGTAAAAGTTGTAAAAGCACCACTGTGAATTGGTGCCCGGGTTATTGCTTTTGAAAAGATTTGGGCACATATTAGATAATGAGCACATTGTGTACCAACCAGGATAACTGCTGGAAAATTAACTGAAAGAAAAACTTCCTGTCTGCGTGTGGGGCGACTTAGATCTTAGAAGATATGACTGCCGTACAATTATTAGTTTGAAAGAACAGTAAAGCAGAAGTTACCAAACGTGCCTCATAAAGGGTTAGAAAAGTAGAAAAGGTTTATAAGGAAGGAAATACTGAATTGACTTTTCAAAAAAAAAGAGTCTGCTGATTTGGCACATTGTAAAAAAGAACTCTGGCTCTTGAATTTACAACTGCATTTCAAAGTTTGTAGGTTTTTTTTTGTAAAAAACAAAGATTTTTCTCTCCCTCTGACATAGAAATAGAAGTATTTTAGTTATGTCATGCTGCCTGTCGATATATGTGCAAGCTTTTCACCTTCACAGGAAATACTTTCAAAAGTATTCATTTAATTGAATTAATCCATTTGACTGATAACTGAATTGTATTAAATTACTTTTTTTTTGACATCATCTGTGTGCCTACCTTAGTGGCATGGCGCAAAGATTACTACACTAGGCGGCGTTTTTCAGCGCACAACTCGTCCTGCATCGTTGGGAGCACGGACATAAAAAGTACATCAAAATGTGCCGAATGTCCGGGAATAGGATGCTATGACTTTTGTTAACAATTTGGCAAACTGGTTCTTAGTAGATCGCAAAAAAATTTGAAAAATTTCCCATACAAAGCTGATGGGAGAGGCACCTCATGCTGCCATGGAGACGCTGAGAGATTAGAGTCGGTTACCATGGAGATGGAGAACCAAGGATGTTGGCAGCAAGAGGAAGGCAGACAGAATTTCCTCTGGAACTTTCTAGTTTATAAAGTTACCTTAGAAGAACGTAAATGTTTGTAGAATCAAAATGATCTGATCACTACATGTGAAGCTGTTTCTTCTTCTTGACTGTAGGATGAATAAGATTATCCTCGATATGGACCCGGGGGTGGACGACGCCCAGGCCATCATGGTGGCCCTGTCCATCCCAACCGTACAGATCATTGGGATCACTTGCTGCCATGGCAACGTCCCGCTGGAAAACATCCTGAAGAACACGCTCCGAATCCTGAAAGTCTGCAACAAGCTGGATGTGAGTTTCATGTCTGCAGGATTCTACCTCATGCGTGTGAACTGCCTGAGCAGCTGTCGCGCCGTTACAGATTCCAGTGTACCGAGGCTGTGGAAAACCTCTGCTCGGCCGTACAATCCATGCGAGCGACTACCACGGGAAGGACGGATTGGGAGATGAGCCAGATCCCGACGCTCCGGGTCTGGACCTGCTGCAGGGGAGGAAAGCCCCTCAGGCTCTGGTCAAGATGATTAAACAACACGCTGGAGAGGTGACGAGGAGATGCATGGGAAATTGCCTCCAATTGATGCCAAGCTGCTTTTTAAAAAACAAAAAAAAGAAAAGAAAAATAAAAAGCTCAGTATTTACTCACATTTTCAATTTATTTATTTAATTTGTTGCATTGAATGACAATTTGATTTATATTATCAGTCCTATTCTAATAAGTTGATAAATAAGCAGTTTTTCATGAGTTGAATGTAACAATATTAAGTATTGACAGCAATTCCTGTGATGTTCCTGTGCAGGTGAGCCTGGTGGCCACCGCCCCGCTCACTAACCTGGCAGTGGCAGTGCAGCTCGACCCCAACATCTCCAAGAAGCTGAAGGCTCTCTACATCATGGGCGGAAACACTCAATGTAAAGATTCCTTTTCAAACATTATGTCCATCTGCTGCATCCATCCGGTCTCCAACTTAAACTTTCTCCGTGTGTGTGTGTGTGTGTGTGTGTGTGTGTGTGTGTGTGTGTGTGTGTGTGTGTGTGTGTGTGTGTGTGTGCAGCCAGGGGCAACACCACGGTGTGCGGGGAGTTCAACTTCGTGGCTGACCCTGAGGCCGCGTACATCGTGCTGGACCGCTTCACCTGCCCCACCTACATCGCCCCCTGGGAGTTCACCTGCAAGAGCAGCCTGCCGTGGGTGAGGCTGCAACCACGAGTCCCTCCTCGCCCAAGTCTGGATATTTTCTGGACGTGACCCTCTGCTTTCCGTCCTCTCTAGTCTTTCTGTGAGGACTGGCTCAGCGCACAAACGCCCAAGGCTGCGTTCATGAACAAGATTTCTAACCTCTCCATGGAGGTAAGAGATCCTGACAGTCGCCCTCGGACGACAAGCTGCTGCAACACCGAAGAGACAGAGCAGCGGAATGTTCTCAGTGGGTTTATTGTACACACTGTTCCGACAGTCAGTACAGGAGGACACGCCTCCTCAAGGCGCTGATTACAACCTGTGGCAGCAACCAAAGCCGAAAGAAAAACAGCCAAACAACAATGTGTTGTGTAAGACATGCACTCCTCTTATTTTTGGCATCAGCAGTTAGAAGAATGTTAATGGCGAATGAACTTCCTGCTTCCACAGACATGCATGCAACTCAGTGGCAAACTTTCTGTAGCTCAGATGCCACATGAAAGCACAACTTGTTCTCAACTGGGTCAGGCAAGGCGACTTTGACCTCTTTTCTTAGTTTTTCGTGCCGCAAAAATTAAAATACATCCTGAAAATGCTCATATTACTTTAGTTTCACATAAATCCATTCTTTACAATGACATTTTTCTTCAGACTAATGTGCTTATTGGCTCTCAGGCTGCACCATTTCTTTAGTTCATTCGATGTTTTCGTAAACTCATCCTCATGATATTGACATCGATGCTCTGTCACCATTACAAATAAAGGTATTGATGGCTGAACTAGTTGCAACACAGCTGACAGCAATTAGTGGCTCGTTATCAAGCTTTCTGCAGAGCCTCATCATGCAGGTGTGTTTGAGCAGGGAAATATCTCAAACATGCAGGGCTGCGGCCCTCGGGGGACCAGGAATGGCCTGTGGCGTCATGAGCTTCTCCTTCAGGATGCTTTGCGACGCTCTCCTTTTTCGTCGCGAGAAACCTCGTGCAGGTCTCGGCGTTCATGAATGCCGTCGGCACTGCGGCTCGTCGATTGGTTGGACTTGATGTTCCTGCTTCTCAACAAGCCCAGACCTGTTTGGTTACAGTCATGGACTCGGGGCGCCGGATCGGCACGTTGGTGTCAAATTGGAATCACACTGCTTTTGCTGTTGGCTGAACTTGATCCTCTTCTGTAGGACAATTTAATTGAAAAAGAATTAATTTGGCTTGAATATTTCAATTACAATATTTCTGCTTATTTATATCTCATTGAATGAAACAAACCTGAACATCTGGACGTGACGACACATTATCAAGGCCTCTCAGTATGATGAGGATCTCTATTGAGCTTTTGAGTCGACCATCCACTGGCAGTTGGTGATTATCACAGAGTATTTACACACTCTCACTCTTGGTGCACTCTGCCCGCAGAAAGCGAAGTCAAAGGACTACAAAGAAAAGGAGACCACTGAAGGATGCGGGTTCAACCCCTGTGATGTTTACGCCCTGGTGGCGGCCGTGGATGATGCGTTCATACTGGAGAGTGAGGAGGTGAGCGTCTTAAGTTTTCACCAGTTTAAAAGAGCAAAGCGTTCAGATTCAACAGGACGGGGTGTTCCTGACGTAGGTGGCGGTGACCGTGGAGCTGGAGGGGACAAACACCCGCGGCATGATGGTGGTGGACTACATGGACGCGCTGAAGAAGAAACACAAGGCCTTCATCATGAAGAAAGTGGACTTGAAGAAGCTGAGGCAGCTGTTGAAAGCTTCTCTCAAGTAGAGGGAGTCGGTATCGGCGATGAATAGCTGCTTGGTGAAGGTGTTATTTTAAAGTGCCGATAAGGGATGAATGAGTGAAGCTAAAATAATTCCAGTAAAAACGTTCCTAGACTTTGCTTCTGTTCCACAGAGAACAGCAGCTTACTGTCTTTCTTTCTTGCAAAGCAGCACAGAAAAACAAGAATTTCCGCCTCTGCTTCAGCATAATGAAGAGAACTCGCGCATGCAGCTGCATCGAGTGATGCAGGTTTTATTGACCATCTGAGAAACCTCAAATCTTTGTGAAGTTCTATGCAAGCCTGATTTGTTACAGATGCTCTTGTTTTTCTCTTTTGGCTGAACACTGAGCAGCTGAGAACAGTCTGTACTCGAATAGATCACGTCCGGATGCTCTTCTGTTTGATTCTTGCTGCAGAGTTCGACTTCACTGCTGCTTTTCTTCAAAATAAACAAATTGCTTTTTTTTTTCTGTCCTTTCATATACATGATTGAAAATAAATTACCCACTTCTAAAAGTCTATTTGTACAGAGCTTTAAGATGTTGTGTGCTGCAAGTGTTGAAACTGATTAAAATAATGTGACAGCTAAAAATCACATCTTAAAGTGAATATAAAAATGACGTAAATCAATGAATCTAAATAGATAATACTCCTTTTTCCAACCAAAACCTCAAACAGAAACCCGAGAAAACTCGGGTGAATTTAGGATTTTCCACAATTAACATCTACACCACCAACAAAAAACAAAACAAAACAAAAAAATTCCATATTCTGGATTGAAAGAAGTTAAATAGTGTACTCACTATCAATGAAGACTTTCTCCTTTAAGGGCTGCCACATTTTCTATTAAAAGAAAAGAAAAAGACAGTAAACAAATCATTGACATGATTATTCTTCTGTTACTCCAAGTTCCAATTCTATTACTTAATCCAATGCATAATAATGTTATTGGGCTTATTAAACGCATCAAACCGACATGCTGCTTCCAAGCAAACAGTCTGTTTTCCATAAACCACAGCAGGTCCCAAGAGTTCCCATAAGTATATTTCACAATGGTGTGGAAAACATATTGACATTAAAGCCAAAGCAGTTGGGAGGAGCTATCGACTCCTATTCTTCCTCCAGCCTGTACTCTTTTCTTAAAAAAAACTTTATTTCTGAGATAACACGCCCATATGAGGGTCTGGCTTTGTGCGTCTGGCTTTTAAAAGTCTGCTCCTGGATGCTACTTCACTCTCGAGCACCAGCAGCAGCAGACGTTGGACAAAGCTCCTCCAGCAGGTGAGGATTTGGTTTTAAGTGCATGAATTTTATTTCAAAATATAATCAAACGCCGTATAGATTTTCTAATTCAGCGTGATTCACTGCACATTTAATGGAAGCTTTCTGCATGAGTTCAAAGTAGATCAACTCCTGTAATTATGCATGCTTAACATATTGTCATTACCATGAAAATTCTTGGATTGCTGAAGAAGAGGTTGTTGCAACCGTTAACAAAAGTGCAGGGAAAAGACGGCATGAGAGCAGGAAGGCATGAGAGCTGGCGGCAATGGATAGATGCAAGAGAAAAGGCTTCAGCCCAGTAAACAACTGCAGTAATAAGTGACAGGAAAAACAGCTGGGGTCTGGTGGAAAGCTGTGAGCTGCAGGGATAATGAGGAGTGAACCCAGGTGAGCTCGCTGACAGTGAAGCCTTCAGGTAATTAACCTGCTGCATTGAAAGATTTCTTTTAGACCAACCTGTGAAAAAGATTAACTGCAGGACATAAATATGGAAGATGAGAGCTCCAAGGGAACAGACGGAGAACTGCAGTGCAGGGTCACAGTCATCTCATGCATATTGAATAAAGAAGCTTCATGATGAAGTTTATAACGTGAACCTTCCTTGTGGATTCATGCAGGATGAAGAAGAAAGTGATCATCGATGTGGACACCGGAGTGGACGATGCTCAGGCCATCATGGTGGCCCTCGGTGACCCCAGGGTGGAGGTTTTGGGGATCACTTGCTGCTTCGGCAACACCCCCGTTGAGAACGTCCTAAAAAATACCCTCCGTGTCCTGAAAGTGTGCAACAGACTAGATGCGAGTTCCTCAATGTTTTTTGATTTTTTCTCCTATTGGCTGAACTCTGTGGACAGATGTTGATTTTAATGTTTGTCTGTAATCCAGATCCCAGTTTTCTGCGGCTGCTCGGAGCCCCTGCTGGCCCATAAACGCCACGCCGGAGATTACCACGGGAAGGATGGAATGGGAGACGTCCCAGATCCAGATGCTCCGGGTCTGGAGCTGCTGCAGAAGAAACGGGGTGTACCCGCCATGGTCAAGCTCATCAATCAAAATGCTGGAGAGGTGAGATGATCCTTTACTTTCACAATAGGGGCGACGAGCAAACGATGCTCAGAGGTGTTTGCTCTGTGTGCAGGTGAGCCTGGTGGCCACCGCCCCGCTCACTAACCTGGCTGTGGCAGTACAACTGGACCCCAACATCTCCAAGAAACTGAAGGCGCTCTACATCATGGGAGGAAACACCGACTGTATGTTGGGCGCTTCAAAAACTCCACAGTCCGTTTTCAGTCTGTGCCCTGAAAATAAATGTGTGTGCAGCCAGGGGCAACACCACGGTGTGTGGGGAGTTCAACTTCGTGGCTGACCCCGAGGCCGCCTTCGTCGTGCTGGACCGCTACACCTGCCCCACCTACATCGCCCCCTGGGAGTTCAGCTGCAGGAACAGCCTGCCGTGGGTGAGGCTGCAAACGTCCTCTGATGACATGCGCAACAGAACCACATCGAGTTTCCCCAAGTTCAGTGGCTTAATCTCAAACCTTATCAAACATGGCGCAAGTATACACATCCAGACTCCAAATACTGATAATTAACCATTTTATTTAAAGGCACAATAAAGATAACTTGTATATTTCCTTTTCCAGAGCTGAAGCTGACATAATTGAAACTGATTTCGATTCAGATCACCACGCATTGCAATGGTTGCAGACACTTTCTACACCAGATTGTAAAACAGCCAACCTGAAACCATTTCAAAGTGCAGCTTGATTAAACTTCTTGACAAATGGCGAAAATGTTGCAGTCACATGTTCAGCAGGCGAGGATTTGACTGTTGTTCCTTCTCAATTTAAGTCATTCTGCTCATATCTGAATGAAAAGCACAACCATCGAGTTTGTTTACCAAATTCCCACCTCTTTGCCGTCCAGTCTTTCTGTGAGAGGTGGCTGTCCCAAAACTCTGAAAAGGCCCTTTTCATGAAAAACATCACCAGCCTCTCCATGGAGGTAAGCACAGTTTCAGACTATCAGACTGGTGTTGAGCCTACAATCAAAAGCTTGGACTCGAGTGCACAGGCTTCTTTGTTCCTCATGCAGAAGGCGCAATCAGCCGACTATCAAAAGGAGATCATTGCAGGAAAAGGGTTCAACTCCTGCGACACCTACGCCATGGCGGCAGCCATCGACGACTCCTTCATTACAGAGAGCGACGAGGTGAGCCGCCTTAGCTCAGACTGTCTTTTACAAAAACAAATCGAGGCTCAGATCCACAACTTGTGCTCGTTGCGACAGGTGGCAGTGACCGTGGAGCTGGAGGGGAAGTTCACCCGAGGCATGATGGTGCTGGACTACATGGAGCTGCTGAAGAAGAAGCACAAAGCCATCGTCATGAAGACGGTGGACCTGGAGAGGCTAAAGATGATGTTCATGAATTCACTCAAGTAAAGTGAAGAAATCTGATTCATGTCCCCGAAATAAACAGATGACAACCAAGAGCAGTGTTTGTTTGTGTATGCAGCATATCGTTTTACAAGAAAAAAGAGCAACAGTGACACCAGGTGACTGAAGCCGGTTACTACAATAATAAATTCTGAACACAAACTATTTTAATAAAACCTTTTATTGAAAGTGCTCAGGAATGTACACCTCAGAAAAAAAAGGGGGGAAAGTCTGCATCCCATTCCTACCACATTCTTTTTTTTCTCCAAGCCAACCTTTACTCTGAATTTATATATTACAACCTACCAGAGTTCTATTTACAAATCATACAAAAAGAGCAACATTCACCCACTGTTCCACAAAGTCGAGTCTCTGCTGCGGCGCCACGCTGGAGCCGAGCGGGAAGTCAACAGTGAGCTGAGCGTCAGTCCGTCAGCTCGGCGAGGAGCAGCCCGCAGTCACAGCTCATCGGGAGTCAACCAGACAAAGGCTGGTTATTGGAAGCTGGAAGAGGCTGAGAAACAGATTCTGACTTGGCCTGGAATCGGCCAAGAGTCCAATGTGAGAGCAAAGCGGGCCTACTGGACCCTGTATTTGTAAAACCAGCAGAGACCTCGAGTGAAGTTCCACCCCAGTGAGATTGAGAGGACGTAGAGGAGTCCGAGGAGGGCGAAGGGGTACAGCAACACCACAGTGTTTTTCAGGAAGGGGAGAGCTGGGAGGGAGAAGAGAGACAAACATGTCCTGTAACTGTACTACAACATATGGCTATGTCAGTAAACGACAAGTAATCTTGCAGTGAAAACAACTTACCGCTGTACCCCAAGAAGGTGATGTAAAGGTAATAGCTGATGGCGATCAGCCACAAAGTGTTTCCAACAAAGTATCCCAGGAACCAGTCAGAATTTATTACCACAAGATCTGAAACACACCAGATAACCATCAAAATCCAATAAGTTCTACTGCATTTATGACAATAAAATAAAACAGAGACTCCATCTACTTACGGTTTATGAAGAAAAGCTGCAGGAAGTGCAGGATAACAAGGAGTGGGTAGAAAGCATTGAGGTGAACGTCAAACGCGTAGCCCCACTCCACGTCAAAATTTCTGCTGGGCTGTTTCAACAGATACTTGTTGGTGATCACCCTGAGAGACACAAAACCATTCAGTGTTGGCTTCAGTTCAACACTGAGTGTGCAGAGCAGGAACATACGCTTGTGTTTTATTCTTTTAAATCCACGAGGCGAACGTAAAACTCACCACATTAACGTTGATATGAGCAGACCGACTCCTATACAGTCAACAAAGACCACCCACAGCAGCAGTTTCAGGGTTTCCAGCACACCCATGTCCAACACAAGCCCAAAGCCTATTGTTGACACTGCAAAACGACGGAGGAAGTGAGGTGGTTACAAAAGAGCAGAAATCAATCATCCTTTAAGTTTGTGTACACTTCAAGCTTATTATTGTGACAATGAGGAGTTATTCACCACATAGCCAGATGCTGAGCAGGGCCAAGAAAGCGGGGTCGTCCCTGGCCCACTGGTCTTTGGTCTGTTTCCTGTAGTGGAAGTTACGGTAGACCCTCTGTGGCGATGTGAACAGGTAAAGCATCTGCCACAGGGCAAACTCAAAGTCCATCTGTCTGAAATGAAACAGCCTCCGCAAATACTTGTAGCGCTTGGCGCCCGCTGTGTGGCGTGCTGCGTCTCTGGAGCCCAGGGCACCGTTGGTGTTCGGCGAGGTGGTCGGCAGCATGATGCTGACGGTCAAATGTGAAGAAAATACACAGTTATACAATTATAAAGAAACTTGAAAAGTGCAGAGAACTTTTTCTGCGCCTCTTTCTCACTGCCAACATCCTTGGATGACATCTTTAACTGTCATAGCTCTGCTCCTGTCTGTTCCTCTCCATGGCAACAGTTGGATATCGAAGGACGTCCTCAAACTCTCATCCAATTTGTATGGGAAGTTCTTTGCAGCTATTTTTTTCAAACACGTTTATCCAAACCATGAACCAAGGTCATAGTGCACTATTCTGGAATTTTCTGCATGTTTTGAGGAGTATTTTGTGTTTGTGCTCCCATCAATGCGGGACTAGTTTCGTCCCCCCCAAACAAATGTCAGAAGAAGAAAGAGAAAATTTTACAGCCACCAAGGACAGTAATCTTTGCACCTTTACGCCATTCAAACAATCAAATCAACTTCACAACTAAACTGCAAGAATAGAGGGATTATTATGAGATTCATATTACATATATTTCATATTACAAAGAAAAACATTTTTTTCCAGGGGTTGGACCAAATGGACTATCAATGTAAAAAAAATATTTTATTGCTTATCTTAAATACTTTGCTTTAATATTTTTCATAATCTTAATCACTAAAGATTATTAATTGCCTTGTTTTCGTGTATTTTCTTTATTTCCTTGTAAAGCAATGTGAATTGCCTTGTGCCTGAATAGTGCTTTATAAATAAATTCGCTTTGCCTTCAAATCCAATATAAGACATCCTTATAGTCAACCTTGTAATCGTGACTTGTTTACATGCGGCAGATTTTTAAGTCAGCATTTATAAGATTCAATCCGTTCACATATTATAGGTCAAATAGATTTCTTATGAAGTAATTGAAATGACAACATAGAAACAAAGACTCATATTGCAAACCTCGTTGCTACAAATGAGGACACAAATCAAACGAAAAAGTCAACATACATGGTTTAGACGCACGGCATTCTGTTGTATCTCAGTTAGGGTTTGTCGATTGTAGAAAACGTTCATTTATCACGTTTCCTCGTAACTTGACGCTGTTTGTTAGCAGACGCTGTTAGCTTGTGGCTACATACTTTAGCGAGATTACAGGGCCCGTTCGGTCCTATCTCCGGTAAACAGCTGCAGTAACCGTTTAGCATTTTCCACATAAGAACATTTCTCAACTGTGGTGAACATTTACCCGTTTTTGCTGGACTCCTTCGCAGTACAGAGCAGACTGGCTCGCTTCTTTTAGCTCAGCTGTTTGCTTCCTGGACTGTCGCGAACACGTCGATGGTTCTGAGGCATTATGGGTAATGTAGTATCTGTGGTAAAAAAAAAAAAAACGACACCGACCTCAAATACTGTTGTTTTCTCGTCAATTAATGTCCTATTGTCCGAAATTTCGCTCACCATACACATGAAGTAGTTTCGGAAACATATGCGGTGTTTATTTATGTAGTCTACCTTGCATAATGCAACAATAAAGTACATTTTGTAAAATTATTTGGAAGGCTTTTTTCAGCTCGAGCGTGTCGCCATGATGAATTCCACAGACTCACGTAAACTATCGCGAAATTTAACCTTTTTGAATTGTTTTATGTATCATTTTTATTATATATATATTTAAATATTATTGAATACTTGTCACCCAACTCTGTGTACACAATACAAATTCCCACCGAAAAAGTAACAAAAATGTTTTTTTGTTTATTGAATTTAATTGTACATGACACAAAACACATAAGGAAGTCTTTTGGATGTCTACCTGACAAGGTAGATCACCTTCTTTTATGTCCAAAAGCTTTGTGTTATGTCCTGTTAAGGGCACTGCAGCATGTAAAGTTTGTGTAAATCCATATCCGCTGATCAGACTCAGGTCGTAAAAGGTTATGAGAAAGGCCAAGTGCTGGACTCATATGAATGGTTAATTAGAAAGGTAAGTAGTTCAGTCTCCTGAAGTCACAATTTTGGACTGGAATGTAAGTAACTTGTGTATGTGGGAAGTTATAACTAACAACACAAAATTATGGTGTTTTAATGACTTTCAATGTGAAATATTTGCAATGAGGCCAAAGAAAAGAGTAAAATAGTTTATTGTATCAGTAAAGATAAACAGAAGGCACACATACAGTATCTGAGGGTAGAAGTCACGCCAGTGTCTCATATAACCATGTGATCATATAGCAAAATATACCATTACATCCATGTTCTACCAGCAGGACTCCATGGTAATACGCTGATGCAATACATTAGCAAGCAAATGCAGCCTTTTGCAAAAATATATCCATATATAATTATACACTTTTTCTACACATCAAAGCAAATCAACTATACAAACTGCAGAAAACTATCTCGGTACATTAACTGGTGAGCCACATGTAAGAAAAGTCCATGCTTCTTATTAGCATCAAAGTGGCAGTATTACAGAATCAAAAATAGAAGCAGTACCTTTGTCATAGATCAGAAATAGGAAAAACTTACAAGTCCATATAATGCCAAAATATTAGCTTTGAAAAAAAAAGAGAGATAAAAGTACACAAGAAAAAAAAATCTTATTTTACATGTTTGCAGGAGGTTTAAAAGGTCTGGAAAACACAAGTGTGTCCCTTTCAAGCAGTATACATTTCACCCCCTTTAACAAAAACACTTCTGGGTAAATTAGGAAAATAGTGACATGGCTTCAAGATACTTTTTGGTTCAAATAGACATCCCAGAGCTCACGTACACGAGGACTGCAGTCATGCTGCAGAGCTACCACCTCCACGACCGTCAAAGAGGAGAGCTGAAGCATTTCGCGTGGAAAGGTCGTAACGATTTTTTAAGTTTAATTCACAAGTCGGAAAAAAGGATTTTTACAATTTTACATGACAAATCTGACGGATTTGGGGATTTATGCAGTAACTTTTACAGGAAAAAAAGGGATTATTTAGGACTTCTTGTAGTTTACAAAGGAAAGTAAAGCTTTATTTGCAGCACATTATGAATTTTATTTAATTAGTTTTCTAAGTTTGAATACTGTGATAGTCATGATTATATCTATATAAATATATCAGTTAATCGCATAACTCTGAGTCTTCTGAATATTACATTTATATTCTAAATCATACACTTTTTTGTGAAAACTCTTAAAAAAAAAAATCCAGCATTTTCCTGTAAAAGACATGATGTGAACTGTCATATCTTGTGTCTACATTTTTCTTTCTTCATTTCAACTTTTGAACAGCTCTGACCTGAATCACAATTCTCAAAAATAGTTTTGTGTGAGGGAATAAACTTTAACAGTCTTGCAGATTCAGGGACTGAATCTGAGGTTTACAAAGCAAAACATTTGGCAAAAAAAAAAAAAGAAAAGCATAGAATTCTCAGACAAACCGCGACAAACAGGATAGATATCGAGAATCCCACACACAGCTCGATAAGTTCGGGCTCCACCTGGTGAAAAACAGCCCCTGGGGGCAGAGGGGGCCAGGCTGTGGAGTCTAGTATGGGTAGCTGTCGGGGAAAGCCAGGCTCTGGATGCACTGCTCAGCCCCATCCACCAGGTACGGCCCCTCCTCCTCGTAGCTGGGCAGCGGGGGGCTGTCCTCCTCGCTGGGGGGCAGGATGGCGTCCGGGTCGGCCTTCAGACTGGGCCGCTGGTTGTCTGGGAAAGCCATGGAGAAGAGTGCCTCGGGGTTGCACACAAATTTGTAGACGTACCTTTCCCCGGCCACCTGGCGGAGGAACCAGTAAGGAGAGAGTCAGTGGGCAAACAGTGAAAAAGAACGAAGCCTCTCATCGTGTAAATCACCATATTTAGCAGTCTGAACACGTGACTGCTTGCTGTTGCTGTGCCAAAAATGAAAGAGAACAAAGAGAGGAGCCATAACCTGCCTTTACCTTCTGCATGATGCCCTTCTCATAGTAGTAGCGCAGCGAGCGGCTCAGCTTGTCGTAGTTCATTGCCGGTCTGTTCTTCTGGATCCCCCAGAGTCGAGCCACCTTAGAAAATGAGAACAATACTCCATCAATACCCTGTGTGCATGCATTTCCAAATCACCGTCACCCCCAAACACCTTCCCCACTCACCTCTTCTGGATCAATCAGTTTGAACTCCATGTTGCGCCCCGTCCACACGATCAGGTGACCGTTGGCTGGGTTGTCCAGCAGCGTGAGCAGGAACTGCCAGAGCTGCAGGGAGCCTCGGCGCTGGTAAGGCAGACCTTCCTGCTTCACTTTACCTGCTGACACACACACACACACACACACACACACAAAGGAATGAAGTCCAGTCCAGCAGCAGCACCAGTGACACCAAATCTAGGATCATCCAAGCCTTACCTTCCATTCTCTCTGGCACCACACAGGTGTCGTCGTAGTACAAACGCTGATCTCTGTCGTGACCGAACCCTGCGGGGCCAAACAGGTAACATTAGAGAGGCTGTGACAGCTCGGACAGAGAAAAAAATATTTGGATTAAAACTCACCAGCACAAGCATTCTGAAGCAAAACAGGAGACTTCACAAAGGATGACGATCGGCAGGTCTGAACCTCTGAGAGACACAAAGGAAAAAAAGTCTTCATTAGAACACATGAGATGTCATGAGAGTGGGTGCATAAATTCAATTTGAACAGAAATCCACTGCACTCACCCGAGTCAAATCCAAAGTCTCTGGGCTCCTGCTTAATCGTGACGTGGCTGAAAGTGGTCTGAGGCCTTGCCAGACCTGCGCCGGGGGGTCCTGGATCCGGGTAACGCGGGTCCACCAGCTCCTGCTTGAAGGCTCGGGGGCCGTGGGGGACCAGGGGCTCAGAGAGGTGGCGCTGGTACAGCGGCCGCCCGTCGCGGCCCGAGGGGTGGTACGACTGCGTGTTTGCCGTTTTGTCTGGAGTGAGGAAGGGCAAGCAGGGATCCGAGAGCTGCCGCTGAAACCTGGTGGAGTGGGGAGATCACTGAGTGCGTGTTCCAGATTCGTTTCTGACTTCAAATGTGCGAAAGTGAAAGCGGCGGTCTGACCTTTGTTCCGTGTTGAAAGATGCACCTGAGCAGCTGATGGGAGGGTGCGGCAGAGCGAACTGCCGGCTCTGGTTAACCTGCGCGAGGCTGTGCTGATGGTGGCGGGAGGGACTCAGGGCAGGAGCGTGGCTCGGGGGGCAGCTCCCCGTCAGGAGGGGGTTGGATGGGTGTAGCTGCCTCTGTATGGGTGGAGGTCCAGTGGGATGGATGGAGCCACACGGGGCTCCGGCGGAGGCCGGAGTCAGAGTGGGTTTGTTGTCACAGGCACTGAGGAGACAAGAACAGCAATAACTCAGGCTGCAAGTCGGGATTTACCCAGAATGCAACAGTACTCTCATATGAAGAGCCAGCTTGGCACCTGTAAGTGTAAAGGCACATGTCGGCCTGAGGCGTCCTGCAGGGGGACGGCTCTTTGGATGCACCCGGCTCCTGCTTCACTTTGCTGACTGGCGGTCCATGAAACATCACTGCAAACACACACACACACACGTTATTGCATCAAAATCCACATTGAAATACAAACCAATCAAAGAGTTTTACCCTATTTCAATACAAACCTGATCTTTATGCTTCACGTTTTCAAAATAGAAAAAAAAAATTCAAAATTATATGAGCAATATTATTTCTAAGACGGGTTCAAGGAGAAGAATAAAACCCTCCTCCCTGAGCACAGCTAGATGTTTCCATTCACCACGCTGCTGCCAGATTTATTATCTGTTGATGCAGCGACCATGATGACGGTAATAAACCCGGCACAGTACGTGTTTGGCAGTGGCACTAAATGTACCGTTTCCCCTGACTCCCTTCTTATCGGGGGCGTGTTGAACACGCAAGTTAAAAGTCCCCGGGAGTCATTTTATTACCCCACCATTTCCCGCATGCCACGTGACCGCGATGACTTGAGTGGCGAGGTTCCAACAAGAGTGCGTTTGAGGGTTGTATACCGTGTCACACGAGTCACCAATAAAGGGGTTTATGTGACAATCAGAACAAGGCGAGTGATGACGGCGGCGTCCCGCCACAGTTTCTATGGCGCGTGTCCACTCAGGATGATGAATTAGTCAGATGCAGATGAGTAAACAATCATAGTGTGAGTGATCGCACTATAGGAGTGCAAATATTTAAAAAAAAATGATGGCTGAACATGTCCTTCACAACAGCAGCCTGGCTCGTGGGTGTGTTATTAATAGTTTTTCAACAACAGATCACAGCGATGAGTCAGATTCATCACACGCCGAGTACATCTCCAGGCCTCCTCACTATCGCTGCTTTTTCGGAGGCTTCTGGGTCTCATTGTTTTTATTTAAGAAGCCTGGACGTGAACCCGAGTGACCCATCAGAAACCATGAAAGCTCAAAGCCAGCACAAACCTTATATAAACTACACTTGGGCACTGCCAGCTAAATCAAGAGATGGAAGCATAAATCAAGAAATTGTGCTTTTCTATTAAATCTTAGCGGCTTGAAGAAGCTACTCACAGTTATTGGACTGGAAATCTGGGACGAACTGTTCGTCATCAGGAACCTGAGCTGTGGAGGCGGAAAAAAAAGACTTAAATACTCAGAGAGATACTTGATGCATTGTTGTATTATTTGGAAAACACTGCAGAACTTCAGAGCAAGGCTTAACATGAGTGGAAGCTCACCTTCTGCGATCCATATCTCTTGCAGCTGGCTCAGATCTTGAAAAAGCTCTGCAAGACAGCCACCGAACCAAAATATAATTAACACCTTATCAACCAGGAGGTTCACACACAAATAGGATGAGCTAACGCACCTTCTGTGTCCTGAGCCAGCTCCGTGTCCATATACTTCCTCCGTCTGTCGTTAAGACATCTCTCCTCTTCCTCTGTGTGACATTTCTGCAGAAACAGGTGAAATAAAAGGGAGAGTCAAGCCAGGGGGTCACCAGTTCGTCTCTAGCTGTAATTAAGGAACAGAAACAGACGGAATATAAACTTACACTCTCAGGGACCATAAAAGGGACCTGCTGGTCATAAAAGCCGTCCATGCTGGAAGTGTCTTCACCCTAGGTGAGACATAACGAGGAGAGGTCAGAGGAGAGGAGCGACTCTGAAAGCGCAAACTGGAGTGACTTTTCTATCACTTAACACCGTCGGACTCGTTAGCGTGCGATTTTCCACCAGGATGACCTCTCCATCCACATAACCATCATCCCTTTCATGTGACTTGCCGCATTTGTGCTTTGCTCACCTTTCTGACCCCACGGGAGGGTTTGCAGTGGCTGTTAAAGCCCTGCTGTCTATGAGAGAGGTTACGTAACCCGCAGTGAGCCGAGTGTGACGTGAATGCAGGCCACGGGGGGGAGGGCGCAGAGACGTTTGAGTAGATGAAGCCGGCTTTCATGGAGATAAGCAGAAAGCAGCTGTGAAGATCAATAAAAAAGTGACGTCTTTCCCTCTGGTGGCCTGCATGTGATCTCTGTCACTCTGCTGAAGCCAAATGAGAATTAATGCTCAGTTTCACAGCCACAATGCTGCAGGCGGAAAAGACAAGAATATAGGACGAGAACTCAAGCATGTGTACAAATGAGTTCTAAAGATTTGATAGTTGGGTGTAACACACGGAGTAAATAACTATGTGTGTGCGCAACTACACAGATACTATATGCATCCTTAAATGATGACATGTAGTGTGTAACGTTCAGTTTTGACCATTCAATTGAAAGTATTCGCGGCAACATTTATCTCTATCATGCCCCACACAAGTTACATCTTGGGCTTAACGTTCTCTTGCATGTTGTTGCAATATTCTCACTCATCTGTGTGACGCACTTTGAGCTGCTGTGACAAAACAAATGCACAAAACAAACACAGTTGCCTTGGCTGTCGGAAACATTTCAACAATTATGCCTCTACTGTCCCTTGGTGGCAGTGTTGAGTACCTTTTGTGACTGTCAGATATTAGCGTATTCTGATTGTTGCTGCAGTGCTCCAGTGGGTAAATCGAAATACTTCACTACTGTGTCACAGAAAAGCACTTTCGTGACTCACAACATCCTCTTGGGGTGCCAATTGATATTGCAATGACAACAAGTAGGGAATAATTGCTGATCCGAAAGTTGAACAAGAAAATAATGTCTTCAAGAACACATTATGGCTGTTGTTCTGTCATTAAATCGCACGTGAAACACATGTTGTGTTTCCCTCCTTTCTTTAACAATACTATAATTACAATAAAATATTTAAAAAAGTTTAATTTAAGGTATATTTGGTTAAGCAGCATTCTAAGGAAACAAACAGGTCCTGTATGTGTAATTGTAAGATAGTAAACCTAACATTACATGGTACCTATGTTGTAATTACCTGTATGTCTTTGTTCTCTGGCGTGTGTCCCTGGCTACACACCTCTTCTGTTCAAGAGGAATGAGTGTTTATAAATAAAGTTATTTTTCAAGTAGGGATAACAGCTGCTTCCATCCATGCAGTTGTTTTTTTGTTTTTTCCCCATTGTTTTAGTAAGTTGGATCATAAAGAGAAGATTAAATGGGAGAATTTGTGAATGGGCTTTTTTGGCGTGACGCACAGGAGAGGACAGCACGGGTCGTGGGACCTCCTTGTTTTTCTCAATGAAGTGAAACACGATCCTCGGGGGGGGGGGGGGGTGATGTTAACAGCTCGCCATTGACAAATTTGCCACATACAACGGAGAAAGACTCACGACGTTAACGCGGTGTTAAATGCGGCCGCTGCGCACGTAAATATCGCCGCGCGGACCTCGCAAATGCGCAGAGATGGACGCAGCGTCGCCCTTTGAAGCCCAGAAAATGGCGATCGCCTCTTAACCCACATCTGCTCCCCGAGCAGCACGCAAGCGAAACCTGCGGTCGATGTAATCAAAGCAAGACCGGCCCACGCGCTCACATGCACAACGAGCCCCTGATTTGACGAAGGAATATTAGTGCAGCACTCACAGTTCGGGTGAGGAATTTGTTGGCAGTGTAGAAACAAACGGAAAAGTCCTTCCTACATCCCCTGCAGCTCCGCGGATAAACACTCGGCTGGAGGATTTTTCTCAATGAAGAGCTGCGCTCACTGGAACCGAGCGGAGAGCAGCCTCGCGAGCTCATTGGCTGGAACTGCGAGTCAGTCACAGGACGAGCCAATCAGCGCCCGGCGCCCTCTGACGTCCGTCCCCTGTGTTTTTTATGAATGGCTGCGTTTCATTCATGGTTCCACGGTTTTGTTAAAGGGCCAGTGTCAGATATCGCGTAAACAAGAGCGTTACGTAAAAAGAAGAAAAAAAATCCTCCCAGCTTTTAATGTACATGAATCAGTCAAACAACCACGAAAGCAACAGTGAATAGAGCATGATTCATATTAAAGTAGTGATAGAAGTGAAGAAAGTTGTTTGACGAATAATCATTTGAAGAACGTTGTGATATGTAAAATAAAAAAATTGCATGTGAAGATGTGTCACAAAAGCCAGAAACAAAAATTGCATTTTGGAGAAGCAGAGTTCGTCAGAAGAATAAGAATGATTTTTGGCCCCCTATGTGCTAAAAAAAAGAAAGAATGAATGAAAACGAAATAGATGGAGAATAAATGTCAGGACATCTTGAATATTGCAATTATTACTTGAAAAAAAATGGGAACTCATGTATGAACTCATTGTATCTTGCATTTATTCACCTTTTACACATTGTTGCATTTCCTTTAATGAGAAGTGCTTCAATACAAACTATAGATAAATACATAAATAACGACATGAAAGTGAAGTTTTGTTTGGTATATCCTCCTGGGCTATATGATCAAATGCATTTCCCCTTTTCCTGCTACTTCCAGTCACACCTTTCCACCATTATTTTCCTGCAAGTGGAAGGTATTTAGCATTGACGATGAGGGGGAATTTCCCATAAACACAATACATTTTTGCAACTGTTAAACGTTTGATGGGTTTAAAGCTGCGTCACATGACTGTTTAAAGTGGTTTAATCTCAGTGGGTGGCAGAATAGTTTCCCCACTTAAAAAAAAAAAAATCTGCTCTGATCTCTTTCCGCTTCATTACCAGCAGCTGCAGAGAGATCACCGAGCGGTTCACGTGATGGTGCAATGAATCTCGCACAGTACCTCCTTGATAACACACAGGGATGGAGATCAACAACAGTGTGCAGACCCTGCAGCTATTTACACTCCACTCGCAATATGTCAAATGTCAGGAGCATGTTTTCATTCTCCATTCTACAACACCCACTGAAGTAAGACTTTTGACATGATTGCTGTTTTGGGGCACATAATGATCCACATCCTTTTTCAACATTTGCATATATCTGTGCATCAAAAGTCCAATCTTGTGATTCCATACTGAATGACCTGTGCAGGTGGACTTTTTGCACTGATTGTTCTATTTTGAAAACTGCCCGATCAGCGTTGCGAGATTCCAAGAACGGATCTGCAGCCGCTGTAAAAGTTCCAGTTCAAACAGCCGCTGAGCTCAGCAGCTCTGTTATTCATTTGCAACACCTTCTGTTCCCTCGGCCATCGCACATCCACAAATATGTACAGTATCACATCACTAATTTATTTCTCTCATTCTTCCGTTCTGGCAGATCGACAGGCGTGATATAACCGGACATATCCTGCAGCAGGAAATTACACAGTCTGACTGCGCCTTATCAAACATTTCTGCAGGTTGTGTTGATAGCATCTTTCCCTGCTCCTTGCTGGAGATCCAGATGTATTTCTATTGAAAAATGGAGGTGAAGATGGACATACATGATAAAGTAGCTTAAGATTTCTGAACTGAGGTCTAATAAGTGCAGGTTAAGCATTTTCAAAGATCTTTTTCTTTGTCTTATTGGAATTCAAGTTGTATAAATGACCTGGACTATAAACAGCAAAGTATCTAACATCAATTTCAGTGTTGCACTGCTCTGTACAGGAGAGTTCATTTTCTTTGATTTCTGCATGTTAAACTCACAAGAATATTAAAACACCTAAGTATTTTGAAGGTATTGGATGATACCGAGATGTTTCAAAATGTATTAATCAGTCATATAATTTATGTTTACAAACCCAAACATTATTTGCAATCATGTTTGAAAATCATGCACAAGGTTGGATTTGATAAATTGAGATAAAACGTATAAAGTAAGACTGGGCAAGAATGTGAAGATGCCCTCTGCTCAGGTTTCCTCCCAGTCTCATTCATGTGTAATACCACTCTGACACCACTGGGTGCCTCTCATGTTAACAACCTGTGTGACTTCTGTCATCATGCAAACATCATTTTCATGTAGAAACACCATGTTTGTGGCCAATTCTGCCCCAGCTGCTGTATTTTTGAGTCTCTGTGGCACCTTCCTTTTCTGCTTATTTCAGATTTGTGACACATTTAATGGTTTAGAACCCTAAAGAAAAATGAAAATGGTAAGCTCCCAGTCAGTCATGGGAAGGAGAAACTCAAAATGTGACCATAGTAATGTTTTTGACTGAGTGACTCACATGTCTAAATGCAGCTTTATTTATCTGTGTGACCTGGTGGAGAATTGTTGTTGTTGTTGTTGTTGTGTCTGCATTGGAAATGGTTAAACTGCTACGCTGTATTTTATTCCCTGACGTCTCTGGAAAAGGCTGCCATCTGAACAACAAAGCCGGCATACCGCGGGTCCTCCATGGTGAATCCTCCTGAATCATCACTGGGCTCGCTTTTATTTTAAGCTTTTTGTTTCGAGGCTTTTCCATGAGCCACTGGACGATAACACTCACCCAGCCATCAGGGCCATGAGAGCTCAGGATATTGTAGAGTATTTAGACATTATGATATACGACTACTTATTAATTGTGTTTAATGACCTCAAATTGAAACCAACTGTGATTTTGTTTGTTCAACATAGGCTATGCATAGATGTGCATCGAGTCACAGTCTAAAGGATTCCCCTCCATGGCTACCATAGGTTCTTCTCACAAATAGTATTCTCTATCCATTTGGAAGAAAAGAAAGTGAAGGTGACTTATAATCAGCTTTGTAATCAATACAAATCATGTGCAGTTTGTGTGTTTATTAGCAGCAGAGTTCAGGCCAATTCAGGAAGCAAGAAAAGAAAGCTCAGAAGAAATGAATGCACAGAGTGTACGCTGCGGGCTTATATGTTTGGCTAAAAGTCCGCGACACGTCTAATGGAGCCTACAGATGGATGCAGAGCCCCCCACTCTGAGTGCCGTCTGTACTCGCCCTTTTCCAGCAGGTACTGGCGCCCCCTGTAGTTTGGGTGCTCGTAGAAGACCCAAACTCCGTCCTGGACGTGGGCCGAGTGGACGTCACGGTAGCGCCAGCGGTCCAGCAGGTTGGGCAGATCTTCGCTGAACTCGATCATCTGGCCACCAAAGTCTGGACGTTCGTAGATGCGAATCCTGTGTCTGCTGGATGGCTTCGATATTCAAGAAACAGGGGACAATGTCAACAAGTGAGGTTGAAAGGTCGCTGAGTTTTAAAACATGTCTAAAATATACCTAGTAATCTGATTACTAGGAAGCAGCAGCCTGTGCACTCTTGTAATGCCGGTTTGCACCATAAGGTGGTGTAGCGAGTCACTTAAGAGCCTAAATGTTCTTGAAGCTCAACAAAACAAAACAGGATCCAGCAGAGGTGTATAGGTATCAAATATGATTAAAAAATAAAAACCCCTATTGCAAAGAAGAGGCAACCCTCACAAATGTGAGAATGCATTTTGTCTTTTCACTATAAGAATGTTTTTCCCCCTTCAGTTCCTTCATTCTCAGCATGGATCGCCTGGCAGATATGAGAAGAAAAAAAAATCAATCAATATTGAACGTGTTCCAACAGGACTTACATATCTGATGAGACGACAGGAGCGGATGGTGTCATTGAAGCCATTCCAGCCCTGGTAGTTGGGGTACTCCCCTCTCATGAGGACATACTGGTAGCCCATATATTGGGGTCTCTCATAGATGACCCAGGCCCCGCCCTCCACCCGGATGGAGTTGCAGCGGCTGAAGTGGGAGCTGAGCTCAGGGCAGTCGCTGCTGCATTCATAGTAACGACCCTGAAAGTTCTTGTCTTCATAAAAGAAGATCTGAAAGCAGAAAAAAAAAGATCAGCTTCAAGTATTTAGCATTTTTGTAGAAACAGCATCATAATGTTGCAAAGTGACAACACTGACCTTCCCTGCACGCTCCATAATCACCTAATGTTCCTCCTCACCCAATCAAATTAGATTCCCTCTCTCAGGTTGCATGGGCCATGCCCTACTTTTATATTGAAAGCTGATGAAATGCATTGCCAGGAGAATTATTGTCATTTAAATGAGCTCTCCATTAATGTTGGCACATTAGCTGATTCTGCAATTGTTTCTCTCTCTCTCTCTCCCTCTCTCTCTCTCTCTCTCTCTCTCTCTCTCTCTCTCTCTCTCTCACACACACACACACACACACACACACACACACACACACACACACACACACACACACACACACACACACACACACACACACAGCCGTGTTGATGCAGACAGTTTAATTGAACTTGTGAAAAAGATTTGTTTGCATTGTTTTTCTGTTCTTTAAAAACAGGAACATTCATCTCCAACACCAACGCTTACAATACAAATTATATTATTATTTATAACACAACAAGTACTTCCAGTACTTTATTGATATTCACACAAATACTGAATCAACTATTTCTCCTTGATATTGGCTGTAACTCTTCAGTTTGAACATATATACAGACTTATTTTTCATTACATTTCAATTCATATTCTTCTTTAATTTCTCCTCCCATGTGGTCAAATTGATGCAAACTCTTTCTAAATGCAGATGCATCCTTTCAGTACCAATAAATCTATGAAAGCGATCTACAGATCATTTGATATGTGAGAAACAAATATCTACACGACCTTGTTAGTGATTATGTAAGCACAGTTGGTGTTTTACCAATAAGTTAGTGCATCCAGTATTTTCTTCATACAAGATTTAAATATTTATCCACGCCAATCACATTGTTCTGAAGCACTGAATCCTGTTTCCCTAAACAATGCAAATGCAAAATGCCCCAAAGCCCCTGGATGCAGTGTGCTGACAAAAACAAGGGCACTGCAGGACATTTGGTTTGATATGAAGCACTGTGAGCTGAGTCAGTGACAGAGAGGGAAGCTTCCAGAGAGACACTGCAGATCAAATGGGACGAGGTGGGATGAGTCTGTGAAGTCTCGATGTGAAAACTAAAAGGGGAAGTGACTCAAGGGAAAGTGCCTCTCAAAATCTCTCTCAAAACCAGACCAAACACTGCCCTCCAGAGATGCACCAACCACAACACAAGCGTGCTCTGACCTGAGGAGTGTCCTGCTGGTGGGTGAAGGAAATACCTCCTCAGAATTTGCAGAACTTGGATCAAACAATGTTCATTCTAAATGAACATGCAGACAGAAATATATATATATATATATATATATATATATATATATATATTATTTTTTTTTTTTATTTTTTTTTTTATTTATCTGTTTATTTGAACAGTAAACATTCTGCTCAAAAGGAGTGGGCTGAAGCAAGAAGCTTATGAGCTCCTACACCCAAATTCAGTGCAATAAAAAAATACATGTTTCAATGGTACAGAAAGAGCAAAACATCAACAAGACATCAACAAATTATTGCAACTAATACAACATATTGATCATGATCATAATATTACATCTCTGTCCTTATTTCTGGTGGAATCTTCAGCACGTATGTTGATTACAGGACTTTTCCACACTCAAGCCATTTTCTGCATAATCAAATTCTTTACTTTGACTTCTTAAAGTATTACACTGAAGATATGTTTAATTTTCCATAGTAAAGGGATTATTTTATCATGTATAATTTGTTTTTTAAAGTGGTATTCTGAATATTACTATAATATTTATCTGGTTTGTTGGAATATTATCTGAGGGGAATTTGCCGTGGGTTTCATAGTACATTTTCTGGTATATATAATATAATATTAAAATATTGGACCCTACCTGCGCCTCTTGGCTGGGTCATGTTCAGAAAATGGATATTTTCAAACATTTCATATGGTTATAAAAGGGTTGTATAAAAATATATGAATGGAGCACTTTAGAATTGATAGATTTTTAGTGATAACATGTATAGAAACTTAATTTTCATGTTTGTTTTGTTCAAACTCTCTGCATGACCTCATGTTGGACATATCTTAAATTCAGGTGAATTCTCTGTAATGAAACCAATGATGACTTGGACTTTGAACTATTCATGCAGCATGAGCATTCATAAAAAAATAAACATGGACACAAGTCAGAGTTTGTTCATTTATTGCCTGTTAAGTGTGCAGATCGACAGACGGGGTGGCGAGTCAAAACTCTGTGATTCTGCGGAAGGAAGCGAGCCCGGCCGTGGACGCCCCCCAGTCGGTGTGCTGGCGGTATTCGCCTCGCTCCAGGAGGTACTGGTGCCCCCTGTAGTTGGGAAGGTCGTAGAAGACCCAGGCACCGTCGGTCACCACGCAGGAGTAGACCTCGCGCAGCTTGTAGGCGTCATACGCCGAGGGGCAGTCATTGGAGGACTCCACCATCTGCCCGCCAAATTCTGGCCTCTCGTACAGCCTCAGCTTCCATGCTCCGCTGTAGGCCTACCAAAAAAATTTAAATAAAATAAATAGAGTTTTGAAGTTCCTGTCTTAATGCAGATTTTCAGGCCCCACTTTTTCATAACCCCCAATTTGACCTCTCAGCTCTCATCAGGAAGGAAATCTGGTGGAAATTTCCACATCAAACATGCAGATGACATTATGTAGCGTGTTAGTTGAGCGACAGGACTGCCTGACATACATCTTGAATGTGATTTGTGTTTTTTGAGCGGGTATGTTCACCCGGCTGTGAAAAAAAAAAAAAAAAAAAAAAAGTTCGGGAGTTGCACATGCTTGATGCACTTTGGTGCTTGTGTTCACAAACTAATGCCAGTTTTCACAGCCTGCAGACACTGAAAGTCGTTCTCGCTCAGAGCTCTGCGGTGAGTTGGTCTGCACTTCTGAACAGGAGAAACTTTTGTGTCGTAAAAGAAAATCAAAAATCTGAAAAAGGTGACATCGTAGATGACAATTTTGCAAAGTTTGCTGTTGATTTGGAGTCTGCATTATTCTCCTCTGACATTCTGGCATCGTGCCAACCTGAATGAGTGAGCATTCAGTTTGGCCTGTTGCCCTCAGGCGCTGCTGCCTCGACTCTTTTCTATCACTGTTTGATGTCAAGCCTCCGCTCCCAGCCGCCACACCAATGAGGAATCTTACATTCTTTATGGCGCGGCACGACTTGACGCTGTCGCTGAAGGCCATCCACTGCTGGTTGTCGGCGTACTCCCCGGGGCTGAGGACGTACTGGAAGCCCTTGTAGTTGGGCCTCTCATAGATCACCCACATGCCGCTCTCCACCTGGATGGAGCTGCAGCGGCTGAAGTATGTGTGCAGGTCAGCACAGTCGCTGTTGCAGTTGTAGCAGCGGCCCTGGAGATTCTTCTCCTCGAAAAACGTGATCTGTGCAAAAAACATCAACTTGCATTTAGTCGAACCTGGAAAATCCTTCCAGAGCAGAAGAGTCCTGAGGGGGTTTGTCTTACCTTCCCCATTTGGATGCAGTGGAGACCTCCTTCATTGCTGCAGCCCCATCAAAGTATTTATCGATAAACACAATGTGCAGAGTGTGTCAAGTCTTTGACATCCAAATGAGGTGGATTTACATATCAGCAAAATGGCTCGGAGCGGTTTGATTTGCCTTTGTTGCAGCCTGATGATGACTCGGTATCAAACACCTGCTGGAACAGTGATGGCAGAGGACCAGTGGCTGACTGGTGGAAAGAAACAGTGAAATCGCTCCTTTTTTAAAGTTTAAATCTAAACCATACTCTGACAAAATTTTACTGCCTTTGTCCTCACTTGTTTCTGATTCTAAATGAAATTTGCCTGAAACACTGGCAAAACGTTGTCGTCACAGAGTGTATGTACTTTGAAACGAATGATTCATTCACCCGAAAGTGAAAAATGATGTCGTAAATGATCGAATGAATAGTTCCTTTTAAAATATGGTAAAAATATGAGACAATAAAAAACAAACAGAAGCGAAAGAAAACATGCAAATAAGCAAAAGAACTCAGTCTGATAGCAGTATGTAAAAAAACTTGCAAATAAAATCTGTTAATAAGTCAAGAAACCTAAAAAATTAATACATACACATCTATCTATCATCCATCCATCCATCCATCCATCCATCTATCTATCTATCTATCTATCTATCTATCTATCTATCTATCTATCTATCTATCTATCTATCTATCTATCTATCTATCTATCTATCTATCTATCTATCTATCTATCTATCTATCTATCTATCTATCTATCTATCTATCTATCTCTATCTTTCATTGATTAGTCACAAAAATGTCAATAATAAATACTAAAGAATCCAATAATTGAATGAATAAAAACAATATAAACTGAGGAATCAAACTATAATCAAGTCATAAAATAGTTCAAGAAAATTCCAATAATTATATGAATAAAAATGTAAATCAATCAGGAAATAGTTGAAATAAATCTTTCCAAGATTCCAGAAAAGAGATGAAGAAAATCATAAATACCAATCAGTTGAAATAAGTAAAATAACAGCTGAATAAGTATTTGAATAAAATGTAAATTTAAATTGGATGACAAATGCAGACAAAGATGTAAATAAGCTACAAACTAGTTTTGAAAAAGATGCCACAAATACATAATAATAAGATTTATAAAAAAGATAAATACCAAGAAATCAAAACTGTATATAAGCAACAAAATATTTAGAAAACTTAAGTCCTGTAATTAGATGAATAAAACCATAAAGCTTGAGAAATGATGGTTTGAAAAAACTGCCTCAAATATTTTGTTTTGCTGTAAAAGAGCTCTGATTTGTAATGTGATTTGTAATGTTTGAAACTGTATCTGTTTGTGAATACGAATCATGTTTTTCATATATAGTTTTTTCTTTATGCTGCACTACAACATATCCTCAAGTACAAAATAGATTCTTCAGTGCACACATCTTTGGTAATTGTTATTTTTATTGGCAGATAAGAGCATTCCTATGTATTTTAATACCATTGGGGCTAAATAATGCCAAAATACGTGCACCTGATTTTCACAAGGACATTTTAAATTACTGATATAGCGAGCAAAGAGCACAAAACAATTTTGAAACCCACAAACACCTCCATGTGTGTAAAGGGGACATTATCAGTGGATTGTGTCAGTTTCATTGCAACTGCCTTTTATTCAGCTGTTTCAGTTTTTTATTTATTTATTTATTTTTTTAATTCATCTCATATTTGAGTTTTTGGTTTTGTATATTCATCCTGATACACACATTGAACATGTCACCCCGGCTTTCTGGAAAATCTTTAACGTTCTAGTCACGTGCTTTTTGTTCATGGCTGCTGAACTCAATAGAATGACAGAGATGTCAGAAACAATTGATTTTCTCCACTTTATTTTTCTTTACAGTTTATACATTTGGCGTTTAACAAGAGTCCATGATGCGCCTGATGGAGCTGAATCTTGTCATGTTGCTCATGCCCATGTCCCGGTGGTTCCTGTACTCTCCCGGCCTCAGGTACAACATGCGGCCGCGGTAATTGGGCTGCTCGAACATCAGCCAGTGGCCGTCCATCACGTTGCAGGACTGGCACTCGGACATGCGGAGACGGTCCATCATGTTGTCGCAGTCGTCCATCAGCTCGTGCATCTGACCGCCGAAGTTCTCCCTCTCATAGATCTTCATTCGGAAGGGTCCACGGTGCTGCGCAGGGGACAAATCGGGAAAACTGAAGTTACAACTGAACTTATGATTTGTAAATCAGAGCTAAAATTATATAGTTGAAAAAAATGTGACTGCATAGAAGACAAGGATGATGGAACTTCCTGAAATAAAAGTTATATCATTGAAATTTTGTTCAACTGGAAAAGATTTCACATCAACTTCTTTCTCGTCTCTCAGAAGCTTTGCACACAAACTATTTGTAGCAAATCAGTCCATTTGATCTTTTCAAGAATGTTCAGCTTTCCTGGATCACTCTGCCCTGCTCTCCACCACCCACATACTCTATTCTCGTTCCATGATCACAAAAGATGTGTGGAAGCCGGCCCTAAAGTTGGCAATACTTTAGATTTGTTCTCATTCCTGCAAATCCTGACAAATATAAACTTGCCTAGAGATTGCCAAGTTGCATGAGTAGGCGGCAACTGTAAAAACGTGCCAGGTTGTTGTATGTCCGAGTTCGATAGCGTTCGATAGCGTCGTCCAACCTACCATGGGGATCATGCGAGAGGACCTGATGCAGTCGCTCATGCTCATTCCCATCAGTCGCTGGTTGTCTGGGTACTCGCCCCTCCTCACCAACATCTGGTGGCCCATGAAGTTGGGCTTCTCATAGACCATGAAGAGGCCGCTCTCCACCCTGCAGGAGTTACACCTGCTCAGGTAGGAAGTGAGCTCCGGGCAGTCGCTGCTGGTCTCATATGAGCGACCCTGGAAGTTCTTGTCCTCGTAGAATATGATCTGTGAAAAAAAAAGGATAATATAAAAGGATATTTCAGCATCGAGTTTAATACTTTTGCTTTATGTCTTTTTAATCTGCTGTTTTTGAAAGTTTCACTTACCCTCCCCATGGTCATGATATTTGCGAGCTAATCTCAGATGAACAGCATCAACATCGACCCTTTACCCTTTTTATACATTGCACAGCCATAGTATTTCCACATGGCTTGTGCTGAAACCTTTGAGTCATCACTCTATATTGTAACATGAAGCGGCACTATAGGGTGGCAGACTCCACTGTATGTCAGAATCTCCAATAGTTATTGTGAGTTGAACATTGCATTTCATGAGTGTTTCCAGCAATTTCAACTATTTAGTTCACATATCTTTCGGTAAAAATCTAGAAAGTTTGACCATCAACAGATCAATAGATGAGGCTTGTGGTGACTTTATCAGCATCCAACATACTGTAGGCAACACTTTGGAATCCACAGAGCAACCCCGGTTCAGTCTAGTATATTTGAACACATTAAATAATGTATTATTTGAGCAACATTTTGATCTGCCGTGACCTGCCATGACCTCCTGGAACTACATTCACCGTACAATAATAACTATTCAGGTGTACTGTTAAAAGAAAAAAAAATGAATGCAGGCTCACGTGCGCCTCATGATGAGTCATGATGTTTCGTACAAAGGTGTGCAAGGTCGTCCGTGGCTGAGTGTATATAAAAGTGCGATGGGTTTGCATCATTTGGAAAAACTAAAACCATCACAATGGGCAGGGTAATACATGTGATATGTTTGTAAACAGCCATGTTGAGGCTGTAGAAGAAGCTAAAAACTGATGGATTATAGATATCGCAATATGCAAAGAGTTGTGCAAATGGTCCAGATGGTAAATTGACATTGTAACTTTTCCACTCTCTCGATTTATTTTTGTTGTTGTTGTCCTTAGATAATTTTCTATGAGGAGAGGAACTTCCAGGGTCGTTCCTATGAGTGCAGCAGTGACTGCTCCGACGTCCAAATGCACCTGAACCGCTGCAACTCCTGCAGGGTGGACAACGGGTGCTTCGTGGTGTATGACCGCCCCAACTTCATGGGCAATCAGGTCTTCCTGAGAAGAGGGGAGTACCCCAACTTCCAGTTCATGGGGAGCATGATGGGAATGATGGGCATGGCAACGATGGAGACTATTCGCTCTTGCCGCATGATCCCCATGGTTAGACATTCTTGCAGATGCTCTAAATTCCAAAGCCATTCTTTGTAGGCGGCGTTAAGGGAGGTGGTATGGAAACTCAACAGATGTGTGTGTTCTTCTCTAACAGCACAGGGGGCAGTTCAGGATGAGGATTTATGAGAAAGAGAACTTCGGGGGCCAGATGCACGAACTGATGGATGACTGCGAGTCCGTCCAGGACCAATTCTACATGTCTGACACGCAGTCCTGCAACGTGATGGAGGGCCACTGGCTGATGTTCGAGCAGCAGAACTACAGAGGCCGCATGATGTACGTGAGGCCGGGAGAGTACAGGAACCTCCGGGACATGGGCATGAGCAATTTGACCAGAATCAGCTCCATCAGACGCATCATGGACACGTGCTGATAATCATCATTTTCAAACCAAAGTGTGGGTCAAAAATAAAACTTATTTTGAATTAAATCTTCTGTTTTATTTGTCGCTGAATACATCAACATGATTGACACCTGCAAAGTAATGCCGGAGTCTCGTTTCTTTTATCATTTTTAATTCAACCCTAAAAACCCAATAATTATGTGTGATCTCACCCAGTCAAGTTCTCAAGCAAATAATACATGAAATGAAAAGACATAACTATTTACATTAAGAATATATAAGTACAATCTATAGGAATGTCTTTGGTGGAAGTTTACACATTTATTCTTTATATTACAATCGCTGTAGTATCTCACTTGGAGCTAATTGAGTTTTACAGAATTGTGTTTCTCAGGTAATATTAGATGATTTATTTTAAACAAATAAATCCCAATACAGTACATGATAGAAGTACAAAGCTAATATTTGTTTAGTGAGTGCCAAAACACAACAGTTGGAATGGTAAAGATTGTTTTGAGGATGAGATTTATCACAATCATCGGTTTGTGTTATTTACAATTATATTTCTATTTACAATTGTGCAGAAAAAAGTAGGACTAAATATGCCTGAAATTGATACCTGAAACACAAGAAATACAATGCTTTAATCTCTATTTTTATAATTACAGTCACCCTATTTGTCACTGAACACTATACATCAGTCATATATTATTCATATGGAATATTTTGTGTTTCATTACATGATTTAAAATCTAGGAAAACTAGGTTTACTGGTTCAAGACCTATTTTAATATCTGGTATTAATGTCATTACAGGAAGCCTGAGCAAATGTTAAATTGAATGGTAATACAAATCCAAAGTGTTTCCTGACATGAAAGATCCAGAGTGTGGCCAACAATGTTAAGTGAAATGTTCATGGTGATATCCACGAGAGAAACTCATCTCGTAAATAGTATATTGTAATACTAAGCACCAATGTGGGAGCAAATTGTTAAAAAATGCAGATACTTTAAATTCCAAAAAATGCACTTTCATACTCGTGACTACACCGTACTCCTGCGAAGGATTAGTTGATTAGTTGATAAAGACATTGTCTTTACAGGAATCATGAGCAAATGTTAAATTGATGTGAATTGCTGATTTTGGCACGACACCAACATATTTATTTGAATCTCTCCATCCATCACAAACAGCAGCGCCTCTACTGAAGTTGATGGTGCAACAAGCGGCCTGCTTTTGTCTCTGAGAAATCTGCCTGACCACAGTTTAATAGGAGCGAATGCAGCACCCACGGCTTCGATGTACAGTACAGTAGGGACTCCAGTGCTGATGAGCTGACTCGGTCATTTCATACAATTGAAAGCAGATTCTTTTGATGTCACATGATGCATAAAAGGCAGCGCGCCAGTGAGAAGAACAACAGAAATCAAATACTGTGACCATGAGCGGAAAGGTAATGCGGGGCACAGATCAGGCAGCTGGCTTCACTGACGAACATACTGCAACACACTCTATCATAATTTCATACCAGATTTGTACGCGATACTGCAGCACATCGTTTCTGCCATGCAACATTGCGCTGGTTGATGTTACTGTTGTGATAATCACGTAACCTTGGAACAACGCTGGATCCAAACACAATCTCTCTCTTTCTCCATAGATCATCTTCTTTGAGGAGAGAAACTTCCAGGGCCGTTCCTATGAGTGCGTCAGCGACTGTTCGGAGCTCGCCTCACACCTGAGCCGCTGCAGCTCCTGCAGGGTGGAGAGCGGCAAATTCATGGTCTACGACCAGCCAAACTTCACCGGCCAGCAGTACCTTCTGACCCGGGGAGAGTACCCCGAGTATCAGAAAACCGTCGGCTTCAATGACTGCATTCAGTCCTGCCGCATTGTCCCCGCGGTAAATATGAGTAGATTATGGACTCAGGCAAGATGAGGACAGCCAGGCATGGATCTGTTTTTTCCACTTTGGAAGATTAATACAGACACGTTTCCGTGGGAGTGTGTAAAAAACCAGCTGATTTTTTGGGTCAAATTAATTTGAACTAAACTCAAAAATCTGATTTTTTGAACTTGTCATGTGTTAAACACTTCAGGCTGGTACCTCCAAATCGCTGTAAAGGTTGTGTTCACGGGTTATTTTCACAAATGGAACAGAACTAATGGTTAACTTGTCTTTTCAAACGACAGATATTTCCTTGCAAGACCATTCTGCCACTGCAGTTCTTCTCATCTTTCCTACTTTGTACTCCAACAGCACAAGGGGCCTTTTAAGATGAGGATCTACGAGCTGAAGAACTTCGAAGGCCAGATGCACGAACTGACTGACGACTGCGACTCCATCAAGGATAACTACCACATGTCGGACATGCAGTCCTGCAATGTGATGGACGGCCACTGGCTGATGTTCGAGGAGCCAAACTATAAGGGCCGAATGTATTACCTGAGGCCTGGAGAGTATAGGAACCTCAGAGAAATAAGCTCTGATGACATGAGGTTCAACTCCATCAGACGCATACTTGAACCTTAACTATCTCATGACGGGTTTTAGCTGATAAATCTTTAAAAAATGCTCTTTAAACAGATTGTTAAATAGACGAGCAGAAAGCAGGAACCTCGTTTTACCTGGAAACTGTGATTTGTGCATTGTTTGCATGTAGTTCCAGTTTTACTGTACAATTTACTGTATATTTACCTCTTTTACTGTGTGACGTGCACAATAAAGCGACTGCCCGCATATTTGAGTCAAATACTTTTCTAACTGATTTGTCCAAACAGAGATGCAGAAATGAACACAACAAATACAAATGCACAATTATATAACACTCCAACAATATTAAATACAAGGAGCACAACACCATGTGTCATTAGATGGTATTTTGGAAAAAGCTTAAATGAATGCCGAAATTTAAACAATTCAGCCTCAACCCAAAAATACAGTTTAAAATCTTTCTTATCTTCTTATCTATGATCAGTAACTGAATGTATTTCAAACTGCCGAAGAACGAAGCACAATGCCTTTCAAAATAACATTGATCTGATATCAGATTGTTTCTGCTTAGTTTTGAAGTTAAGATGTTGTCAGAATCATTATACATTGAAGTCTGATAAGAACAGAAAAAAAGAAAAAGAGCAATTCAAGAGACACGTTTTAGAACTCAGCATTTGACAATCACAATTTTCACATGCAAATAAGTTGGTTGTATTTTCTTTGTGGAATATGATCACACAAACTCGAGGAACAACTTTTTATATCTGATCAAATAAGTACTTGATTGTAATTTGTGTGATAACATGTTTTACTTGAGGGGAAAATTACTTTTGAGCTTGACTTTTTATAGTGATAACACTTTTGCAATCAACAATGAAGAGGCAACAAATAGGAGCTACAAATTCTTCTATTTCTCATTTTCCTTTTCCACTGAATCAAAAATGTGTCACATGCTTGTATTTGTTCATCTTTTTTGTTTGGATTGAGAGATTTCCAGTTTCATCATGTACCTTCCTTAATAAATATAGGTTCTGTACAGCAAAGCAAGAGCCACAGGATAGATACTCATATTGATCTGTTCACTGGAACATTTCAAGCACAATGTTTGAAAATTGACATAAATGAAGTCCAGAATTAACGTTTCCATGTGAATGAATTGATATGCTTTCATCAGCAAGTTGCTGCTGTTCCTGTATCATACATGCACAATGTATTGCAATTACGTTCTTCAGCTTAGTCCATAGAGAGCGTCACAATATGGGGGATTGAAACCAAACAAAAGGCCAACTGAACAAACTGGAACAAACACACTGTTGTGCTGACACGCGGAAAATGAGCATTTCTGAATTGTTAATCTGCCACTGCAGATACAGGCGTGGCCACCACAGTGTTTAAAGCAACTTGTTAGAGGAGTCTCTGTAGCTTTCAGTGATACGATCAAAATGTGACGAAGTGCCAGTCAAATGAATCTAAATATTTTCAGTATATCTAAAACTTGTGGCAATTATCTGAATTAAAATAAAAAGGTTTTACGCTATGATGTAATCTTGGTTTTGTTGCACACAAATAAAAAGTATACATTGAAATTACATTGATTCTTTTTTTTTCTGTATGTATTAAAGCTTACTTGTTGATTTTTGAGTTTGGCAAACGCTGAAGGCCGGCTCAACGGGGAAAATACAGCAGCTTTGCTGTGTAGAGCACATAAAAGAAAAACATTTTGCTTGGGGACAAAAAAGCTGACGAGCTCGATCATTGTTTCCCGCCACAAAGACACGGGTCATCTGTGGGTTATAAAGGCAGCGGGGTGCAACAGGCTACTGCTAGTGTGGAAAAAGTGAGCCAACACAATGGGGAAGGTAAGGCTGCTTGTTTTGCTACGTCTGTTTTGTACTTATACTTTTCTGGATTAAACAGCCAGAGGTGGACGAGTATGCAGGGGCAGCATTGATCTAAATGACTCATTTCTTCTCAGATTATCTTCTATGAGGACAGGAACTTTGTGGGTCGCTCCTATGAGTGCAGCAGCGAGTGCTCTGACCTGCACTCCCACTTCAGCCGCTGCAACTCCATCAGGGTGGACAGCGGGGACTGGATGGTCTACGAGAGGCCCAGTTACACGGGCTACCAGTACTTCCTGAGGAAGGGCGACTATCCTGACTACCAGCGCTGGATGGGTTTCAATGACTGTGTGCGATCGTGTCGTATGATCCCTTCGGTAAGCCCGAGTTGGGATCAAAGGCTTGTTTAAATCTAACAATATTTGCAGATCTAGATCTAGAGTAACACAGTTCTTTCTGCAGCAGCAGCAGAAGGGCTCCCACAGAATGATGATCTATGAGCGCCCAGAGTTCGGTGGTCAGATGATGGAGCTGACTGATGATTGCCCCTCCCTGTACGAACGCTTCCACTCCAATGACATCCACTCTTGCAACGTGAAGGACGGCCACTGGATCTTCTATGAGCATCCCCATTTCAGAGGACGCCAGTACCTGGTGCACCCCGGTGAATACAGGAGGTTCAACGAGTGGGGAAGCATGAGTCCCAGGGTGGGATCGATCAGAAGAATCACTATGTGAGAACGCTGATGTACTGATTTATATGTACAGAAATCAATAAACTACTGTTCTATATCTACATGTATGCCATCATACCGTTTTTGTTCCATTATGCAGGCTCTTGTTTAGTTTACTTGAGGGCTTCAGCGATAAAATAAGAGATTGTTGCTTCGGAAAGCAGGAAAAACAAAATATCTTTTCAAGTAGACACACACACACACACACACACACACACACACACACAGTGTAAGCTTAGCAAGTTTATTGAGAACGTATAAGATGAACAGGTTTTTCGAAGACTTTCTTAGTTGAAGTCGGTGATTCGCCTGAGCGAGCCGATCCTTGGGCTGGCGCCACCCCAGTCGCTGTATCTGCGGTATTCGCCAGGTCTCAGATAGTAGGTCCTCCCTCTGTAGTTGGGCTGGTCGTACAGCAGCCAGTGACCGTCCACCACATTGCACGAGTTAATGTCAGACATTCGGAGGCGGTCCTGGACGTTGGGGCAGTCGTCGCTCACCTCCTGCATTTGGCCGCCCATGTCGGGACGCTCATACAGTCTGATTTTGTAGGAACCGCGGTGCTGCGGAAAGAACGAGCATTGTTTGCAGGTTACAGGTCCGTTTAGACTTCAGAGAGCTTTTTGTCCAAATCTTGAGTTCCTGCTTGCGACACAACAATGTTACAGCCGACATTCATTTCATCTTCACTAACCACTTCTCGAACACCTTCTTACCATTGGAATCATGCGACAGGATCGGATGCAGTCGTTGATGCCAATCATGCGCTGATTGTCCGAGTATTCCCCCCTGCGCAGGAAGTACTGGTGGCCCAGGTAGTGGGGTCTCTCGTACACCATGAAGCAGCCGCTCTCCACTCGGATGGAGTTGCAGCGGTTGAAGTAGGGGTGCAGATCAGCACAGTCGCTCATGCACTCATGGTGCCGACCCTGGAAATTTCGGTCCTCGTAGAATATGATCTGTGAATGTTCCATCATAGTGTTGGTTAATTTTCCCCCCCCAAATCTAATGTGATTATTTTTCAATTCAGTATTTCCAGTAACATGTAATAAACTCACCTTTCCCATTGTGGAATCGTTGGGGGTCAGACTGATGCTCAATACTTGCTCTCCGCGCCGCTGTCCTTTTATATTAAGTAGCTGTGTGATGGCACAGCATAAAGTATTGTCATCCAAATAGGTTTTATAACACAAATCTGGCTATGTATAGCGACGCACCGCGTTGCGATGACTTATTGTTGTCCCATTTTCACATGTTCATCACTATTGATCAAAACACCACAGCGTGCATGTGACCGCGGGGCGACTGTGCACAGTATCAGCAAAACAACAAGCGGTTATTTGAGGGCTTTTCATTCTTCCATGCAACAAATGGAGCGCTCATATATGGGGAAAAATATTAACTGGATTCTTCTGATAAAGGCCATCAAATCTTGTGTTCCAAGGGGAAATGTTTCTTTGAGTAATTAATAAAACAAGACAAAAGTCACAACATTTTTTGAGCTGAATTGAATTATTGCACAAATCTAATCACAACATGAACATTTATCATAGAATCAGACCTACGAAGGTTCTGAATCATCACTTTATGTGCAGGTTGATGAATTAAAAGAAACTTCATGAGCTCGTGCCAGTTTGTTTATGGATTAAAACCATGAGGCAAACAGCAAAGGGCAGGTTCACAGTATACAGCTGTCACATGCCTTGGTGGTGTAGCCGGCCAATTATAAAAATACTACTTGATAAACTTGATGTATCTTTAATAAATTGCATGGCAATGTGATGGAAATCTACAGTGAAGTAAAATAAAACATGTTTGCATAATCAAGTTAAATAGTATTTGTTTGGTTTTCAGGCCTTAGCACATATTTGAAAGTTTATTCTCCATTATTCTCATATCACTAAAGAAGGGTTTGTGTGCGCGCGCGCACACACACACACACACTTTATAAACCTCAATCGAAGGTCATGAGACTCGATCTTTTGTTATTCTAACGAGCAGCCAGTCGGTGCTTTTGTGTTCCCTCCCAGGGTCTTCGTTCCATTCATGCAGATAAAACCCCTGATTCATCAGCGCCTGTGGCCCACACTTATAATTTACTATAAAAAGCACGCCACCTCTGCTCACAGAGGAAACGTGTGTCTATGTGCTTTTTAACATTTCCACCTCTGTAGGTTTCATCATGTGCATCAGATATTGTGCTTTTTCACCCATTCAATTAAAATCATGCTATATGTTCACTCGCATCAAACAACACAAAACCTTTATTTCTGACACACTGAAATAGATTTGGTATTAAAATACAACAAAATACTGACGATCGCGTCACATGCAGTATTACAAAGACAAGCAAGAACTGGATTAGTTTAAACAGAATGCAGAAGAACGGTCAAATATTTTGCTCGACAACAAACAATTAACCCTTTTTGGGGTTTTTAATATCAGCAACCATAAGATAAAAAGACCCCTTTAACTAGTAAAAGCCCTTTTTTGTTCCATTTTATGGACAAGGATTAATATAAAGATTCATCTTTATACTTTGAATGTCCGATTATTATTGAACCATTTGAACAAAATCTTAAACAAGATGAACTTTTAAGACACCACAACTGACTCGCTTAAATGTTTCAACTCAAAATAGGACATGGCAACTGATATTAAACTGCAATGACAAGAGATTTGAATGATCTCTTACCATTACTTCAGGAGACATTCACTGTCACTCCTGCTATTGAGTTATTATTATTATTATTGCGCTTTAACCGGAAGGATTTGGATACATCAAGTATTTCTTGGTTTCCATCTTCAAAAATAAAATGCTTGAAATACATTTGTGGGAGCAGATTGTGGTGGATGAGAGGTCTGCCAGTGTGAGACCTGTGTTTTCTCAACGGTGAGAGCTTACCTGCGTTAAGCTGTCAGGCAAGAAGAAGATCTGAGTGAAGTTGAGTGTGTGTGTGTGTGTGTGTGTGTGTGTGTGTCTGTGAGGTGAAATGCTGCATGTTTCCCTCCGTGTGTGACTTCACATGTTGGAAGGAGTGAAACATGGAGGCATGTGTTCTGGTGACTCTTGCAGGAAGTGGTGGCTCTTGTGGTGGAAGACACGGCGGTACTTTGCCTTTCGATGGATCAGCGAGGGCGTAAAAAAGCTCTGTGGGGACAAGAGGAGACTGACTTTTAAAATAAATAAATAAAAAAAGTCACTCAACAGCAAAAATCTGTCTGAATATTTTCTGTCTTTTACATCCAATCTTTTCTGAAAGTTGAATTAGATTAAACAAACTTTTATTAGTCCCATGAGTGAGAAATTGTAGCGAAAACTGTAACTACAGACGACGAAGTGAGGTAAAGGAAACAGATTTATTATTGAAAAAAATGTATTTGAGAATACAAAAATAAAATGCTAATGAAAGAAGTCAAAAAGTTAAAGCACAATGTTAAAACATACAGTAAAACACAAATATGCAAATGATCAAATAAATAGGTCATCAATAGGAATGGAAAAATAAAACTGCTATGAAAATGAAATACTATAAAAAAAAGAATCAACACCCAAAACAATATAAAAGTGTATTACAGTATCATATTATAATGTGACATTTTTCCTATTTAATTATCTATATTTCACTTTTAATGCAATAAAATAAAATGTTTGACCTTCTCTGGCTCATGGTGCAGGGCAAAGGGTGTCGATCCCGGGTAGAAGGGAGGTGCTGCTGGTATCTATTGTGTAAAAACAGGAAAACGTTGCACTGGATATCAGATAGGATGAGTTTTAGACAGACATGGTGGAAGTCAGAATAACTTGGTGAATATGTACCTCTGCTGGGGCGTCCTCCATGACAGGAAAAGGGTATTGAAGTGAAACTTCATCAGCAGGCTGGTAAAGATACTCTGATTGGTGGGAGTACATCAGTGTAGCGGCTGGCAGCTCAGGCTGGACAGCGCAAGCAAATACAAAATCAGCTCAACCGACCAAATTCACAGATTATACACAGAAGTGACTTGATGTTTCACCAACCTGGCCGAGATTCCACGGATTCTGCTTTGGATTAGAGCGAGACAGAAAAAAAGAAAAAAGAAAAGGTTGTTCATAAAAGCTGAAACCCTTCCAGGACTCATTCATGGGGAGAAAAGAGGGGACGCTGACCTGATGATGTTGACAGGCTGCAGGTTGGTAGGAGGGCTGGAGCTGATGGGGCTGATAGAGCATCAGTGAGTCTGCAGACTGAAGACAGTCATGGATTATGGATCTGATCATGGCTTCTGTTGGCATGGCACACTGTGAAAACACCGTTGGCATGGGCGAGGCTCACTTACACTCCAGTTGGTTGCAGCAGGGCTCGTGTTGGGGCAGTGGAAGTAGGCGACGCCATTGTGGAAGATGTAGGGAAAGCCCGTGGACGTGGTGAGTTGCACGGCCCCATGGAACACTTGCTGAGGTCTGGCAGGTTCAGGACTGACCCAGCAAGAGCTCCTCACTTCAATAAAGGAAGGAAAGTTAAGCACATTTTCGCACTGAAACCGACGATCATTTCATTTTTAAATGGTGTCACATTTGAATAGAACATGCACTGGCGGGATGTTCCCGCTTCATCTTTAATTTTTTTTAGCTGTTGTCCACAAATGCCCATTCTTTACAAATATAGAAACATTTGAAAGGGAAATAATCAGGCTTTCTATTGGGATCAGAACAAAGAAATATATTATCCTAACATTTTCGATATTACAATATAACATGAAAACAACTGTTGCATTTTCCGCTGAACTCGAGACTCTGAATCATGTCAGAATAATGAACTGACTCTTTTGTGTTGTTGTCCATATGATTGCTGTGTTAATGTTTGTTTGTATATGTTCACGTCACCCATTTTGTCACTAATTCAAAAGTTTTTTGTGTGTGTGTGTGTTTTTTCCATTTTGAAATGACACCGAGAATATTACTTTGATATTTTGAGTCTGTGTCAGCATCACATCAGAAGCCGTCACAGTAAAAGTGCCGCTGCTGTGCCGAGCGGAGGAGGGTATACTGAGATGTCTGACAGTGTTATTATGGGATCAGAGACACTGAAACAAAGAGTACATAAGCCACAGTGCCTTGAGTTTTAGTCTGTTGACTTACTTTGTCCTGGAGTGTGATGCTGTGGCCTGTGGAAAGCCTGACCAATGCTGAGCTTCTTGTCTTTTAAACAGATTCCAATTTCCTTCAGTGGAGGGAGCAGGTGACGCATATCAGGGGAGAAATCAAGTGACATACACACCGTGGGTTTCGCTGCTTTTCTTACATTGTTGAGGATTTTCAATGCATCCTCTTGGGATTCAAATGTTACAAAGCCGTATCTGTCAAAAAGAACAACAGTATAAATGGAAGGCACATGCCACAATTTCACGTTATGTGCTCATGAGATGAATGACGCATGCATTCACCCTTTTGACATCCCCGTGCGATCTGTCACAATTTTCACATCTTTTACGGCGCCGAACTGTGAGAAAGCACGTCGCAGCTCGCTCTCATTGACCTGAAGAAACAAATAAAAGACACTTTGTTGAGAAGTTGAGCTGCTTTCAGACAAGAGAGTGCCAGCGCAGCCACCAGCGGCCTCCTTGGGTTATTAATGTCCCCTTTTCATGCCGACCTCAGCCTGACGATAAGCTTCCAGGTGCAGTTTTGCTGCTTTCACTCACCCTGAAGTTGATTCCTCCGACAAAAATCCGATTGGGGATGATGCGTCCGAGAGCGGGGTAGTGGTGAGGGTGCTTGTCTCCTGGTGACACATGAGTGCAGCCGCTGACATCCTGGGACTGACAGAGGAAGGACTAGGAAAAGAGGACAATGACAAGGTGGCATCAGTGTCGGTTTTGAAAATGTTAACTGAACTTAAGTATAATAACTGACTTCCAGGGGGGGTTTTATCAAGGTGAATTGACAAAACTGTCCTTGTGGAAAGCAGAGTAGTTTTCTCACACATAGGATATTATTCTAAGAAGTCATATTTATGGTAAAACTACATTATATTCAGTATAATGTACATTATACATGGCACTTATGTAGACAGATGTTTGCACAAAGCAATGGAAAAATGCAATACATCGAGAGACTTTTAAGCTATATATATGGTGAATTATTTGATTTTGATCGGTATATTATTTAGTACACGTCATCATATGCAAATGACACTGAAGAGTGATTTATTAGAGTTATTGTAAAAATTAGTTATGAATTATATCTTCTCTATAGACTTTCTATGCACAACAGCCTTACCATTGCTCATTTATTTAACGTATCTGCACAAGGGAATAATATAAAATGTGAACCAAGTGGATCGAGACTATTAGTTAAAAACCGACGGGAATTAGCATAAAGCACGACAGTTAGCTCCCCAGCTAGCACTGCCGTCAAATAGTTTCCTGTGTGCAAATTAAGAATTTCCCACCAAAACATTAAGCGACTTCATGTTGATAATATTCACCTCGCAATAATAATTCAAATAATCTTGTGATTCACTGAAGAAAAGGCCACTTTACAACCACACCGCTAAAGGTATGCTCGTAGCAGGGCGGCTGTTAAAGGTCAGGTCATTGTTGCAGAACTCACCAGGTTTTGGTTCTCCGCCTCCATGGCGAAATTATTCTGGATCATCTCTCTGTCAGCGGGATCAATATTAGTCACAATCACACGTTAAGCGTGATCTGATGGGAGTTGGTGATTTTAAAACGTCTTCACCAACGTGCGCAGCCACTGAAGTTGACCCGGGTGAACGGGCGACACCAACCAGCAGCCACAACGCTTTCCACCGTTACACCTGCGAAATGGAGAGGAAAATATAAAATACTTTTTCATGAGGCATTAAAAAAAAAAAAAACTTTTACTGTAATACTCAAGACGATTTTTTTGTAGTTTGCTAAAATAAAAAATAAATAAATCTTCAAATCTTCTTGTGATGCAGCATTAAAATCCATACAACGTAATTAGATTAAACAATTTATTTTACTAAAGTGATCAAGTGTAAGCTTTATTTCTAACTCAATATACTTGTTAAAAGATCCGTTGAACTAACTGTCCTATCTCTACTGTGTAGGCTATAAAGTATTTATTCTAAGTATTTCTTATAGTAAATGTTCAAACTGTTAGGAATGCTAATACAAGATGAGTGAAAAACCAACGAGATATATAAATAACCGATAGTAAAAGAGAATACAGAGTCGGTAAAACGCCATTTCTTATGTAGGTGCAGTACAACACTTCATCCACACCGTGATGCTATTTCTCTATAAATGTAACTTACATGTTGCCGGCATGTTTTCTTTTGACTGGTTTGAAAAGTTTTTGGCTGTTGTCGTGATTTGACAAATAATCTCACAAAAGAATCTTTCTTTCTTTCTTTCTTTCTTTACAATTTTAAGAAATTAAAAGTTTCAAATCCTTTCTCCTGTTTGGATCACATTAATCAAACATGTACACATTTTTCAGAACACCACATGTGACCTGTTCAGGTGGGAATTGAATTGAATTGGGGATTTCACATATTGCTAAATATGAAGCAGTCCTGGCTTGTCAGCTTTAACACTTCTGATCCTTCAGAATCTAGTTTGGATGTCATACAAATGCTATAATTTGTCCATGATTGTCGACAACTCGTCCTGAAACACTGTCATTTGCATCTGGTGTCGCCCCCAGAAAACCCCATCCCACTCCTAATACCTCCCCCTCCAGTCTCAGACCACAACAAATTGAAGCCAACAGTCTCCAGCATAGGGAAAAGAAAGGACCAGTCAGGAGTGAATGAACAACAATTACAAAAACACCATGAAGACTGAAACCTTTTCCCCTGCAGCTGTGGGTTAAACTATGTTGATGCTCTGCTTAATAAAGAAGTATGTGTTGTTTTGTGTGTGTGTTCTCCTGCCCATCGCTCATATCGTCCACCATCACAACCTTGATTCTTCCAGACTGCTTGTCCTCATCTGAGCAATGTGGGCCACACCATTACATGTCACTTACTTCCCGCATTTTTTAATTGCCGGGTGAATTCGCCACTGAGGTCTGACTGCGCAAAATGAGAAGGGCATGTTAGATAATTACAGCAATTTACAAGCTAAAAGTCCTTTTATACTCCACAAAGATCATTTAAGACGCAAGTGCTGTCAGGACAACTCGCCTGGATGTTTGAGTTTTCCCTGAAATCAAAAGAGCCAAGTGTGCAGGCTTTATTTTTTGGGGGGGGAGTGCTGTTTTAGTTTTGCTCTTTATGTTGACTAGTTTGATTACTTGGTAATGTTAAAACTTCTGGTCGCTTCTCCTTACTCCGCAAATTCAATTAAACCAATCACGAGTGCAACACGGCGAGTCGTCTTGTGATGAGATATCAACATGTCTGTCAGTCACCGTGATTATGATTAATGTCAAAAGTTATCATTTGATTCTGAATTAGGATTAAAGAACTGGATCCTCATGCAGATTGTTGTTCTGATTGACTTTCCCCTCGTCAGTACACGTTTGCACCACAAGATAGTATTTTGAGTCATGTTTTGAAGACAGCATTCTGCAGGTTAATTGCGACTTCATATTGTTACATGTAAGTTATTTGTTTGTTTTTGGTGATAAACACTGGCCATAAATCAAAAAAACTGCCCTTTTTATACACAAACCAAGAAAAAAACAACAGGTAAATCTGACTACACCGGAACAAGAATTTCTCATACTTTTACTAAAACTAGTGGATTTGCAATCTCCAGGTCAAATCTCAACAACAGGCTCAGTTTAAAAACCTTTGAGCTTTGAATAATTCTTTTGATTATTTGTTTCCGTTCATTTCAAGAAAAGGTCGAGGGTAAAAATAGAATTACAGAAGGGATTTTTTTTTTTGTCAAAGGTGAAAATAAGTTGTGAATACCAGCAGATGTAGACGACATGGAGGTCAAATATCAGGTCAGATTCAACTGTCTCACAGTGAGAATGTTTTTTTTCACCTCAGTCGGTCAGTCAGTCAGACAGTCGTGGAGACAGAGGTTGATGAAAAATGAGCCCTAACAGAAGGTTTCAACTCTGACTCTGTAATTACTCTACAAATCTCTGATTTCCCCTCCTTCATCTGCAGACTATTTATAGGCGCTGCATTCCTTTTGGAGAATAAAATGATCTCTTTGAGACAGTACAATGCCAGAAATAACAGGTTTGGACAAACATTTGCTGAGGCGTGGTGGGCCTGGCTGACCATCGCTGAGTTCCACTGTGGTTTCAGTCTACTGTTTTTTCCCCCCACGTCCATTTATTCATCTGTTATTCTAAATGGCAGAGGGTTTGAAGGCGGTTCAACAAAAGATCTGGTGGGAGCCGGGGTGAAATCACTTTGCAGCGGTGCTTTTCTCCACAGCACACACCTTCGTGTCTGCAGATAATCAGGTGACTTCAGGGCCCAGACATCCCTCTGCTCCCCTTTTGTTTACGTTACAATCACATAACTCCAACAGGCAAATATGAGCAGAGACATGTGGCTTCGAGTACGAACGCATGCATGTGTGTTTGAGTTATCAGGCTTTAGTATCGACTGTGTTTCTTGTCAGATTTTGTTTATCAGGGTGAAACAATGATCGTATGATGCCTGCTTAGTGTCCAGACTTCATATCCAATTTATTCCCAGATGTTATTCATAACAAGCTGGACTGGGACAATCAAGCATCCAGGCTCCGTTTAACTTTGAAGGAGTATTGCAGAAATACTTGGTGTAATTTCTTGTTTTTCAGAGAATATACGTGGATATATATGTATAAAACTTTGATGATTTGGCATGAACAAGTGTGGTTATCTTAAATGTAGCTGAATGGAAGCTCCTTGTGACACAAAATCTGACTGTTGGGGCGTTCATTTCCTTATCTATTATCTTATTTGGTTTATAATATAAAATTTTCTTCCTCACATATACCAGAAAATAAATAATTTGAGAGCAACGGTTGATATTAAAACCCGACGAGCATTAAATGCACTCAACTCAGTCACATTGTACCACATCAACACAAAGAAATCGTCCTTTTTCCTGGTTTTTCTCCTGTGGTTGTTTGCTCTTTTGTAAAAACTCTTCACCACAATGGTGTTGCATTCCACAGCAACACCCGATGATTTCTCTAAATGTAGACATATTATTTAGGGTTTTATATGCTGGGGCTCTGGCTATAGTTAGTGGGTGTGCACACACTGACCTATAATAAAGTACACACAGTCAGCTGGGCTCTGGCCAGTGAATCAAAAGCAAAGCCAAGTCGTCTCACTATTTCCCTTCGCTGCTCCTAATTCCTTGATTGGATGTGGCAGGTAGAAAGAAAAAAACAGAGAGAGAGAGATGGTTCAAATCTGAGGGAGGATCGACCACATTATGAGGTTTGATGACATGATGTCAGACACTTTATTGTATCTGTCAGCTCCTACTGCTCCATCACATTACTTGATCTGGGACAGAGGCTGGTAGTGGTTATTTTCATGGGTGTGACTGAGCACGATCCCAACACAGGATGGAGATGTAATGTTGCTGAAGTAATGACGCTCCTCAAATGACCAGCACACTTTCAAGTCACCTACAAACCCCCAATCACTTCCCGGCAGGGTGGAAAAGAAAACACTTAAGGTGCTACTTTAGCAGGGAAATACTGGACCACATGTGACTGAAAGTTAACGCACTAATAACGCACCGAGCCTGACAATGGGGTCTGGTATGGTTCTGCCCCAGTAAGAGGTATTCTCATCCGATATCGCCCAGTTACACATGTTCAACACAGTCCACATCAGGAATAGTTTGTCGGCACCTTCCAAGTTATTCTGTAGTGTTTCAACCTCCTCCTGCAAAAATGTTCTCGAGGTATTACCTAATTTATCGAGTTGCTTTGAACGTTTAGTTTTAGGCCTTTTCTCAATTTGTTGCTTATTTTGTTATTAACTTGAAGTCAGCTTAACATTAAATAACCTATATTGCAGCTTCAACATAACCTCATTACGTAGACGTTGCCACGCCGTATATGTCTCGACTGTGGCCTGAATGAGGTCTAATAGTCATCTGGGATCAAACCAGAGAATAGTCAATTGTAGCGCTGCTTATTTACAAGTTTCTGCTCCATGTGACATTTTGAATAAAACATCGTTCATGGGGGAGAGTGACAAAGACAGAGGGGATGACAAGTCGAGTCATTCTGCTATCATTTCACATGCGGGATCATGAATTATTTGCCAGGAAGACAACACTAATTTTGCATTAGACTCACGGCCCAGTGCCCCCAACACACACACACACACACACACACACACACACACACACACACACACACACACACACACACACACACACACACACACACACACACACACACACACACACACACACACACACACACACACACACACACACACACACATTTGTTGCCCTGCCCCTCCTGACACCCTATTGTTTGTGAATGTAGGTCAGAAATATGTGTTCTTGTGCTTTTGTTTGTTCATGAGTGTATTTACTGTATGTGGTCACGCACGCACGCACGCACGCACGCACGCACGCACGCACGCACGCACACACACACACACACACACACACACACACACACACACACACACACACACACACACACACACACACACACACACACACACACACACACACACACACACACACACGCTCCAGCGGTAGGTCAGTTTAATATTTCATTTGGCTGATGGACGGCGTCTGCTGCTCCGTGAGCCAAACATCATTACAACACACTAAGTGACTTAACTCTAATTAGAGCTGAAAATCACATTAAAGCTGCTCTGTGATACAGGAGGAAGCTCACCTTTTCCCATCACTTGTTTAGCACTGAAACGTAGGGAGCTTTTACATTCACAGGCTGGAACACTTAAATGGTTAAAAGTAATTAGAAATCTGGCGTCAGTATTTCTTTTAATAAGCCATGAACAAACAACAAGCTCACTCTCACTGACATTGTTAAAATTGGCTTCTTCTTCCTCTTATTCCTAAACCTTACTGTGTCCTGATAACTTGATAGGTGACACGATGTGACCTAAAAAAAGAGGTACAAAGCATTTTTTCTCAGTGATCCTGTGCATATGTGTGTGAATATGTGTGTGTTGATGTGTATAATTTATGAGCGATGAGGGAGTAAACAGCTTCCACTTTTGCAACACGCTTTTGCACTTTGAATGCAGGAATGTAAAAGGGTCCACTTCTGGTGTGGATGAATTAACTGCCTATTTATGTAAGTGTTTGGCTTCTTCCCTCTGTTAACCTTTTGACCCATCCATCAGTTAATCCATTCACTGGCTGACACAATCCTGCTTACAAACTTGAATTGAGACAGCTTTGAGTTATGTTAAGAAGCACGTTTTAAGATCCAATGGTAAAGCTGGAGCACCTGAAGAGAAGTGATGCAGAGCAAAATGAAACCCTGCAAACTCACAGAAACTAGGCCTTCTGTTAGTCACCCACAAATCAATACTCATTTAATGTGTCAGGAAAAAGATGCATTTTTTGTGTGTACACATATATTTTCTACATATATGAACTAGATTTCAAGTTGCATGACCTGCCAAACAAGTGAAGAGAAAGAAGTGACTTTGAGTCCAGACAGTATAGCAATATAGTATAGCACACAGAATTTCTGTTAAAATCTCTCATTTCATGACACATTGTGCTGCATGTAGCCGAAAGAAAACCTTCAAGTGTGTGAGACATTGTGACATTTGGGAAACTTAAGGATATTTTAAGGGTAAAAAGTCACGGGGAATGGCACAAATGATCATGACTGAATCATTTAAATGTCTCTAATGTGAGTTTGGTTGAAGAAACGACCACATTGTCTAAAACAGTGTACACCCAAACACAAACATATCAAAACCTCTAAGTATAGATAAATCTCGGCTCAGAGGTTCGTGACTTCTCGTCATAGAAATGTTGGCTCTCATTCATGAAACTTGACCACAGTCACAATAGAATCTCTGTGATCGCTCCTTTACATTCATATTAATGCACATTCGAACATCTCAGCGACTACCTCCATCACCCTCCGTCCGCTTCCCTGCACAGCACCATGCTTCACCTAAGGTGGGAGTCAGAGATGTCCTTGTTTTCTCCTCCCTCCATCCCTTCATCCCTCACTGTGTTTGTGCTGAACAGATGCCAGTGCTGGGTAAAGTCCTCTCCAGAGGGACTGCCAGCAGCATATTGCTTTATAATTAATGAAATTAGGGCTGCTGTCTGCCGAGGAGGCTTCGGTCCCAACGTAGTATAGACTGCTGCCTGCCAGGAAGACAGACGACTGGAGAGATCTGAGAGGACAGACAGAAACAGACAGATATTGTTGGATGATTGTCAATCCTCTGCAGCGATTTCAGAGATTTCCTCTGGTTTTCTTCGTTTAAAGTAAGATCTGGTCCAGTTGTGGAAGTGTTGCAAGTCTAATACCTGTCGAAGCTCCATGTGTGCGATAGAGCGATGATCCAGTTAACATTCTCGCCAGTTGGCAGCATGTTAGTGCTCAACCAAACCCAATGCATTCATACTGCACACGCCCACTACGAAACAAGGTGGATGAGCGTCAAACTTCAAACGTCCCAAACGAGGGAGTCTGAGTGTATAGAGGAAACTAAAGAGGGAGAGCGTGCAAACTACATGCAGAAAGATCATGAGTCCCGGACCTTCACTTGTCTTTCTGCAGTTTTAAAGTTCAATAACCTGGTGCTGCACATTGAGAAACCTACAGCTTGTGCAGGATTTCTAAGATTAATGTGAATAATGAAAATATATAATACCATAGAGAGTTGATAATGAATAGACCATCAGTATTTCTTCAACATCTAAAAGCCAGCAACACAATGACGTTCACCCCTTTGACTCTTAATAATAAAGAAGTAAACTAGTGTAGAAGGAACAGAGGAATACCCAACAGACTACTAGGATAAATTAAGTTGTCATGCTATACAAATGCAGATGCATATCAAATATTGATGTTTGAATTCACAATTTGTGCATTTTTGAATTAATTATTAAACATTGTTTTGCGCAGATTACATGCCATTTATCAGCTGAGGTCTTGGGCTAAATGCTCCTGGCAAACAGAAATAAATCACATGTACACTCAAACTGGTGGCAGGGGGAGATTAATAAGAGCCCTGATCATGAAGTGAAGTCAGTTTATCAACAGCAGACAGTCTTTTTTTTTTTAACGCCTATTTTTATAAAACAAATACTTTACCATGATACGGCCCTCAATGAATAGTATAGAATAGAACATATCAGTATAAATACTGATAATGTTTATATTTGTATAAAATCTAAATGTTAATGCTTTAAATAGGATAATAATTTTAGATAACCCACATTAATACCCCTTTTGTATAATACAATTTGGTTGAAGGTGGCAAACGGCCTAAAAACAGAAAATCCCTACCCTTTATCGTTAATTTTTTTCTTTAAAGTGGATATGCCACACAGTTATTCATGCCCATAACCTTATTTTAGTCACTTTCAAGCTCTCCTTCTCCTCTTAATTCAGTTAGAGCAGCTCAATCCAGCAGCAGCCATTAAAACTCTCCTGCTGTGTCCTGATGCCGCCAAACCTTCAATCCATTTGAAGCGAGGCTGTGGTCGCATCATGTTTACAGAGATGACCTTTGTCATGGTTTCACCCCCAAAAAGTCATGTAAAGTTTTACCGAAGCCTCCTGTAGATGAGTCGTATAAAAGCTGGGAGGGTTTTTGCCCATTTTCATAGATTCTCAAGCTGTATATTTGAAAATGGGAACTTTGTGGGCTCGATTATATACCAGCTTATAACAGCCAATATTGCATCTTGTTTGTCTCAAAACTTCACTGTTATGACATTTGTGCTCGATCACATTATAAACAGGCAGTGTGGCTGGCTGGCACCGCTGAACCACTAATTGTTGTAATTGTTAGCAGTTGTTGGCTCTGCCTAGTCTGAAGGCTGCGTGTATTTATACGACCATGCTTAGGAGTATATATACATATATATAGATTTATAGCTTTATATGTTTCCATGAGTGTTTGAGGAAGTTTCGAGGAGAAATTGCATTGACAGAGTATAAAGAAAGGAGGGAATTATTAAGAAGAGGGCAACGAGGTGTAACATAAAGACAATAACAACATAAAGGAACAAAATGTAACTTTTTCTGTTCCGTGTTCGCTTGCAAATAAGTGTTTTCGGAATGAAAGAGGCCCAATACATCCTGATTCAACATCAACTAGGCCAATGTCATAATAACTTTTTTGCCAATAATTAAATAAGTTGTTACATTATTGAAGTAGCTTTTAAAACCAATGGGTGTATGCAACGTCAGTATACATTTGCTTTTGTATCATTACTGAAAATCACAAATTTATAACATTGCAAATGGAAGAGAGAATGCAGCGGCACCTAAATAAATGTATGAATATGTAAAAGCTTGATAACAAAGAGAATCTAAATCAACAGAAAAAAAGCAATAACTGCTGACAATAATGTAGCAAACCACCAGCTTTAGAGAAATCTGTGTGTCAAGCAAGCGCCTTCACTAAGCAAGCGTTTCTCTTTTAATTTCTGGAAAGAAATCATGATCTAAATGAGGAAAAAAAATGAACAGCTTTATTCATTTTATTAAAAACTTGTATATGTTGGCAGATATAGCTGCAGCACATCACGACGTTGTGGCTGCATCTCATCCCGCCTATTATTTGAGCTGGTTTTGATTTACTTCACTGCAGCTCCCAGAGAGCAGAAACAAGCATGTTTGTCTGGCCCGCAAACATCTTTCACAAAATAAAGGTTACACAGCAGCATCTCGAAGTAAACTTGAAAATGGATCCAAACATACTTTGTGCTGTATGAGGGAGACGAGCTCCATTCGACAGGCAGCAAAGCGTGCCGAGCCGTGGGTCCATGGCGGCTCTGCGGAGGAACAGCCGGTGCTAATCCAACCCAGCAACGCTCCAGCAGGCTGCAGTGGGAACCAGCGGAGGAGGGAAGGAGCGTGAAATCCCAGACACCTGGTGGCTGTTTCTGCACAAGAGTCTGCAGCTGGTGTCGAGAGCCCGCAGTCACCCGGACAGCTGTGCCTCCTCAATGGCTCCTTTGGTTTACCCTGAGGTTAGACCAGTACATATATCTGTCTGTTTAAAGAGGTAAAGAACTCAGCTGCGGTCCAGTCAGAGGCACCTTTTATTTCACGACATGATGGATTTGCTGGCCTGGTTGGATAGTAAAGCCGTACAAGCCTCAGTAAGGCACAAGGTCAAGGTTAAATTTAACATCTTTCCATCCATATAAAGAAGTCTGTGTGCAAACGAACATGGGGAATGAAAAGTTTAATTGTTGCATGATAGATGATCGAGTGTTGAAAAAGGCCTGTTTATCACGTGCTTTCACTGCTTCAGCAGTCTCTGTGTGCTTTACATGAGAAATAACATTTATCCAGTGCTCATGGGTGCCAAATTCAATTCAATTTTATTTACGTATGTAGCACCAAATACAACATAGTCGTCGAATGACACATTTACAGAGGAAGAACTCTACTATTCCATGAGCAAGCATAGGAGACAGGAGTAGAGAGAGAGAGAGAGAGAGAGAGAGACTAAATCTATAGCAGCCTCTCTAGAAAATGTTTCTTAGTGGCCTGAACCAGCCCATCTGTAGGTTTCATTAGATCAGGGGTCTCAAACTCCGGTCCTCGAGGGCCGCAGCCCTGGATGTTTTCCACGTCTCCCTCCCCTGAATGTCCTGATGGTTCATCACCACATTCAGCACAAAGCCAGATAATGAGCTGCTCATTGCAATCAGCTGTGTGGAAGCAGGGAGACATGCAAATCGTGCAGGGCTGTGGCCCTCGAGGACCGGAGTTTGAGACCCCTGCATTAGATAGTAAGGTTGTAAGTAAGGACTGTGTTAACTGTTGATCAAAACAAGAAGCCGGTTCCACGTGAGACGAGCCAGAAAGCTAAAACATCCAGTAAGCCAGAACTCCGAGAACCAATAGTTCGTCTGGGGTGATATGTGCCACGGAGCCCTTTAGGATATGATGTTGCAGGGCTGTTAAGAGCTTTATAGGTTAAAAGAAGGATTTTAATTTCTATTCTAGACTTCGTCGGATACCATTGAAAAGAAGCAAATGTTGGAATGACGTAATTTCTCCTGTTGGTTCCTGTTGGAGCATTTTGAATCAATTGAGGACCTCTTAAGCAGGTGATTGCGCACCTGGATAATAGGAAATTACAATAGTCTAGTAACAAGCACCTGGATTAATTTCTCAGCGTCACACTGAGTCAACATGTTCTTGGTTTTAGACAGGTTATACAGGTGAAATAAAGCAGTTCTGTAGACTTGTTTAATGTGGGAGTTGAAGGATAAGTTCTGGTCAAAAGTCACTCTCAGGTTCCACACAGTGGTATTAGAGGTCAAAGTAATACCATCCAGTCTCTCAAATGCTTTGGGTCAAACATATTAACAGCTCATCCAAACATTTATATCTTTAAGACAAGCTTGAAGTTTAACAAGTTGGTTTCTGTAAGGTTCAAAGGGAGAATTGCACAAAAAGCTGGACAGAACAGGTGTTGAGGCAAGTGCAGCTTGAACACTGTCGAACTGACAACAAGAGACAGAACTGAAGCCCAATATATAGTGCTGTTGCCAGGTGAAGACAATTCTACACTCTGGCACAGGTGAAACTCATCAGGGCAGGGAACAGCGATCAGACATGTGGAGGGGAAGTTGAGGAGCCTGAAATGAGAGACAGTGTGAAAGCTCAAAATATAACAGGAAACAGATGAGAGAGAAAATATGCTCTGTGACAGTTTCACAGATAAATAGATTTGTGTATCACCTGCATGTCAATAGGTGTTAGTTAACTGTTTCCTGGAAATATTCCCTGTGTCATGAGAAAAGTATAGGTCCTAAGACAGAACTTTAAATTTAGTCTGAGCAAAAGAGTCATCATTAACATCATTATAATGAATGAAATAGAATTTTCTTTTCCTACTCATCTGTTGCATTTAAAGAAATGGTATAATATGAATCATTTATAATTGAGTCAGACTATTTATTCTCCAATTGTCATGCAGACTTCTTTAATGTTCGCAATTGTTTGTTGTACGGTGGATCTCACCTTCTCTGAGCGTTGCTTCTTTTATTTTTAGAAGGGCAATAGAATCAGGTGTGGAGGGAAGTGAGGCTGCTGCACCATTTACAACAAAGTCACCCTGAGTGGGGGCGAATGCAAAGACAGCTGCTTTACTTTGGAGCCGTATGGAAGTGAAGTCAATATTTATGTTATTTCCTTGAATTTGGTCACAGCTTTCTCGTTCATGTTCATTTCTTCCCTGGTGCTGTAAAGCCAGTTAATATAAAGCCAAACGATATCAGGAAGTGGTATGACAACAGACGGCTGTTAATTGATCAATGTCTACACCACAAGTGAGATTGAAACAATGAGTGAGTTTACTTACCAATAAGAAGAAATAATATCTGGTATTTTTAACGAGACGGTTGAAAAGCTTCTTGTTGCATGTAAAATACACACATTAGTTTGCATTTCTTTCCATGAAGATTCAAAGACACACAGTAATTACTAAAGTTGTTTCAGAATGGTGAGCGGGTGTCGTAATTTAGCTTTGAATTCCTGGCAAGTTTTTAGTTTTTTTATATTTACAAATGTTTTTTTATGACTTGAAATGGAACATTAAATGAGCAGATACCAGACTTTCAGAAGTTAAAACCTCTATTAGTCTCTATTCCCCCCACCCGACCATTTTCTTCTTGAAGTGATTTGCTTTGAATGTCATTTTGTGGGCGTAAAAATGTTACTGGCTCAATGTAACGCTATTTAGAGGCACACATCAAAACCCACTGGTCTGCCACTAATCCAGCAGAGCTGCCATAATGAAATGTTTGTTTTTGAAGGAGATGTGATGTGGTTGTTTTCTGACTCGTTTCATCTTTGGGTGTTTTAAAGCTGTTTTTACCATCTGTGTGTTTCTGTGAGTGTGTTGTGATATTCGGGGCAGAAAATCTGACTGAGATTCTGTCGATTTTGTGTTTTTAAATATGAAATCAATGAAGGGAATCAAAGTCTGGTGAGAACATGCAAACTCCATTAAGAAGTACCCAAAAAGCCTGGACTCGAACATGTGGGTCAATTCTGTGACAGACAAGAGCTATCCACTGCACCTTTTATACCTCTTCAAACTCCCCCATAAAACTTCTTATTTATGCAACATGATCCACACAGAAGTTTCCCAAATCTCTCCCTTCCTCTCTGTCTCTCTCCCTCACACACACACACACACACACACACACACACACACACACACACACACACACACACACACACACACTCACACGCAGAGGCACGTGTTGGCTTTGCTGATTACCGTGTGTCGTGTTCAATGGTGTGTAAAGTGCTATCGCTGCGAGTATTAGTCTGTTTATCAGAGTGTGTATTAACGTGCTGAGGGGGCATTGTGTGTGTGTGTGTGTGTGTGTGTGTGTGTGTGTGTGTGTGTGTGTGTGTGTGTGTGTGTGTGTGTGTGTGTGTGTGTGTGTGTGTGTGTGTGTGTGTGTGTGTGAGCGTGCTAGCAGGGGATCACAGGTGTGTTTGCCAGCTCCACTGAGAGCCTACTTTCCCCATAACCCCGACGCCCCCACCTCGGGCATCCTGGGTAATATCAGCCTAAGCAGCACCTGTGTCCCTGTCACACCACACACACACACACACACACACACACACACACACACACACACACACACACACACACACACACACACACACACACACACACACACACACACACACACACCTCTAATGGCCCCGTATCAGCCTGCCATACGCCTCTAATAGCCAGCTGTGTGAGCTGCGAAGCAGTGGACCGTGCTGACACTCACTGATGCAGTTGTAATATTAGATGTGCGTTAAGTTAACTGTGATCTCCAATTAGTGTTTATCACACTTCAAAACAAGCGATGAACACTGAAAAAAAGAAAAAAAAACATTTATTTCACGCTTTGCGTTGATTTGGTGTAACTTTCTTGGCATAACAGGGCTTACTTTTCTGATGCCAACTGGAAGTTTGTATTTAAATGTGGGAAAAGGGTCTCTCTTCACATTGTAGATTCACACAGTTCCCAGGAGGCAAAATGTGTGTTGCACAGGAGAATCAAAAGGAGTAGAAAGATGTCTGCCTCCCACCCGTCAATTCCAATCCATGTGTCTATGGTCTGGTTGTTCAGGACTGTGCATTGTATATAGGCTCTTTTTATGTTTGTGGTTTGGGGTTATGCTATATGAAGGCAGCAGGATGAGGAGTGGAATGACAACTATTCTGCTGCAAACATTTACATGTCCCTGCATTTTTCTCTGGTGAAATGAAGACATCTGTATGTATATTCATGCAGAAATGGAACAAGTAAAGCCCTAAAAGCTTTGGAAAACGTTTTATCAGATTTTTAACATCAGAGTGTACCAAATCAGAGACAATTTTCAAGCTGGAATGAATGTACATCATGTTTTCTTGCTCTTCTCCTTGTCGTGGCACAGATTACACCAAACAGTGTAAAGTGACAGTGGTTGAATCCCGGGAAAAACATCATAATGTACAGAAAAGTCCTTGAGGAAACGTCGTGCGGCACAATTATAACCGTCCTGTTCCATCACATTTACAAAGAAATAATTAAAAAGATGTAATTACAACAGTAATACTCAGTAAAGATAAAGCTAGTAATAAATATCAGTGGAGGATGTGAGTAAAATGTATTATCAATGTTTAATGCATGTGAGAGATTCATACGCACATGTCAGGCTTCCCGAGGCATCGTGGGAAACACATGTAGATAATTGCATCTTTTAAAGTAAAAATAATGGCGGGAGGTTCTTGTGTTGTTTCCCTGCATGTCTCCTTTTAAAAAAGTTTTGTAAATCAGGATTGGTGGATTTCTTGATGCAGTTTTACTTCTCAGCTGTGGGTGACGGCAGGAAGTCACATGCACTCGGCCATTTACAGTCACCAATTCACCTCAAACGTACTCAGTACTGTGCAGCCTTGGGTTTTTTTAGTTGTAAAAATGATTGTAAATGTCGTCTCAAATACTGGCAGCATCAAACAAAAAATACTGGCAACTTTAGAACTCAGTCGTCGTGTGCTTTCGGACCCTGATGGGCGACAGAAGTGTTCTGCTGTAATCTCTGCTGCTCGGCCGAGTGGGGGCTGTCCACACTGCTGTATGGCGACAGGGAGGAGGTTTTTGGCCCCGACACTTTCCCATCATCCCCTTCTCCTTTCTCCACCTCTCCTCCTTCTGTTCTGAACACCTCCACCGATCCTCTGCCATCCTCGCTGGACTCCTCCGAGGCGGACAGACCCCCCTCCTCCCCTCTGGTCTCCATCTGGCTGACACCTCCTTCACTGGGACTGGAGCTCTCCTGGTCCTCCTCACCAGGGACGGGCTCCCGGGCCTGGCTGTGGTGCTTGACGTTGTAGCGCTGGTTCTGGAAGAACTTGACAATGGTGTGCTTGGGCAGGTCCAGCTGGGCTGACAGGGTGTGGATGGCCTCCTGGTCGGGGTAGAGTCCCACGTCCCCGATGAAGCTCTGCAGGATTCCCAGGGCCTCCAGAGAAATGCGCGTCCGCGATCGAGCCTTCTTGGTCCCTCCGCCTCCAGGGCCTGGGCTCATCCCTCGCTCCTCTGAGCCTGGCACAGGCAGCATGGAGACGGTCTGGGGGTCTTCACGAATAGGGGACGGAGCTGTGAGAGGGGGAAGCGGCTGTCTGTGGAGGGCCTGTGAGGAGAATAGAAGAGGAAGACATACAATTTTCAATTTAAAAGCCTTTCCGGAACTCAAGAAAGTTAAGACGCAACATTTTTATTCTTAATGCTATGTATGTATCATATATAATTTATGTTGAACAAAACATCTACTGAAATACATTTAAAGCTGGAAAGGTTTTGTCATATTTTCTTTTTTCTGTCGGAGGGAGCAGGAGTTTGAAGAGGAAATGTATGACAAGCGGAAGTGTGAGTGAGCAGCATCCATCAGCCCAAACTCATCACACAAACAGTCACACTGCTCGGGCTTATTAACAGGGCGGGGTGGCCAGCACACCCAAACACAGGAATCCAACACCATAAATCTGTGGTCCATCAAAATTAAAGGACCTAAATAAAGATAATGGCAATTCCTTTTTCTCTGCTTCAATAATTACAGGCTGTGTTCTGAATAATATTGAGGTTAGGGCCAGACTGGAGAGCATTTTGGTTTTGGGGAGAGAGGGTGGGATGGAGGAGTGTTTAGCAGGAAATGTGTGGGCTGGTCATTTACCACTTCTATTCTCAATGACTCAATGAGACACAAACATGACAAAGAGAAAAGAGGAGCAGGTGGTGAAATCAAAGGGAACTTTTGGAAGATTTTTTTTTTTACTTTTCCCATTTGTCACTGGCTTTAATTTAAGTCTTTTTTAATTGTATTTTCTCTTCAGAGTCTCAAGCTTTTGCTACCTGCTGGTCAGGGATATGCAGGACTGAGTGGAGCCGGTCGCTGTGCTGCTGTCTCGACTCCTCTTCGTAGACTTGGTCCCGGTCGGCCTGCGGTAACGCCAGGAACCTTCTGATGGTGCACAGGTTCTCCCACAGTGTGCGGTTCTCCGGGTTCGGATTCTCTTTCCACCGGAGGAGCTCGCACAGCCAGCCCTGGAGCACGCATCGAGGAGGAGAGTTTATCCATGTTTCCGAAGAACAGTCTGATGCATTAACATTTTACTACCTGTCCACAAGAAAAGCCCCTTTAAAAGTAATTAAAATGCACCATGAGGCAAAAACTGCTCTTATGCAATCTGCTTTACCATGAGCTTTGGACATTTGAAGCAGGGATTCAGTTTTACGTTGCAGTCCTTTAATAGGAATAAAAGTTTGTTTTGATTGGCTTTTTGTGATGTTACAAATTAAGTTTGTCATGTTGTGAAGATTGGTCAACAGTTTCCAATGATTTCCTCTGAATAGATGCGAAAGATGTTTTCTTTGAGGAAAGATGCTACGGTTTCTTCCCCGGATCTTAAAATAAACAGACAGCATCTCTCCTTGTTGTGTCTTGGAACTCATGAGAATGAAAGGGGGGGAAAAAATAGAAGGAATGCCGGAGACGAGTGGTAAATGTCTGCAAGAGTGTGTGTGTGTTTGTGTGTGTGAAGATTGCATTATCTCTGCTAGGCTGACCCAGGATCTACCACCAGCTGTTGTTTATACACAGCCTTCAGCCTGGAAATTAATGGTAATAATGTGATCATCCCTCTGTCGTCTTGTCTATCTTTTCCTCCTCCGTCGTGCATCCTCCTGTTCCCCTTCCTTTCCATCTCATCTCATCCACGTCTTCCCTCTTCCCTCAAACATTCATGCGTGCTCTCTCCATCTCTGGTCTCTAAACTTAGCTGCACAAAGTCTGCAAAAAGCAAGGCCAAAGAGATTCAAACCTCTTTTTAAAAAGCACCACGTTCAGTCTTTGTCTCCTCTCCATCTCGAGCCCTCTAGTGCCAGACTCTGCTTTGATCTCGCCCTCGATTACCCACATTGTTTATCTGAGGCTGGAGTCACCATGGCATGCCACAGCGGGTAATCAGATACTCCACACACACACAGTCACACACCTCGATGCTACACCCTCATCAGCCCCTTCAAACATTATCAACTCAGCTAGAAATTGTAGAGGAATGTTTAAAAGAATGAAAAACACAAGGTTTGTGTGGAAACGTCTGTTCAATCTTGTCATCAAGAGCCTCAACCTCAAGTTATTGCGGGGTATTTGTAATCTGTACGTGAAGTGCTTTTCGCAGCACACATATGGACGGTCAGGCAAAGTCTGACTGTGAAACATCAACGGTGAGCTGCAAAGACATGCTGCTGATTAAGAATCAAGGACTGACCTGACTTTTATTGGCAGCCACTTTGGCAAACAAAGCCTGGGAGACTTTGGCCCTCTTCATCTCTTGTTGGATCTCCTCATAGATCCCCGATGTGATGCTTGCCAGCGAATCAAGCTTCAGCTGCAGCTCCGGACTCGGCATGCTGCATTTTGTCTGAACAGAACAAAAACAAACAGGAGGATCTGAGTGGAGCTGATCCATGACACAGAGAAGTGTTGGGATTGGATAAATGGGAGATAAACTGATCTCTGAAAGGGATTTCAGCTCCTCACCAATAAATAAAATAAAGATAACTTCATTATGACTGGAAGATATAGCTGAGATGAAGGTTTTGTACCTGTGTGAGTCTGTGTGTGCTGCTGGCAGAGATGTGGTTGCCGGAGTGGTTGTGGTTGGTGCTGGTGGTCCTCTCTCTCTCCTCCTGGTAGATACGGTCTCGCTCGCCTTCGGGCAGGTTGAGGAAGTTCTGCATCGCTTTCAGGTTGACCAGCAATGACTGGGAGGCAGAGCGAGGGTCCTCCTCCTTACGAAGAATCTCGGACAGCAAGCCCTGCATGACACAATATTTATATGCCTCTTTATGTCAAAGTCTTGAGACAGTGAAGTCCAGATTTGCGGGTTGATTTCTCTTACCTGGGTGCGGTTGAAGGCGACACGGGCAAACACGGCCTGGGAAACACTGGCCCTCTTCAGCTCATTCCGGACCTGCTGGTAAATGTCGGGGGACACCTCAGCCCCGGAGCAGCAGAGGCCGGACTCCGTCATGCCCATGGGCACCTTACAGGTCCGTGAGATAGGAGGATGGTTGAGGAACTGCTGGTTGACTCCATGCGGGTGCTGGTGGGCGAGCAGGCGGCTGACGGCCAGCTGCTGGTTGATGAGGTGGGCCATGGCGAGCTGCTGGCGGACGAGCTGAGGAGATAGCTGGGGGGACAGGAGCCCGCTATGACCCAGGAGGGGCGGAGCCTGTGGACGCAACGGAGGGCTGGTGTGGTTGTGTCCAGCAGGATGAGGCAGACTGTGCGGCTGGCCGGGGCTCTGAGCGTCCCCAAGACCCGGCTTGATGGGGAGAGCTCCAGGGCCGCCAAGGGTGCCCAAATGGGTGGGAGAGGGCAGGAGGGAGGGCGGGCGATGGCCGAGGACACTCAGGTCCAAATCCCTCTCAACTGCAATGACACAAGCATTCATGTTTCTATTAATGAATGCATCTTTCACTCATTACGAAATACAACTTGTTTTAGGTTGATAAACAGCTGGTAAATATCCTCAGAAAATTACACCAACATAACATTTCTTTCTTCTTTTTTTTTTTTTATGTGTTCAATGCTACAATTTGTTGAAGAAAAGTGAGCTGATTCTCATTAGCAGCAATCAAATAACCATATTATTTTCCTTCTATTAACCATGTGCATTGTGTTACTGGATGAAATGTCAGTAAAACAAACCTTTGATATCTGACCTTTCCTGTGATAACCACATCTTTTCGATGTATTCGCCTGTATGAAAAAAAAAACAAGAGAAGGGTGGAAAGAAAACAGGAGCTTCATTCAGAGGTTTAATGTTAAAAATTAGCATGTTAAAGTTTGCCCATTTTGTTGACTTTATCTGATAAAAGTCTGCCGACCGCGGACTGTTTCTGCTCCTGACGTTCAGTTATTCTAGCATCCTGTTAATGATGGCTGGAACTGACATCACTTTCACAGGAGCACGTGCAGCTGAAAATATCTGATTTTAATAATGTCTGAGTACTTCAAACAGACCAAAATAACACGTGTGCACCACTGGTTGACTTCCTGAACTTCATGAGTGAATCAATCATCAGACTGACCCACACAGTGCAGACAGGAAGAGTAATGAATGGAATACATGAGTTACTTTATGTTCAGTAAAGTACGAACTGTCTGCGGGTTGGTCTCGACGTTTGAGATGTGACCTCATAAGCACAAAATCTTTGGTCTGAGATCTTATTTTCTGTCTGCACTTCTCTACTGATAAGATTATCAAGTAAGCGAAGAATGTTTCCGCTTTGTACTCTCAGCTGTCCCAGACTTTTTTTTTCCTTCTTTTTTTCTCTCCGCTCGTCTCCTGAATAATCTGCTTCCTATTACGCTTCCACTGGGTTTGGTTGAGAGTCTTATTTTCGGTTATTAGAGGAATAAAAGTTGGAGTGAGGCTTGGCAGGGAATCAGATTTTTTACCTTCCCTGTTTGTGTGTGTAAGAAGTGCAAGACGAGCTCTTATTTCTGGGTTTCCGTGATGTGTGTGTGTGTGTGTGTGTGTGTGTGTGTGTGTGTGTGTGTGTGTGTGTGTGTGTGTGTGTGTGTGTGTGTGTGTGTGTGTGTGTGTGTGTGTTTGGAAGGGTTACTGCTGTTTTCCATTAGGAGTTAAGAGCATTTAGTTTTGTCATGTGTATTAAGGGTGACATTAATGTGAACCATGTGTGACAGATCTTTCCTACTGAGAGCTGTCAGTGACGGACGTCACATGCAGCAGATTAGACACAGAAAGGCTGACACGTGTGCTCCGACACATTCAGGGGGTGGACAGGAGAATGGAAAGGCTTCATCAGAAAGCATCACAAAAGGGAAGGCAGTCGGGCAGGTGAGTCACATTAACCCGAGGTGGGACTGGCAATGAGTGTCAGTTTGAAGGGGGGGTGAAAAAAACGTGTGACAGTCTTCACTTTGGCAAGTTTTTAAAGTAACAAAAAGGCAAATAAAGTGTAAACAGCTGAACGGTAGGGAGGTGGAGGTGCAGTAAATGTGACAAAAGTAAAAGATTTTAACAAGGCAGGAGAGGGACGTTCGACACATGAGTGACCAGATTGGAAGGGAAAAATGAAATTACAGGATATGTATTTAGTGAAATCTTGAATCACTGCTTTGCACACAATAGATCCTCAAGTACAATACTATTTTTAATATATTCACATAATTTAACAAAGCACAATACCCTCTTTTAATTTTTCTTTATTATTCAGTTTACTATTTGACCTCCAGTACATCTTCTTTCAAAATACACTGTCACAAATTGTCTGCTTTAAAAAAAAAAATGCTGATTCAACAAATCCAGGCAGTTTGCTCCAACGTATACTAATATTAAAAACATAAAAAAATAAAGAGTTGTTTCCCACTGAATATCTCTTCATGGAGAGGAGTCAGTGCCTTGCTCAGGGGCAGTGAAAATACAATCAAACGTTGGGATTAATGCTTACCTTTGATGCGTTTATATCTCTTGTACCAGCGTCCAAACTCCTGACACTTGGAAGTGGAGACATTGGCATAGTAGGAACTGTTGACGATGGCTGAGATCATACTCTGTCAGAGAGAACACAATGTATTTATGATGTAAATATATAACTACATGGCAAATATACCAAGAGATATATTGTAGCTGGAATAATATATGTCACATTAATTATTTTAGAAGATAATAACGTAGATTTACTGGACCAATGAATTCCTTCAACCTGACCAGTCTTGAGAACAGCTCTGCATTGAGACTAAATATTAAACTTCAGGAATCTCAAAAACTGAGCTGATTTATTGAAACTCATGCAACATTTCTTGATTATGTTCTGCAGCCTCTTCAGCTGAGTGGAAGATGCGCACATTCTGGAGAAATCTAAACATGGGAAACGCCGAGGATTAAAACTCACATGAGTCAAGCTGCAAATGCACACCACCCACACACTTCCCCTAATCACTAATTACATCATGACTAAGTCTTGTGCATAAATCACAAGTCAAAATGACACACTCTCCAGTCTAATGACTGCAGGGTGTGTGTGAGCAGGGTAATTGAGGTGTGCGTGTTTGCATCCTTTCCCATGGGATGGTATCAATATTTGTGTGAGTGCGAGGGAGTCAGATTACACACTGCACCGAGTGTGTGTGGTGAGCTGATGATGAAGCCATGTGTTTAGAGAAAATTGTTGCGCCGCATCTCGGCAATGAACATGTGTTTGTGTGTGACAAACTGAATCAAAGTCAGATAAACTGCTCAAAAACAAGGAAATCAGACAAAAAGAATTGGATGCATCCATAACGGGGCTGGATTACGGGATAGACTAAAAGCCTTGATTTTATGTTTTTTTACCGAAATGCCTGAAAAGGACAATTGTTGTTGAGATTTAGCTAAAAAGTTACTACCTTAGTGCTAATTCCTGATGTCCCCCGAAGATAATGACGGTTTATCAAATGTTTTTGTCATCAAGTTTATTTTTATCTGGTCGGGGCGACTGTGGCGAGCTTGGCAGGGCGAGCCGTCTCTCAATCAGAATGGCAAGACGCTGAACCTCAAACTGCTCCCAATGGACTGCCTGAGTGCCTTGCGTGGCTGCCGCCTCCCTTGGTGTGAATGTGTGTGTGAATGGGTGAATTTAATGCACTTTGGGGACATGATTATTTGCAATTATATCTGTTATTACTTACATTTTACCTAAATACTTCAATTTATCATTAAAATAATTTGATGTAACCACTGATGCAACAAAGAAGGATTAGATTATGGGTTTGACCATAATGTTGGGTTACGATCCCAACTGGAAAATGTCTCAAAAATCAGAATTGAAATCAAAATGCCATAATTATTAGTGGCGTTGTCTCGGCTGAATAACAGTAGTTATTTGACATTTAAATCAATTAATGTTGAAAGAGTTGCACTGGAAGGTGCAGATTGTTGAAAATGTAGCTTGATTGTGACCATCGTTCTCAACCGAAAACACATGACCTCAGTTGTACTTGTACTCTTCACTTCGAACATTTCTCAGATAAATTGTATATAGAGACGTTAATAAGCAGTTACCTGGGAGAGGGGGCACTCCTTTGCCAGGGTGCTCTGGTTGTTCTCTCTCAGAAGCTCTCTGAGGGCATTTCTCACTGTTGCGTGGGTCCACTGCTCTGACGGCAGCTCCTCCAGCCGAGAGAAACTACAGGATAACCACATTTAATTATAACACTTAAATACTTTATTATTTCAATAAATTATATCTTTTTTTTTTCCTTGAGAGGTTGGTGAAGGGTTAAGTCGGGAAATAGATGTTTATGGATCTAAGGTTAACAACAAGCAGCTTGACTGCATCTGTATTGTTGAACATCTCACATCGCAAGTCTGGTAAACAACACTCTGGTGGCTGACCTGTGCAGGAGGATCCGCAGCGTGACCATGTGGTAAACATCCAGCAGCATGTCGGCCACTGTTGCTTCTGGAGCATCTGTTAGGTAGTGGATGGGCATCGGCTTCCACCGGCCCACTTTAATGATGCCTGGCAAAGACAATAAGAAACAAAACAAGTTGTACATCAGCTCTCCTTTCAAAGGCTTTAACATGATATTTGTGCACTTCATGTTTTTTAATCTATGTAATGGTGACCTGTTTGTGTTTTGTTTTTTTGGTTTTTTTTTTCATCTTCCTCAGTCGTACATTCCCCTGGCCTTCATACGACCGTGACTGGAAGTGCAAATCTAAACAGGCGTAATCACATTAGGATCTTCTAAATCAGACACAGGCCCTGTCTGGCCTCAGCTTGCCAGCCTCAGTGTGTGTGTGTGTGTGTGTGTGTGTGTGTGTGTGTGTGTGTGTGTGTGTGTGTGTGTGTGTGTGTGTGCGTGTGTGTGTGTGTGTGTGTGTGCGTGTGTGTGTGTGTGCGTGCGTGCGTGCGAGCGTGCGTGCGTGCGTGTGTGCGTGTGTGTGTGCGTGTGTGTGTCTGTGTGTGTGTGTGTGTTCCTTGTACAGGGATGTTGGTGATAGGGGTAAAGGAACAAAGGCAGTTCTCTTTGGCCGGGTTAAGAGTTGATTAATCAGAGGAGAAATGTAAAATCAGCTCGACTTTAAGGAGGATGTTCATGTGAGCTGTGTTTTGATGTTGATACACTGAATAAACACTATGAGGCCATTGTTCTCATATCAAACTGCATAATATATTTTCCCTTTGTGTTCGACTGCTGACGGCTTGTAGCAACCGCTGTTTTCACATGTCATCGGCTCATTACTGCAACATATTGCATGCATCCTTAAACATTTTGCAATTATTATAAAATGATTTTCTTCTGAGATCATGCTCTATTTGAATAAGACTCGGCTTGTTTTGGGGAGTGGTTTGCAAGCTTGAAAATAGGCGAAGTGGTTAGTTATCAGTAAATGTTTCCAAAAACATGGCTTCAGTTAAATTTAGTGTGATCATTGTAGTCAGAGAATTCACCTAAGTCCATGTTAAAACTAGAGTGGTAACCATATACTGAAAACCGCTTTTTAATTAGTCATAATGTGTAAGTTAATTAAAGAAAAAAAAAAACCCTCTGCCAGTCAGTTAAGTCTATAAAAATATCTATCCGAGGCAAAGTTATGCAAGATGCAATTCAATCTGTGGCGAAAATAGAAGAGACTCTGTATAATTTTGGTTGTGACCACACTGAAGGAAAGAAATGCACGACTTCAGCCAAAAATTATTTATTTGAAAAGAAAAGGCCGATTTCTCAGAACAAAAACCGGCCATTTGGGAGAGGCTGGGGGGGTCGCAGGGCGTCGGCTGCTTCGTTGGACTGCCCTGTGTTTACGGGACACACCAGGAATGTCAAACTGCCCGACTCAGTGTGTGTGCATGTATGTGTGTGTGTATGTGTGTGTGAGTTGTTTCAGGGTAGACTGGATTGTGTCTGCGATCTTGTTTTGATCTGGGAACGAGGAGAAAGCTGAATCACAGTTCTTTCAGATACATACTTTAACATTCAGTTTCACCTTCATGCTCCTCTCACACACTTTTTTTTGTTTTTCTGGTAAACACTGATGTTGTTGTCTGTTTATTGGGACTCATTGTACCCTTGTGGCAAACTCAACCCATCCATAGACCAGAAGCATTCTATTTAGCCGCTGCTGGAAACAATTAATTACTCATCAATTGCCAAACACAGTGGTTGGATCATGAGATGGTTCCAATTAGGAGAATAAGTTCAAACACCTGTGTTTCCCAGATGTCCGGGGAAGAGGCTACAAACAAGGCCCAAACTGGATCGTTAATTTATGTCCTTATTTTCGAACCAAACAATGTTCTAACAATAAACAAAGCATCATTTGGAAAGGTGAGGTGGAAGTTAATCAACCTAATATGCTATTGAAATGTGTATAGTCTAAGTTAAAAACTGAACAAAATCAGAATTCTTTCTCCCATTATTTTGGGAAATTTGTCTGTAAATAGGATACAGAGGACCATGTGTGACACTTCAGGTGTGTGAATAGAAGCTGTAGAGTCTCCACTCACCGCGAGCCTGTACGGCCGAGTTGTGCGAGTATCCGAGAGCGACCAGCGCCGTCTCCACCAGCTGTGTGAAGAGCATGTCCTTACGAACCAACACGAACTCGGCATGACGGTCGCTGCGGGCCTCGCAGTCTCCGCCGGCTGGACTCACGTCTGCGTGTTCGACGACGCAGTAGACCGGGATCATCAAACCTGGAACAACGGGAACCGAGGGTCAGAAGAGGAGGTGAGCGAGTATTTATTATTTATTTATTTATTATTCTCCATGTTTCGGCGGAGAACCAAAAGTGGTGAGGAGCCGTGAACCAGAGCCGACAGCAGCTCTTTCAGACACATTTGTAGAGTGTCAGCTGCTTGGTGGTCTCATTGTATGGCTCTGGTTAAACTGGGCATGTAAGTCAGGGTAAGATTGTGCAACTGTATTTGTGTTTGAACCACATATTAAAACCCACAAGGGATCCGACTTGTTTCCAGAACCGCTATTAGCACGCTGCATCCAGCACTCAGGAGCAGTGCCACGACTCCGGTGGTGAGGACAATTCCTTCGCTCTGCGGCTGCTCTTCGGCAAGACAGCTTCCATGAGGTCTGAAACCATTCGCACCCGGTGGATCCCGCGGGAACTGATAATCAACAAACTATCAATCCTGCAAGCAACAACCCCACCGCCCGGTTGGAAGGTGAATGAGGGCGCCTGTGTGTGTGTGTGTGTTGCGTGTGTATATGCGTGTGTGTACTGTACAATGTTTGTGTGATGATGCATGATGATGTCTTCAACTGCATGAGAGAATAATGGGCATCTGTGCATGAGTGGCGTATTTCAGTGTGTGGACACCATCGCTTCGACATGTCTCTAGTGGGCGGTCACATGCTGCCCACTGTTAACGACATATTTGGTCTATTCGTGTATAAAAAGTGTACGAAGAAGTGAGTGTGTGTTTGTCCTGTGATGGACTGGGTATCTGTTCAGGGTGTAACCTGCTTTTTGCACTTTTAGATATTTTAAGAAAGGTTTACGCTTTGCATCCTGTTGTGCATGCAACTGAGGGATACTGCATTTGTACAGCACTGCAAAATTATTGTTTATTGAATGTCTGGCGCCCGTGTTTACCTTCGACATATTATAATTTCTGGAGTTTTGTATATAGATGTGAAAAACAGAGCATCTCTTGACAAAAGTAGGAGTCAGATTTGAATAGTTCACGTGTAATCTCATACATTATGGCTTCCATCACACTTTTAAAGGGCATTAACAGAAAGAAACATACAAATGGGGCATTTATATTAAACAAACTGGATTTTAGGTATTTGAGAGTAGTTCAGAGTATGGCCATGATAAATCTGGAAGTTCTGATATGCAGACATTTTTAAATTGTTTCAACTTTCTAGTGGTGCTTGTGTCCATTGTGACTTGAAATTCTTGAATGACTTAGAATTCAACACTGCTCTGCATGCTATGTGCATTAAAGCCCACCTCCCAGAGGTCTCAGCGGCGTGCCATTCTGCTGGATCCGTGGGTTTCCCGGGCTGCCGTTGACCTCCAGACGGCTCCGCTTGCACTGTGTCGGCCCGCTGGAGGCCGGGCTTTCCCCTTTCTCCCCACTCTCCTCTGGACTGACTCTGTCCCGAAGGCCAGGACTCTCTGTGCCTCCTCCTGCATCCCCACACTGCTCCATCGCTCTACCAGGAGCCCCCAGGGCAATATGTGAAGCTGGCAAAAAACACACAAGTTTGCTCCAGTTACAAAAAGAAATACAGCAGCGATGAGACCAGAGTGAGAAAAAACACTTTAATGCATCAGTATTGAAACATCGAACGTCGTCTAAAACCACTTCAATAAACAGCCGTGGTCTAAGACAACACATGTAAGGTACATATAATATGATATTTCTGGATTATAATATTCAATATTACCACAATGAAAGAAAATGTGATCAATTTGACATCAATGATTTATACGCTGTAGTTTTCCAGTATTTTCAAATGAAAAGTTGCCATTGTGTTTTCTATTTTAGTCAAGGATAAAAGCCCAAAATGTCTTTGTATCTAATAGTTTATGAGCCTAAACCTTAAAATTAACTTACGACTCAGGTAGAATTTCGTTTGGGATTGACTTGAAATGTTTTATTCAGGTTTTATTCTGGAATCTATCTCACAGACTTCAAAGAAGACAGTCTGGGAACCCACCTGCCACCAGTTGCCAACGTGTGGTCTACATAATCAGTCTATGTTGACTCGCTGGAACCACGATTCAGATAGTGGCTTTGTCCGTACGCTCCCAGCTGGGCTCAGCCGACACAGGAGGCAGGCGGGGACGACCACAACAGACTAAACACCGACCTGTTTATCGTGCTGTCGACTCACAGGAGTACACAACAGGTCATAATGAAAGACGTCAAGGTGTCCGTGACCATGCACTCTGTATACACTGAGTGAAAATATAAATAAATAAAGCTGTAGTCTATGAAATAAAAATCGGGTAGCAAGTTTCAAAAGCCTGTACTTTAAATTATTCAAGCTTTGTCTGGGAAACATTGTCATAAAGAACAACAAGAACCACAGCTGCACCGTGCATACCCATCATCATTATTTACAATAATTAAAGCTGCACTTAGCTGAATTTACTCAATAATGTTTTTTCCATGATAAGCAATTAACGTCAGCCATTGGTCTTTAAGACACTGCAGAAAAACAAAAGAACCAACAAAAAAACCACCCCCAAAGAAAACATCTCAACCTCTTTCTCTTCATTACTATGCTGATATATGCGGCAAGTTGCTCCGATATATAATCAGATCACCTCATTTCCATGGTGAACCTGCGGTGTAAGTGTGATGTTCCTGTCACTCAGCGAGCGCGACAATAAAATTATAGAAAATAACAATACTCAGAGGTGGGATGACTACTTTGACTGGTAAGTGGGATGTTTTTAAGTCCCAGTGTTTTATTTATTTTGTCAAAGGTGCTCTAACATTACATGACAAGAGAAGACAGAAACAAGAAAGGATAAACTGTCTCATGAAACGTTTGCGTGACGGCAGGCCATCATGATACATCAATACAGATCTACGGTGCCAAAGAGTTTCTGTATCCAGCAGATAAAGGTCATCAAAGTCCTGCATCTTAATCAGAACTGGACTATGTGCACATTTTCAAGAAAATCTTCAGACTGAAATCTCTGAACTGCCACTTTGGATCCCTGGAAAGGTTCTATGCTCACAACATAAAAGCCCCCCCCCCCCACCCCCCAACCCCCTCACACTGTGTGGTTTTCAGTGGTATGACCATAAAGTCAGCAGCGACACATGAATCTCAGCCCGAGAGCGACACATGATTATAATAAAACTCACATGCAAAATTAATAGCTGCCGTTAAAAAAGCCCATCCAACACAAACAAGGGGGAAAAAAGGGCTTGTCGCTCTTTATCAAGCCTGACTGGGGTTTCTTTTCTTTTTTTTTTAAGATTGAATAAATGTGATTCCCCCAGCTTTAAATAAGCATCTCGGTCAGATTTGAAATGCTAATTATCCTTCTAAATGATATTTCAACCAGTTTTACTCGTCTAGTCTGTTCAAATTGTCAAGGAAAACTATGCAACTCTGAAAAACGTCCATAAAAGATGTCGCTTTAGGCAACCTGACACTTAAAAACTCCCCCAAAAATTCTCTTAAGCAGAAAATTACATACTTTTGGGGTTGTTTGCCCACGCTCAGCACAAACAGTGAATGAAATATCATACACACTGTGCTTTTAAAAGTAACTCCAAAAACAAAAACAAAAACTGCAACTTTTGAGATCATCTTTGTCAGAAAGCCTTTTTTAATGTGAACTAAAAAGTGTTTTCATGCATTTAAAATGGAATATTGCATTCCAATTGGAAGTGTAATACTATTTCTTTTAGAAATTGCACTACTACATTCATGACATAATGCTTTATTTGGAAAGTATGAACAAATTGACAAATAAAAAGTAACACAGCCAAAAGGGCCAATAGAGGGTGAAGGGGAGAAATAATAGCAATAAAATGTGTATAGTATTTTTCCCATTTTACGCACAGGAGTTATTATTTTTAAATACATAAAACTTGTTTCTAACATCTGAACATGATCTGGAAAAAACAACTAAAAAAGAGTAATACAGAAACTTTGAGATGACCTCGCTAACAGCTCCAGGGCATCCAAAGATGAGCATGTTTTGTTCAACTACAACCATATGTGGTGTCTTCTCTTTTTTTTTTTTTTTCTCTTCAAGTATCCGGTTAAAAATTTAATTTCCAAACAATATGTGGTCACTGCGAGACCACCATGCATCCAGTGGTGCCGGTGCCCTCCCATTCCTCTTCCTCTGGGTGCAGCTGTCCATCCCACACTGCCTTTGCTAATTCACTCATCAATCGTTTATCATGAAAGCAATTTAATGACCACATAATATCCTGCAGTGTACCAAAACCATCAAAAACTTCTGAAAGTTCCTGAAAGATCTGCTGAACGCGCTGCATTGAATGGAGAATCCCTACCCCCTACCAATTTAATCCTAAAATCAATAGGATTGTATATAAATGAAAGCTTCCACTTTCTCTGTTTCCTTCGTTTTTTGGGGGGGAATATCTGGGACCGTTTCTTCATTTATAGCCTCCTTCTTTTGAAACCAGAGCAATATTTAAGTCATTAATGAGGAGACATAAAAAGTTTGTGGTGCCTGAAAGAGAAACAGACGACATGCACACTAAATTACTTTGATTAAAGGGTCCTTTTTTATAAAGCATGTGGGGGGAATTTAGATTAATACTTAGTGAACTCTGCAGGGTGGGAAGTCTCACTGCTTTTTAACTTTTTTCATACCAACTAAATGTTTCGGACCCGGATTTTGAAATTGATGTGAAAAAAAACTTTATGTCTAACCTGAAAACAGCTGGTGATTGATAAAAACAAGAAAAGTCACAAAATGAAAACTAAATCTTCCATTTCCCAATCACTAAATGGGTCAAACATCTTCTGATGTGAACGTGAAGACCCAGATTTTGCCGTAATTCCATAATTTTAAGTCCAATGTGCTGTAAAAGAAAGCATGTGCCCTGGTAAAAACCCTCGACCAACAACTTTTCAGTGTCTCAAGCTTTAAAATTCATAATTTTTTAGATCAAACGTCTATTTTGCATTGCCCTCTGCAAGTTTGAATGAGAGGTCTGCCAATTATTTAGACTTGGCATAATGTTTGCATGGCTGAGATGACTTCATTTAATCAAGACGTACAGAAAACAAAACATCCAATCCACTTTTTCTCTGTAATCAGACCAAATGACTGCATTTTGTACTTGAGTCTGGAGGACTTTACATTCACTGTGCAACAGAAATGAAGATTTAAGGCCATAATTTACCACTTTTACATTGAAAAAGTATTCACTCCTGTTTTCCTAAAGCGGCAATCACTCGCTCACACATAAAACCACTTGAAGCGACACGTTTGGAGGTGTGCAGCCGGGAGACCACACACTCCTGCACACACTTTACACATGGAGACCAAATGCAGTCACAGTCGGTAGCGGCAAAGAACTTGAACTTCCATTCCAACTTTACTTCCATACATGTACTTTTTCTATTTTTCTTAAACATCTAGCTTTCCTTTTTTTATATTTGACATTTAGTATGTACCATAAAGGCTGTAAATAGAGAAACACACTCAATGATAACATTGTATCTTTAAAAGAAAAAACAACAACACATTCCCTTAGTTATTATGTGATAGCTGTCGAAAGCAGTGTATGACTCCATAATAGGATTTATAAAGATTAGTAATGAATAATAATCATTTTAAAACAATTTACAACAAATTTGAAGATAAGTGGTGCAAATTTCTGTTTTGGATAGTTGTGGGCAAGTCTTATTGATCTGGCAGGTACTTTTGGGTGATATGATTGATCTACTGATTGTACTGCACAAATAACTGATGTTTGACTTTGGACACACATTCTGCCCGATCGTACAGCTGAAGCTTAAGGTGCAAGCACTGGTTGATTATGGAGCGCTGAGGGTTTGGGTAAGGGTGAGGGTTACAGTTAGGTTTAGGGTTAGGAAGCATGATGGATGGATCTTTGCACAGATAATGGACCCATTATTTGCACAGGCCAATCGATAGACCATGCAAATTGCCCAAAAGTGCTTTACAGTTCTGTTGTGTTCAAACTAATGAAAAGAATCCACTTCTTTTTCTGTAGGTGCACTTCAGCATGAAAATTTCTGAAATCTTCAGCTTCTTTGCTCTACAACTGAACAAAAAAAAGTAAAGACTTTATCCTTTTCAAATAATGTCTTCCCCTTTCTAACTCCCTGGCCAGCCTTTCTGTTCCGTTTGATTCCTGCCTACTGTAGCAAGAGGTAAAGTGAACTTTTCACTGAAGGCTCACTCACTTTTCAAGAAGTCACGGCGCGTACCGGGAAATAAACTCCATCCATTGGTGAAAAGGAGTGAATCCAGCCTGAAGAGAAGGTGAAGGTGCCAGTGTTTTCCCTGCTCCGGGAGAAATGGAGACCGATGCAACGGGGAGATGGAGGCGAGGAGTGATGAGGACAGAGTACTGCTGCCGGCTGAGTCAGGAGCAGTGAAATGACACATGCAGAGAGAGAGAGAGAGAGAGAGAGAGAGAGAGAGAGGAGGGGAGGAGGGGAGGGAAGCCCAGAATGACAGGCCTGCAAAAACAAATACAGCAAGTACATGTATTAGTACATACATATATCAGTCTTTATCCTCATATGTTACGAAGTAAATAGTTTTGGCAGAGCTGTGCAGAAAGAAAGAGTCCCCTCCGTATTCTTTAAAGCCACACGCTAAATGAGTAATGTGATCACAGAATTAGAAAGGTTAATTAATTTCCCAGATGCCGTGATATCAGGGAGCAGGAGCAGGAGGAGGAGGAAAAAGTGGAAACAGCATGAGGTTAGAAAAAGGTGATTAATGTAGGAAGTTCATCTTACCAGCAGAGTTGTGGAAGACGCATCTGATTAGAGAATATGTGAACACATGCATACATTTTTGTCTGAGAACAATCAGAAGAGGGAAAGTGTCCGGCTGCCTGTTCATGGTGATGATGATGCGGTACAGTAAAAATATATCTTTGCCAATCACGCAAGCATTGGTTGATGGCGCAGGGCTCAGGGTTAGGATTAGGGTTCGGGTTCGGCAGCATGGTCGCTGGATCTTCATGAAAGTCACGGCTCCATTATTTGTGAACGGCCCCAAAGTGCTTTACACTTACTTAATTTATGATCGTCCTGAAGTGTCACTTTTATATCCTGTTTCGTATTTGTTCAAATGGTGTGAATGCAGGAAGATGCAGAAAGGAATGCGTGGTATTATTTTGGAATCTTTGATCAGTTTGGAATTTAAATTGTACATTATATCAATGACAGGAATTATTTGATTAATTTCAGAATTTTACATTGTATCAAAATGTGTTTATTTATTGATTTTATTTTTTATTTTCCATGACTGTTCCACAGAATTGTGACTAGAATTATTTTACTATACTTTGTTTTTTTTAAGGTAAATTTTGAACAATTTTGGGGCATTGAAACTTTATGTTTGTTGTATGAATCCACCCTTTTTAGAGTGATGCCAGTCATCAAGTCAGTTCTCTCTTCTGTCATCCACAGCTTCAAATACGTCCGTCCACATAATGCCACTGTGCAATTTGCTATGCTCTCCAGAACAGATAATATGTCCTCACTCCATAAAAAAGCCACAAAAGAAGCTTTCCTGAGAATGCATATATACTGTATCCACTCACATACATGCACATATAATGTATACACTCCGTGCACCCATCACTTGTGTGTTTGTCCTGGTTTTCACTGGCAACGTGGTCACCATTCCCCAATTTACTCTCCACAGAAGAACAGTCACCTATCATTACTCCTCAGGCTGTCTGTCCTCTCTTCTGTGGTTTTTGTACACCAACACTCGTCCGTCTGACCGTCATCTTATGTGACTTAAGGTTGGGATTAGCTCACCACCTTCATCAAAATGAGCTGGAATGATAGTATCAAGATTAAAACAAATATAAATACATACAGGGTTTATTAAAATATGATTAAATAATAAATAAATATAGACTATATTTGGTACAGAGGGGAAGAGAGCTTCTTGTTGTCCTTGCTGGGGAAATGCTGCCTCATTGTGGTGCTGATAAGGTATTGACACGCTATGAAGGCATCATCATCATCATCATCACAGGAGTTTCAATTCATTTCAGTTCACAGGCAATTAAATCCACGCTTAAACTTAAGATGGCCACACCAGGAATATGAGAGCGCAACAATGACAAATACAAATTACTTTGTCTATTTATAAGTGGACTAGATAAACTCCATATTGAATAAATGTTCTCTTAAACAATGTTAAAATTGTTTAAAGAAAATAGATAATTTGCTGCACACACATAGTAGTTGTGAGTATCTGGTCCTGGAGGGCCGCAGCCCCTCTGCTCCAACACATCTGGATTTAATGAATCATGAAGATGAGCAGGAAGCCTGATAAAGAGCCAATCATTACAATCAGGTGTGTTGAAGTGAGGAAAGCAGCCCACAAGGACCAGGACGACTCACCCCTGTTTAGCTACAACTATATGATTTTTAAAAAGGCACTACAGCCCAAAATACTGGTAATAATAACATTTGTTTTTTAATAATTCTATTGTTTTTTGGGCGCATTTGTACACTGAAGTATAACTTGAAGTTATTTTTCTCCAACTCATATTATTGTTTTCTTTTTTTAAAGTGGAACACTTTTGAAGCATAATTTATTTTGCAACCTTTAGGGTATTTTAGATCTCATCATGCATTTTAGGCCCTTTTTATTCGTTCTGCATATTTTAGACAACTATTTTGTGTTTCTTCCTGTGTGGAAGCAAAGTGCCCTGCAACACAAATCTGAACAATTTTGGAGAGAATTAGGCCTTTTGCATTAAAAAAAAAAAGTATTAGATCTTTGAGTTCAGCTTCAGAAAAATGGGAGCAAATACAAATGTTTAAATTTTTGTTCAGTGTAAAGAATAACAGTTTCTGTGGAATAATCCTAGTGGAGTAGGTGGTGCAATATTTATTGGGGATATTTGTTTCAAGCATTATCCTAAAATGCTCAATCTACACTGTGTGCACCCTTATTAGAAAAGTGTGATATTAGCTATTTTAGCTATTTTACCATTTTCAGTCCTATTTTTTAGGCTTCAAGAGGGTTTCATATAGTCACGAAAATGTCTTGTTTTAAATTGCTGTTGTAAGAACATTTAATAATTGAATGGAACTTTCCATAGAATAATAAGCATGTTGCACTGGAGATTAAAAAAAAAAAAAAAAAAAAAAAAAACAATACCCCAAAGCCAGATGGAACCCAATCTGCCCATATAATCAGATGGAGATAAACATATTTGAGTTTGTGAAACGAGCATCTTAATCATTTACTACAATGTATTGAATAAAACAGTGATGTTTTGGCAAAGCAACATTATTAAAATAGAGAAGTTATTTACATGTTTTGGGAAACTTGGAGAAAACTCCAAAGTATCTGGAGACAGACTTAGGGTTAGCCAAGGCCACTGTGTGCATGGCTATTTTTAAAAATCAGAAGGAACACATCTCACTGAACAAACAAGAACATGAAATACTATTTATATGTATAAATGGCATTAGCGTTTTGACATATTACACAATTTTGCTGCTGCAAACCAGCATGCTACTCTTCAATGCTAATCTGCAAATATTAGAAATATATCAACAAAATAACAAACCATTTCTCCTGGTTTCCTCTTTTTGAACTGCAGGCTCTGTGTTTTCATGTTCTTAAAAGTAACTATTCTACTTACTTTGTCAAAATGTTGCTGCAGGGATATGGTATTGCTAACAGTAAGTTAAAGGGAAAAAAAGTTTTTGGTTTTTGCTGGCTGCACATCTGATTCCTACAGCTAGGTGTCACCAGCAAGGCCTTCCAATGAAGAAAAACAACACCATAAAGTTAGTTTGGTTTGTCAGATCCACAAAATTACCAGTCGGGCTCTGATGAACCACCCTATTTTCTTTAAAACTGGTATGGAGAAAACTGGATCCTAGTGTAAGACATTATCTGCATTATTATCATTGTTATCATTATTATTATTATTATTATTATTAAGTCAACCAGCTCTATCTTTTTAGAAATTAGAGACCAGAGGTAATGAGATACCAAAGACAGTACTATAGAGCTTGTGTCATGATTATTGCACAGTACTGTCCTTTACTTTTTTGCATTTTTGTTCTCTTCTAAGACATAACACACGGGGATATAGACTTGATTTTGAGGAGAGAGTACCTTGATTCCTAATTATTCCTGTTTCATCCCAAACTAAATCCATCTCTGAGCACATATTTCTTTATGATTATCGATCAGACACTTATATTGCCTTCCTTGCTTCTCTGCCTGCTGTATAGCCTGCAGAGAGATCTTGGGAGGCTGGAGGATCTTCAGAAACACCGGTTCCTGTTGAAGAGAGGAAAGTACCGCTGGCTTTTCGCTTCTATTGTGCATTTTAAAAGGAGCTCCGGTGCCCCTTTTTTCAAGCAACTTTGGGGAAAATCATTTGAAATAAGGTATTGCAGGGTAGTTTCATCACTCTGTGTGTGGATCTGAAAAACGTGCGTAATGTTGAAATGTGTGTGACTACCTCAAAATTAGAAACGTGATCTTCGAATACTCCTCCGAGCCATTGTGCTCTACCTTAAAAAAAAAAAAAATCCAATGAAATTGTAAAACAAACCTTTATTATCATATCTGCTGCACGGTGCTTATAATAATTTAAAATTGACATATTTACATCAAAACTTGCATGCCAAACTTGAGCAGATGTTTGTCATGCAGTTGGTCATGTGGCATGCTGGTCCCTTCTCTCAGTCCTGTGCCACTGTCCACATCTTTACTTCCACTCACAGTGAGGGCTGTCCTTCATCGATGAAGCTGAGCTGGGTGGGGTGTTCCTCCCACTCGGACTCTCTGGGGTGTGGTGCAGAGATGGAGGGCTGGAGAAAGGGCTGGACGTGCGACGGGGAGAAGGAGAGGGAATAAGACCTGGATATGAATTGGGACGAGAGTGTGAGGCGAGGCTGGGTTTGAGATTCGCTGCTGGGCTCTGATAGGTCGACCAGGAGGGGATTGGCGGATGACGGGTGGCTTGATGAGGAAAGTGATGGGATAGAGGATGAAGAGCTCGGGTGTGGCACGGTCGTGTGCTCGTGAGGGGAGCTGTGGAGGGAAGGAGGAGCTGAGCGGTGGGCAACAGCAGGAGCGGCGCCGTTGTGGCGAGATGCTGGAGAACCATGAAGTGGATCAAACTCTCCCTGGAACACCTTGCTCAGGTGAGGAGACGGTGGTTTGGGTGTTCGGACTGGTGGGGGGTTCGTATCGTCTGCAGGTGCGTGTTGGGTAAGAAGAGGCGGGGCCGGGGAGCAGCTGAGTGACGACACACTGGGTGGCGGAGTCACAGCGCTGGGTATCAGCAGCATGGACGGGTTGTGAAAGAGAGGCTTGAGAAGACGTGTCATTTCCTGGAGCTCCTGGCTGACAGTGGTGACTTGACGGGAGAGGACGCACATCTGGAGGATGAAATGAGAAGCAAAATGGCAAAAGTGTAGAGAAAAGTTCTAATGTCAAGTGTTGCCTTTTGACACGTTTATAATCATTGGCCTTACCTCATGTTTTAGTTTTTCAATCGTCTGCATAGTGTCCCTTTCCTCATGGGTCTCTGTGGATATTTAACCATTTTAAACTTCTGCATTCAGCGCCATTATATTTACCAATGATTTCTGTGAGTGTGCACCAGTACCTGAGGTGGCTGAATTGGGGCTGGGTAGGAAACTCTGAGTTGCAGCAGGAGAAAAATCAAACCTCTGAGCTGAGCCGCGCTGGTTTTCTGCCTCAATACCATACACAAACCTGATACGGACAGGGAGAAGAAGAAGGCGAGTTAAAACTAAAGGACTTCATTTACCTGGGAATGTCAGATCACTGCCACACAGTGTACTGAGGGTTTTGAGGAAGAACTCATCTAAATAAATAAATAAATACATCTCGCCTTGTATAAATGTGATAGACCCAAATTCGAAGAATTACACAAAAAGCTTTTGTGCGAAGTCACTCACGTGAATACTATATATGAAGAGTAATCACATATTCAATCGACCTAAAAGCATCTGTTCTGCACTAGTCACGCTTCAATGTTTATATGTGGTGCAATGTTACAAATATTCCACAAGGTGGCAGGACAATATAAGCAAACCCAGCCTGTGAACGATTACAGATCCCCACCATTGTGTCGTAAACTGTGACTTCCTTTGAACACGCCAACAGTTACACATCCAGGCGGGTTACAAATGGCTTTTCCTTGTTTAAGAGTGCACACAAGACCCCAGGCATCCGCTGAGACTTTACATTATTCATCAGCACAAAGTAGACACAGTTTAATCACCACAGCAGCAGAAACAGACTGCATCTAAAAGCAAACGCAGCACATTATATGGAGGCACTGTGGGGGCGGCAGAGAAGCTGTGATAGTGACTTAATCATCTTTGGGGTTTCCCTTCTGAAGTTTTCTCACTCCTTTTTATGTTTCTATCATGAACCTATACTTCAAGGCATTTTAACTACATTTTGTCATTCACGTATCACAAATAATCCAAGCTTTCACAGCAAAAGTTTACATTTTCTCTTTTCTTCATTAAACAGTTGCTGATCCCAGATACGCCTACATGTTTCACAAAAAAACTAAAACTTTCCCCCAACATGTTCATTCTCGCTGGAAATGGATTGGTGCTACTATTTTCCAGGTCAAAGGTCACAGAAAGTGCCAACACCTGCCTGCAGGTCCCCAACCTCTCCTTAATTCACTCCTCCGCTGGTCTCCTCTGCTGCACCACTGAGGCTTCAGACACTAACGAATTAGGTGTGTTCCCACTGCAGCAGTACATAATGTGAATGCCATATCAGCGATATGTTTTTTTAATATTATATTTTTCTTAGCTTGGAGTCCTGAAAAACAAAGCTTCCGTAAAATCAATTGTTTTAATTCTATTTTTATTGTATTGGAAGAGCAGAGGATTTTTCCAAAGTACTTATCTCTGGGCTAAACCTAAAAGAGGTCAAATAGATTAAACAGTCAAACTGCCTATAAAGACAAAACAGGCTAAAATAACCAGTATCACTCAAAACATTTAAATAGCTATGAAAGCAGCCAAAATATTTTTAAATTCACTAAAACAACTGAAAAAGCTTAAACCTAATATCAAAACAGATGAGACAAAAATGGTGAAATATAATAAAACTGGCAAAATATGTGTTTATACATTGTAGTTTATGCAACATAAGATACAGTAAAAGCAAATATGCAGAGACTTTCACAGAACAGAACTGGATTTATACTGAGACGACATTGCTCGCAGGTGGACTCTGTTTAATAATTAGGTGAGTTCTGACTCCTGATGAAATTCGATGGCGACCAGAAACAAACCTGTAGAAGGATCAATGTGGAGAATCTCGCTTTCTATTTTGCGCCAGTGACTTTTTCCTTTTGGAAAACTGACACAGTGACACAGTTTCTACTTGCCCTCACACAGCTGCAAAATAAATTGATTCCTAAAGGCCCAGCATCTGCTGCCACCTCCCCAGAGACTCCTTCCCATGGGTGGGTTATGTTCATGAATAATGTCAAGGAATTTAATTGCTGAATGGAGAGAACCCTCCTGACAGTGCGTGGCTTTCCTACCGTGGACTGAGGTCCGTCTGCAGGGAGCTGAAGCTCACCGCTGGGATCTGCAGGCTGGAGGGCCGGACCAGATCACTGCCGGGGCGGAAGGGTCTTGGGGGCAGCAGTGGGGAGCGCAGAGGGGAGCGCAGGGGGGAGCGCAGACCGCGGCCCAGCCTGCCAAGCGATGACATCTTGGGTAGAGGGGAGTGCTCGCCTTCAGACCCTGATCCCTCCTCGTCTTCCTTAATGGAAGGAAGCTTCTTCAAGATTCCCCCATTACTCTCACAGTCCGTCTGCAAGGCAGAAATCATGACAGGGTGTGAAGAAGAAACATTTCCCGAGGGATTCTTTCTGAAGCTTCTTCAATAACATCTGCCATTTCACTGTGAGAGCCTTTTCCTGAAAGTTGGCAAATCACTTTGATTAACCGCCGAACCTGCAAGTGATGTACAAGCTGTTGAGTTGATGAGATCAGAAATGCTGCGGTTTTGCTGTGTGATCAGGTGGGGGAGCTCGTGAGTTCTTCAAACCATCCCAGAGTGGAGCCATTCACAACAGCAGCACGAATGCTCGCATCCATTCACTGCATATCTCATTCAAAACCAAGCAGTCATTGACACTAAATCCTCACAGTTTGGTCTTATTTTCAACATGCACTGTTAATATGTTTTCACAAGCTTTACAACAGCAGATCTCAGATTCGAATTGCAGCAGTTTGCATGTTAGTGGAGGCTGATATGCCGTTTGTGGATGGTTGCATTGCCCTGCTCTGCTTCTCATTTCTGCAGGCAGCAATTCAAAGCTGATTAAAACACTGGCAAGCATCCCCTTTTCCTCACTTCCCCCTGTTTTCCTTTTTATCCTCCGCTCCCCTGTCACCCACCACCCTTCCCCTTCTTCTCTCCCCTCTATTTGTTGTCTTCGCCATGCAGTCTTTTAGCTCACGTGCCCGGCTGGTATTTTTAGATCGCAGAGGTTTAATTTTAGCAGAGGTTTGCCTGCAGGGAACTGAGCGGAGAAGTGACTGTTTGGAGTTTGAGCGTGTGTGTGTGTGTGTGTGTGTGTGTGTGTGTGTGTGTGTGTGTGTGTGTGTGTGTGTGTGTGTGTGTGTGTGTGTGTGTGTGTGTGTGTGTGTGTGTGTGTGTGTGTGTGTGTGTGTGTGTGTGTGTGTGTGTGTGTGTGTGTGTGTGTGTGTGCCTGCAGCACGTGCCATGCTCATATGCAGCATGCCACAAAGAGGGCACTGGCCGATTTGTGTGTGTCATGTTTGTAGTTTGTAGGTGTAAAGAAAAGAGGAATGCATGTGCATCCTATTTGAGAAATGATGCATGTTCATGTGTGTGTGTGTGTGTGTTACACATGAGGGCTGCAGCAGTCTGACAGTGTGGCGTGTGTTGCGCGTGTGCGTGTTTTGGCCTGAATACGCTTCTTTCACTTTCAGCAAGGGCAAATCTGTTGTATGTTGATTTGTGAGAGTGCGATGTTGCATGCTTGAATGTCTGCAGGACATTTATTGCTCATGTTGTGAGGACATAAATCTGTGAGGACTGGCCTCCCATTGTCTAAATCGGGAGGGTTTCTGGGTAAAGACTTGGTTTTAAATGAGGGCTAAGTCTCTATCAAATCACTGCAATGTCTTCCAAAGTGATTGAAACATTACTCTGTGTGTGTGTGTGTGTGTGTGTGTGTGTGCGTGTGTGTGTGTGTGTGTGTGTGTGTGTGTGTGTGTGTGTGTGTGTGTGTGTGTGTGTGTGTGTGTGTGTGTGTGTGTGTGTGTGTGTGTGTGTGCGCGCGCGTGTGTCAGCACGTGAATGCAAATATCGGCTCTCCATCTTCCTTCCCCTGCAGCTTCCTTTCATCCTGATGTTTTCCCGACTCGTCTCCATCTGGCTCGTTGCTCTATATTTACCCAGCCAGGGATGACCCCCCTCTTCCTCCCTCACCAATCTGACAGCACTATTTTTAGTCCCTGGCCACGCTCTGCTGAGGATGCTGTCGCTGCGTACGCATATGTACCATCCGTTCACGTGAGTGTGTGTGTGACTGTACAGCCATGTGGACGTTTGAGTTTACACTCCACATTCATGTTCGCCATATTGCACAGCGTTAGAAGAACAATGGCTTTATTGGATCCCATAAAATAGCAATTGCATAGTCTGAATTACACACACATTGGATGGTATTTTTAAACCAGATTTATCTCTTAACTTGATTTGGAAGCATTATTAAATTAGCTTATAAACTAACTCTTAAACAATAGTTTTACTATTTTCACCAATTTCTTTTATGTAACTTTTACAATTATTTTGAAATAGTTGTTTGTTTTGACACTGGTCGAGAACACTCTTTGACTTTTTGTTTCTAGTTTCTGAAGAGATGCACATAAAACCAAATTGTCTTTACTATTAGCACCATCAGCGTTTTTTCTAATAAATTGTACAAATTGCAACTGTGGCCGTTGCTTGTTTTATTTGGGTTCAGTTGAGTTTTGTTGCACCACGTCGGTGGAGTGTGTTATTTCCACAACAGTGATATTGCCTAAATGATTTTCAGCTCAGCTCATTTAGTGGAAATCATTGAATTAGGTAGAGAAACACAAGGGTAACTTTATTCTTCATGCCATGTCTTTGAAAATATCTCTCATCGTTCCTCATAAACTATGTAGTTTGTTGACGTTTACTCATGGATGTTTGCTTTAATTAACAAGCTTACTCACAGTGAAAATGTGACTTACTTATTTCCAGTATAATCTGGTTATTCATGTGTACACTACAGCTGAGATCCATCTGTAAATCTCTGGCGCCTGAGTGGGCCGTGTTTAGCTCGTGTCTTTATGCGTTGGCTGCGTCTCAAGCAGGAGCTGTGGATTCCTCCTCACTTGCCCGGTCCAGATGGCTAATCCTATCCAAAGTGCAAAGCCACCACTGTGGCATGGGGAAAAGAAAAAAAACAAATATTGGGGTGGAGGAGGTCACTGCACAGCAGACTAATCTAAAACAAAGAGGAAGTTGTTTTTTTTTAAATGGCTATCGCCCTGATATTGTTATAAAAATGACCTCAATAGACGTGTGAGATTAACATACTGTGAATTTTCTTCAATCTGCTGCATGAGCAGCTCAGCATTTGAAGGGTGCAAAGTTTGCGGTAAGAAGCGGAAGCAGCACAATGAAGGAAAGCCTCATGACATCTGGATTTTGCCTCTGGACTGTAGAGTCTGGAAGTTATTCTATAAATCACCCAAACAACTTTGTATTTTCTGCTCCTGATATGTGTAGAGCGACTGTGAACACTTCAAGCATTCTGAACAAGAGCCGGAGATGAGAAGTCAAAGAATATGGCAAGACTACAAATAATAGACTGTGTGCATGTAAGACAAATGTTGGCATTTACCTCAGCAAGACTCATTCTTAGAGATCGGATGGAACGTGGATAAAGGCTTTCTTGCAGGAGCTAATTGAGGTTGTCTGGTCAGGCTGCCTCGGATATCGTTCGAGTGAAGGAGGGACCCCTGAATAGACCCTGAACATGGCGTAGGGATTACACATCCCATTTGGCTGTGGACATGTCCCCCCAGAGGAGCTGGAGGACGTGGCTGCTCAAGAGCGACGTCCGGCCTGTTTTCCTTTAACTCTGAATCACCGGCACTGCATCCCGATAAGCAACTATTTATCCTCACCTAATGAAAATGACTCAGTTACTATTTTGTTTTATTCTAATGAATCTGAATATTTGTATATTTGCAGTGTAAAAAAAAGAAAGATGGTTCCAATGGCTTTCAATATAGCATACACATTAATCACTATAATATATAAAGAGTATTACTTCTACAATTGTTAGTATTAATATCAGTACACATTAGTATTAGTATTAGTATTAGTATTAGTATTAGTATTAGTATTAGTATTAGTATTAGTATTAGTATTACAAAGTGTTTTCAGGCTAAGTATATTCTAATAACTTCCACAAGCTTTTCTTTCTGCAAAGTTATGTGTATGAATATGTCCAGGTAAAAAATGCTGAATCAGCTTGAGTGTAGCGAGCAATCACAAATTCAAAATAAATTCAAAATATTCCCAAATACATATTTTTTCCACTTTTCAAACTATACCACTAAGCTTGTGAACGCCATCGGCTGGCCTCCCTGCGCCCTGGCCACAGCTGTACCTCGGTGTTGTGACCTTCCCGGAGGTTGTACGTCAGATCGTGCTGGATCTCGGTGATGAACTTCTGGGCGTAGTCGGGATACAGGCTGAGCACTTCTCGGAGCCCTTTGAGGCTGATGTACTGAAGGTCGCAGTAGGTCAGAGCCTTCACGCAGGCATTGGTCTTAATCACCTCCTCCTGAGTGAGGCAGTCGGAGCCAATCAGGTCGCCCCGGCCTGGTAAAGACACAGGTAGTCAAAATATTGTGTTAACGATCGACTAATGTCACACACGAAGGCATGCATCATGGCGTGCTTTGGAATTTAATTACTAGAATGCGCTTCAAAGAGAAACCCATCTGAAATATCACACTGGAGCGTTGAGAGGCTGTGTGGAGAGAGGAACACTACTTTATATGAAGTATGCTGGGAACAGGGGCTTTGTATCTTATTCTCTCTGCCTTCACTCTCTACCTTTTCCAGAGCTGTAAATCCAAAGTGGCAAAGCCAAAACAATTTGTGTGTGCGTGTACATTAAAGAAATGGTGAGAGAGAGCAGGCAGGAAAGCTGAAAGAAGAAAAAGAAGTAAAAAAAATAAAGCATGTGTACTCTGTACTTCTCCATGCATGATAGAGAGAGAACAACCTATAGGCCTTCAGGAGAGTCGGGTTTCCATGTCGAGCTTTGTTTCTGAGAGACCAACACACGTTTGATATTCACACTCGCGTGGAGGTCCGGCATGCTAATGAGTTGCTTCAACTTGCCTCTGAAGGCAGCAGCACTCATTTCATTATTTACAGCTCATTAATATGAAAAACGGTGTTGCTAATTTGCTCCCTCTGCTTTATGTGGACCTGAACTGATTCCAGTGGTTGTTTGTGAGTCTGTTTGTGTTTCTCTATTCTGTTTAATCCATGTTTGGAGGCGCGTTGGTGTTCGCGTTGTAGGACAAGACTCTGGAGATGCTCTAATTCTGTGAGAGTGACACTGACGCAGGTTGTGGCTGTTTTATCAGCCTGGGTATTGAAAACATGCAGCACGTTGACAACTCTGCAAGGTGCGTGCAGGGGTGGGTTCAGGGGTCACACGTTTGATGGGAGTTCACCGCGCATTCCGGCAGCTGGCTTCATCAATCTATTGTGGTTCGCTTCCCATGTCAACAGACAATTGTGTTCCGTCAAGGTAAAAATGGAACATTTAGATTAAAGCATGCTTTATTTTCTTATTAAGGCTGTTTTTGAGTTTCCTTAAGGGATTGTGGGTACTCCCTCGTCAATCTCTGGGTCACACGCCATCTTCCACCTGATGGGCTGTGAAATGTTTGCCTTGGGAACATCTTAATACAGGCATGATTGCTTTTTTTATCAGCGCGAAGCTGCTCCTCTTGATTATATTCTTCTTCATAGACGCTGTCCGCTGACTATTAAATGCTGGATGTCTAATATTTCCCTCTGAGTTGAACAGTCTGTTCTTATTTTAGGCTCATAATTGGACTGCTAAACCAAAGATAAGCTATCTGGCGATCTCCTCTGTTTTCCCATCTCAAAGTATAGTCTAAATCGCACTTTCAGGTCTTGTTAAAGCATAGCCTGTCTTTTGACTGTTTGATCGGTTTGTTTATTGCTCGGGAGAGTTGTCTGGCAGGCATTTCATTTTGAGATTAATTCAAATTTACCTTTTTGTGTGCGACCACTCAACCAGTCATTTCATGGTTGGCTAGTTTTATCTTCTATTCATGTGAACTGTGCTTTTGAAAGTAGTAGCAATATTTGTGGAGGGTAGTTAAAGTGGCTGAGCTTCAAAAGAAGCCATATTATGTTCATGACTGGGCAGCTAAAGGGAGTTTGAATGACTCGGCTCCTGCAGTACCATCCCAGAAGGAGTATCTGGCACTCAAAAACAACAATGACAGAGCATGTGTTTTTTTTTTTTCCTCCCTCAATGCTTGCTAATCTCCATTACTCATTCCAAGGCTGGTCATGGCCCAGGCTGGCCCTCCAGAGCTGAATCCTCTTTCACTTGGACACAAACGCCGCTTTTTGAGTCACTTTGCTGCCAGAATCTAGGAGGGCTTCTATAGTTTGGAGTCCAAGACAAAGAAGACCTTCAAGATTCAGGTAGAAAAATGGGTCCCCCAGATTCCACAGGAGGCTCCATCCAACTGTTATTTCCCTTGAGAGTCTGGACAATACTTAAACAGACATGTGGTATGGTTCCCCGGAAGTCAATAAAGATAATCCTCCAGTCTTGTTCATTGGAGCAAATTATGCTTTCTGAAAGAACTCTAAATGGAGATGTGACTATTGGGCATTAGGATTGGCTGCTGTCCATGGTGCTGAACCTCAGTGAGTACAGGTCTGTGATGTGGAGCCACATGTTATTGGTTGTTTTCACAGAACATCAACTTGTAATTTTGTTTTGTTCTCATTTTAATTCTTTTGAATAATAATAATTATTATAGGATAATGTTTGGAAGCACATTGCAGCCACAGCATAAATTACCAGGCTATTAAAGCAGCAAAGTGGGTATTTCGATTTGTGTATGCATATTATTATTTGTATGTGATCTATTTTATTCTTAGGTTTTCTATGACTGAGCTGAACTACAGTGCTACTCAGTATTACAAATACTGTATATAAGGAGATGCAGGCCACATATAGGTCAAAGAAAACCTGAGTTAGAGAAAAAATCCTGAAAAGACTAAGGCAAAGGGGACGAGACATGTAAGAGGCCTTGTAGACACACACAGAACATACAACACATGTACAAAGTGCATACATACAAACACACAAACAAATCTGTGTAAGCACTCATGGAAAAATCTCTTTACACAAACATAAATTGAAAGAAGTTATGCACACACTTTTCTATACATACCCACAGATCTGTATCTGAACTAATTTAATTACTCAAAATTAGGATATCTACACATATAATTAAACTAATTTGATAGTTTAAAGTTATTACTTAACAACTGTATATAAAGTGATCATGCTCAGTAATATTCAGCTTATACCTTTGACTTGTCAAATTAGGTTTAAGTACCACTGATGAGATCAAGAGTTTTTTCCATACATTTTCAAAAATCAAAATTTTTAGCTCACTCTAATGTGGGGTGTTAAGCAGGGTAGTTGTTTTTTGTTTGTTTTTTACCCAGAATGGCTAGGACAGTGTTGTCCTTCAGCACCTCCATGGAGCCTGAGCACACAAAGTAGATCGCCTGGAGCGCGTCGCCCTGGCGGATGAGGAACTCCCCGGGGGCGCAAAACGAAGTCTTGATGATAAGTGAGAGGGAGCGCAGACATCCCCTGCTGGCGGACTCAAAGAGTGGCAGCTGCAGCAGCTCATTGTTCAGGTGCATGGCGATATCGGCCCTCAGCTCGTCGGGAAAGTCTTTCAGCAACTGAGGAATGAGAGACGTGAGTGCGAATTTGTGCAACTGCAAACAACCCATCTCTGCCTGAGCTTCGGCCACTTCTTTCCTTCTGTGACCTCATCTGAGTGACTCAATACACCATCTTGTGGTGGAAACTAGTACGGCAAAATTAAACAGGTTGTAGCAAATTGTAAAAGTCGCTCATTTGATTTAGATGAATGCATTTGTTATGCATCAAAAAGTTCGAGAGGATGTTGTGAGTACTGCTTGGTGTTGTGCTGTGAATTATTTGAGGTCATATTTATTTACATGAAACAAAATATGACACTGTGTATCGTTAAAGCATTAGTTTCCATCCACCACCATGTAAATTCATTAAAATGGATTATCTAGATTTGAAGCCTTGCTGAAACACAGTCAGAGGGAGTTTTGTGAGGCCATTAATCCATTAAATTAAGATAGCTGCTCCAGCGTGATAGAACCCAAAACAAAACACAAATCCTCTCCTCGTCTGCATGGAGGGCGAGTCACCAGATTAGCGTTTTTCAATCCAATTCATCCCTTTTTTAGCTGAGGAGGTTTATTCAGAGCACCGAGGCCACATGTCTACTTCAGAAAACTGAGCAAACACGTTTGACATTTCAGAAAGATACTGGACTTCCATTGAATTTTCCCCACCTCGCTGACGTCGATACCGTTGTTGACAGACCAGGTCGTCTGGAAACACTCCATCATGCGCTGCTCCAGAGCCTTGGGGAGCCGGTGAACACGGATGAAGTCCTTTAGGTCTTTTGTGCGGGTGTGGTAGAGTGAGCGGCGTGAGTACATCCTCTGGATGATGGCGGTCACGTTACCAAACACCACAGCGTGCATTAAAGCTGCAGGGCAACAAAGAAGTAAATCAGAAATTGTTCATCACTGTAGTCAAGCTATAAACCAAGACTTTTCCCCACCTCCAATCAGCATGGTACAGATAGAAAAGATTTTCTCTGAGTCTGTGTTGGCTGAAACATTGCCGAAGCCCACGCTGGTCAGACTGCTCAGAGCGAAGTAAAGCGACGTAACGTAGGAGCTCCGGACCGACGGCCCGCCACTCAGTGTCATCCCTGACCCGTTGGGCGTCCTCGCTCTTGCCCTGGTCACGTTCCACTGGCCTGAACCCAGCAGACCCGCCCCACTCAGGACCCCTGAGCTGTTTAACTGGCTGGAATTGGCCAGCGCTGCTGTCGTGGCACCTTGAGGAGAGTCTGAGACCCCCAGCAGGGAGGTCAGCGGTGCCAGGAAGTATGGCGTTCCTAAGCGTTTCGCCAACTCGTGAAGCCAGCCTGGACGTGAAGGAAGGACAGTGCAGAAGAGTTTGTCAGTTTAATGAGAATGCAGCCGTGTTTGTAACATGACCTTTACAAGAAGGCTTCATTAGCCGTGATAACAGGACCTGAAGGGCAGAATAATTATTTCATTGTTGGTGTCTGTGTGTTAGCAGAAAGTTCAACCCACACACTGCATGCTAGCATTACAGATAATCTCAAATAATTTGTGTCTTTAGTGCAAAAATCTTGTCTCGCTTCCTGAATTGGAAGCCTTTTCATGATAGCCTGCAGTTTCACTCTGTATATTGCCACTGAGAAATGTAATGCACATTACAACAAATGTGTTGCTCTGTGTCAATTTCCTTAAGCACCACCCATCAGGCTATATTTCATGGGTATCCTAATGTCAATGCAGCGGTTGCTAATTTCTATCTGACATAAGCAGGAAATGGGAAGCACTTCTTAGAAAAATAAAGCAAGCTGAGCATGTGACACTTTAAAGAGGTATCCACACAATCATTAACCACGCTGGTGCAGCACAGCTGCACAGCCTGGAAGCAATTTTGCTCCAGCTCAATTACCAAAACCTACGATTAATGGCAGACTCCACCAGAACCACTCTACCCTAATGTACATGGTCATACTTGTGTACATCTATTTATCACTGCAGACCTTTTTACCACATTTATGACCATTTGTATTCACTTGTTCTTGAGGTTGTTCTTATTTCGCTTTGCTGATATTAATCCCCTGAGTTCAATAACTACCACTAGCACCTCGGTGTTGTGAGAGCAGAAGGGAGGTAAACAGATCACCATAATTACAACAGTTTTCTCAGTAAAAGGACACAGACAGCACATAAAAGTGTGTGTACATGCTCTCGGTACACACTCTACACACTGCTGAGTTACCATAACGAAACAAACACTCAGTAATAACTTAAATAGTTTTGACCCAACAATGCATTAAACTCAGTGAACTTAATTTAGAGATTGTGATTGTTTGTAATATGATATTATGCAGGAATGACCTTTAAACATTTTTTTTAATTAAGATATAATGTCCATTAATAAAGTTGATATTTTTGTGTCAGGTCCATGTACTACTAAACATTGACCGGTAGGATCACAGTGGAATAACCTCTGGACGGGGATGTCGTTTTTTTCATTTTCAGTAACGTTTGAAAGTATACATCTTAATTATACTGCTTAATTAGCATTTTATTTTATTTTCCATGTCCATTAGACACCAAGAAGACCATGAGCTGACACTCAATGTTGACGAAGTTGCTTGCGCTACTTTCCGAAAATCAAACCATTGCAACTGGACATCCAATAATAAATCTTTTAAATTCAGTAATTCGTACATGCAGGTACAAACCTATATCCCATGAGGCGGGGCTATTACTTTCAATCTCACTGCGGCCAATGAAGTACCAGACACAGGCCATCCAGTGAGCCAGCAGGGCGAACGTGGACATGAGCAGAGTGAGGACCACCGCACTGTACTGGGAATAACGGTCCAACTTCTGCAGGAGGCGCAGGAGGCGGAGGAGGCGCACCGTCTTCAGCAAGTGAACGCCAAAGTTCTGGAAGAGAGAAAAATATCAGAATATTTCCAAATGCAAAATGTGGAGTTGAATAGGATGGGATTAGCTGCTCGTAGGCAGGTGGAGCAGAAAATTAAAAATCGCGATTTATCTTTCCACATCTTGAATGAAGGGGCGCCTGCACCTATCCATGTTTACTTCCACAGGGGAGATAACAGCAGAATATCACTGATATCATCCTCACATGTGGTCCTAGTTTGTTTTTTGTTATAGTCCTGCAGAGCTTCATCTGGTAGTGTTCACCTTTTACCTCTTTACCTTTTACATGCATCACACTATTGCAGCACCAGAGTTTGTCTTGATCGGAACAAACTTGACAAGTGTGAACACTTCTGAAAGCATGCTTGGAAATGTTCCCCAAGAACTGGGATTGGGAAACACTGCCTGCTAAACACAGCATGTGGACATGAGCTGTGAGCGCTTCAGATAAGCTACTGAAGTATTCATGAAGACCCAAGCAGACAAATGCATTAATATTCTAGAAGAAAACAAAACTGGGCACACTGAAATCCAAAACAATAAGAATATTTTTTCTCCATTATTTTTCTTCAGATTGCTCTCTATCCTTACTCAACATCTATATCATCTATGTAAGTCTTCAGGGAAAAGAAATGTCCTTGAGGCTTTCACCCTGCAGGACGTAAGACCACAGGTTTTAAACCAGCGAGATTGACAGTCACTTGTTGATCTGGCCAAAATAACACAGCATATATCCAACTGTACAATTTCCTTTATGGTCTTATGAAATCAGTGGGGAGCGAGAGTGGAACAGCAGGAGAGAGCCATTGATAAAAGAGTGACGTTCGTTGCCACCAGCAAAGTCGCATAAAGCCTCGACCTATACATCACACACATAAGTGCACATGAATCAAACCTCGGGACATAAAGCAGTGCACACAGCTCGGCATGCATGATTCATTCATCCCCTCTATAGAGGTATCCATTCTTATTGTTGGAATTTATTTAGTTTATAAAAAATTTTTGTTGTGTGTGAGACTCACCACACTGATATTAAAGGCGTAGAGCAGATCGAAGGGCAAGGCAGCGATCAGGTCCACAAACAACCAGGATGTGACATAGTGGATGCAAATGCAGCGGGCGTCGTACACAACCTGGCCAGAGGTGCTCACGTATGTCGTTCGGAAGTTCAGCACGATGTCTGGCGGAAAGAGGTGTTAGACGGAAATGGCAACTTCACCTGTCTCTTCAGTGACTGCTTTACACCAACATATTTTACCATCTGCTGCTACTGCATCTGGTACGATTGTGTTTTCATCCATATGGGCACTAACCAGCTGTTTAAGTTTCTACTTTGTTACTTGCAGCGTCTTTGGACGCCCCTACACTTACATGAAACCATGACTGTTCGTTCCTTTTGATTATTTCAGGTATTATCTCTTTGGTGATTTATAGAAATTGTTAGTTTGGGAAAGATATAAAAAAAAGCAGATAAATCTTATTGTAGCTGCGGGATCAAATGGATAGTGAAGATTGACCAGCGTGTCGTCCTGGACTTTATTTATCCAGCCTCAGTTTTACTTTCAGGATGACACAGATTGCCTGCCGAGATACGGGGACACATTGTTAGTGGACCTGACCTGCTTAACACAGCTGTAGCAGGAATCACGTGAACTACCTAACATCAGCTTCTGATTAACAGACTTTGAAAGGAAAAAGGGATTAAAAAGGTGATCATTTAATGGATTTTTTCGTCTTGTACTTTGTTCTCATTAATTCCTTTAATCAGTCTTGTGGAGGTTGTTAAAGAGGTTCAGTAAGCATAGATCTCATACATTTCAGACAATTAAGATGGCAAGAGTTCCAGGAAAACACTGTTGACTGAACCACTAAGACAGTTCCAGAAAGAAAATCCGCCTTAAAGTCGCCTCACCAATGATGAAAAGTATCTCCACCAAGATGTCGCTGACACTGGGAGGGTTTCGAGCTGCCGAGCCGCCGTCCTCCCGGATCTCCACGGCGGTGAAGCAAACGTTGTAGGGAACGGTGATGGCGACGTAGAAGGTGGCCAACAGGATGAGCCAGTCCCAGCCGGCCTTGAATGCACCGTAGTGCAGTAGAATGAAGCGGGACTTCTGGACGTCCGCGACCTTATACTCCGGGATCGGGTTTGCGTTGGCTCCAAGGACGCTCTTATGACAACAAGTACATTTTATGAATATGTTACGGACATGGAGGACATCTTCAAAACGACTTCAATTCTCACGTTGTTGATCTTCAGCTTGCTCTTGGCCTTGTCCTGTTTCTGAAGGTGTCCAGACAGCTGGTAGAGGACAGCACGACTGCGCCGGCGCTCCATGTTGAAGCCTGGAGGGCGACTGACCTGGTGGATCTCCAGACCGGTCTCCTCATCTGACAACAAGGACACAGGAGATAGACTGATGGCAACTGTGAGAAGGTTTGAGGAGTCCCACTGTCATAACCGTACTGAAAATATCTTCTCAGAAACTTTTTTAATACTTGAAAACCTTTATTGGAACTTTTTTTTCATGCTTTCTCGCTCACCAACGTCGGAATCATTGCCATGGTCCAAGTCCTTATTCTCTGTGATGTCTTTATGTGAGACCAGGAACAGAACCACCTCGCTCTTCTCGTTCTTGATGGGGACGATGTCCAGCAGACACCAGAACTTGGAGCCTGTATGAGGGACCATAAACATGTCACGCTTGGCTCGAGCCTGTTTTGTGCATTGTGCATTAATTGAAAGAGACAGTGTCCTCCAGCCATCCAGTCTTACCACCCTTCTTGTACAGGATGATCTCAGTCTTGAACTCTCGACGTTCATCCAGAGCCTTTTGCATCTGTGACGTGAGGCGGTCGCTGGTCTCGCTACCGTACAAGAAATGACACATGCAGCTCTTCTGCATCAGCTCGCCGCGGGCGAAGCCGGTCAGCTCGCAGAAACCATCGGAGCAATAGACGATGGGGTACAGAGACTGGACCTGAGCATTCCCCAGGACAAAGTTGCTGTCTGGGTGGAGGGAAACGGAAACACGGTTATGGATGAAGGATTGGAGAGGAGAGGGCAAACAGTCAGGGTATGAGAGCATCCATCACAGTCAAGTTACGCCAGCGTTTCCCCATTAAAGATCGCGCTCACAAAGTAATCAGTCATCGAAACAAAGTCAGTAATGCCGTGACCTGTGTCTCATCCATGCAGTGTTTTATGCACCTGTGTGGTCATCAGCTGCAGTTTCACTCAGATTTTATGTTAACTCAAAGGACTCTCTCACTCAATGTTTGGCTCTGGAGTGATTCTTCTCATTCTGAAGAGGTGTCCTCAGGGACAATTTAACCCGCCTGCCACTCTTTTGTTCTTCTTCCTTTTTATCTTTTGTTCCCTCGCTGTGTCATTCTTCCTCAACTCTCTGTGTCCTTTTTAATTATTTTTTTTTTAATCAGCTTGTTTTTGGGCAACACAAATAAATGAAACTTCAATTTTGTTGAGCGTTTAGATGTGTCACGCTAAGATTGCAAAAGTAATTTGTGCATATGCTGAGCCTCGGGCCATCGTTAACATTGTTCACAAGATTTCCTTTTGTGCAAAGAAACAGATGAAACAGATCAAATAATGTGCATCAGTGTGGAAATAGATTTACAATGTAGCATTACAACTGTAAGAGCTATGTGGTATTAGCATCTTCAACATTATTGTGCAGACATTAACGTACATAAATTCTTCTTATGGCAGTAGTGCTTAAGTATTTGTTACTTGTGAAATCACCTCTATTATTATTACATAATACTATTCTACATGCATGTCCATTCTATTATATGTTCTTTGGGGTATATTTTTTTATTTAGCATCAATAAATCTTCTGTTTTATGGGATTTCTTCCCCAAAAAGCCTGTTTTAAAATTCTTAATGCATCTGTGTTGAGCTGTATCAATGTATTTCTTTCACACAATGCCAGAATCTCATTATTTAATATTTAATAAGTAATTTTCTTTCATTTTTCTGCACGGTCAATATTTTGATCAAATAACTAGTGACCATAACTGTTTCTTTTTAAGTGCGTCTGCAAATTGAAATTTTTATTATTCATTGGTAGTTTACAGATACATACAGATAAGGCATTTCCCTTATCTGTATGGTTTTACATGTTTTCCCTGCTCCAGCATGGCTGGATTAAATGCATTGATCACAAGGCTTTTGAAAGCTTTTCTTCTCCTCTGGTAATCCACTTATAATGTGCTGTAATCATTGTTTCCCGAGTGAACATAAACAATATAAAGAGCTCTTTTTTTTTTCTTCTGGCATGCTGAATGACGCCAGGAACACGGCAGGAATGGCTTGTTTAATCGGCACTATCAAACAACGCGAGTAGTTTACTTAAAAAGGAATTAACAACAAGGTGATAGGAATCCTACATGTTGCAATGATGCAAACTGAGCACGTTTGAACGGAAAGAACTATTTCAATCCAGTAATGAATCCGATCGATCAAACGCCACAGAAAACATGCCTGTAAGTTGATTATCAGAGCTTTGATGAATGAGTGAGGTTGTACAGACAATGTTGAATAATTCACATTGAAGCTGGTTCAGGTGAGGAACACAGTAGAGACATTGGAGTCCACACATAAATGAATCTGGAGGATTGGTGCATTCACTTTGAAGCATGGGAGCAAGAGAGAGAACGGAGAGAGAGAGAGAACGGAGAGAGAGAGAGAGCATGGAGAGAGAGAGAGCATGGAGAGAGAGAGAGCACAGAGATGAATGAGAAAGATGGACAATGTGCTTGAGAGTGAGAGATGAATTAGAAGAGAGACAGAGAGAGTGAGATTGCATGAATACGAACTGGGGGCAATGAATTTGAATAATTCATACATTAATAAAGTGCGATCAGTACAAATGCTCTTGTCAGACCTCATCGACAAAAACCCACTTCTGCTGTATATAATCCGACTTGGAGATCTGAACATTCACATGGACTCCCACACATTCAGGATTCAAAATGATGAAACATTCTGCTCTACAAGGACACTTTTTCCACAGTCAATACACAATAAGCAACACTCGGACGTATGTAGACTATATTTAGTTAAATTCTCCAACAATCCAAAAAATTATTTATAAGAGGTTATTTGGTGACAATAAAATTTGCCTGTTTCGCACTTGAACCTCTTACAGCTTCTGTATCCGATCCACAATTAAGCCCTTTGTGCTTTTCGCTGCCCTGTTTATTCAAATGTGCACAACTATATATCATGAATTACGGCCGCAACAAGTCGCGGCGCTCGTATGCAGCCAGATGGATGCGCAGTGACAACAACAACAGTGGTGTCGCCTCTATGCTCTCAGCCCTGCCAGGTGTGCTAAATAGATGTTGAAGTGGCTGTAATAGCATCTGATCATTCCAGTTGCTCTGCGAGGCGGCGGGCGGACAGCGCCCGGCCACTATTTCCAACCTCGCATTCATGGAGCCTCAGAGTTTTGAAACGGTGCAATGAAATATAAGAAGAGCGGATGAATCACAGAGCCTTGTACTCTTGACATGATCGACCAGGAGAAAGGAGGAAAATATTAATATGCGGTGAAAATGGGATCTGTTAATGGGACTCTGACACTCTCACATAAATAACCAGGTGCAATATTTGTCGTCAGTTATTCCAACATAACTCCTTTAAGGACCTGGACCTGGTGAAGGCAGGGTTCACACTGGACTGGTCACCACTCCATTATTGCTTAAATATTCAGAATTAACTGCAAACACATGCTTTTACACTGTGGGAAACAACAGTACTGAGAAAAAAAACAACCTGAAACAACATGCAAACTCCACAGGAGTCCATTAATAGTGTGCACCATCCAGACCAAACACAGGCATCTTAAGACTGAAGCAAAACAGGGGAACTTAGAACACCACTCTCCTCCCTGCTTATTTTTCACTTGCTTCTTTTTGTCTCCATATCAACATTTTCTGGCTGCGGGAGATGACATGCCTTCCTCCTCTTAAGCTCACACTTAAAGCAGTGATTAGTCTGCTATTGTCCCTCCAAGCTCAGAGTTAATGGCAACAAATGAGAATCAATGTGCATGAGGAGTATTTGTGATAATGTTGCAGTTAATACAAGATAGAAATATAAACGTGTATAAGAATCACCTCCTTGGCTTCTGCGGCACGCAAGGTTTTTATGTTCATATGGTCCTCGACCTCACTGTTATACACCACGTTTCCTTTCCCAAGACGTGATCTGGATACTGAGAAAATGGCCTCTGAGCACCGTCATTTTCCTTTGTTTAACTCAGTTCCTGCGCATTCCCCGGGCACACGGCAGGCCTGTCACATCCACACCACGACGCAGGTATAATAAGTTGTGAGCTGAACTACAAAAGCACTCAGACTCGGCCCCTGAGCGGCTTAGGGAACCCCCCCCTCCCCAACCACCACCACCCCCCTCCCTCACCGCCCGCCCGCCGCTGATAACACTGACAGTGACAGTCCGTCACAGTGGATTCTCAGCTGTGTGCAACGTAAGCCAAAAACACAGCAGAGCACTTTTTAAGAAAACAGCATCTGGTCTTATTTAGCTTTATTTCTCACATCCTCAACTGGGGAGTCGTTCATTCATCCATCTTTTACACAGAGTTTAGACAACTGGAGGCCTTCCCAGCTGACTCTGGACAGGTCGCCAGTCACACATACAGGAACACATTTTGGAACAGTTTACCCACCAAGAACTCCCGCCAGGGTTTTTCTGTTGCATTGTGAGGACTGACTGACAAACCTCTGGCTTCTCTGTCTTTTTTTGTGTCTCTGGTAGCACAAATTATACAAGCATGTAAACATATTTTAACAACGAATACATCTGTGCTGCTTATCTACCACATTGAGACTTTTGGGACTCTAGTGACGAGCATCTATGAAGGTGAATCCGTGAAAGCAATGAAATTATCCAATAAAATACTGCCTTCATTCTTATATCGTAAAGGGAGAAAATTAATTTCCCTTTACAAGACACTTGCATTGTGTCTGTGCTAATTAGTAGAACATTATTATTATTTTCTACTAATTACTTCTCCCACGACAATGCAACAAGTCATTTCTTTAATATTACTGAACATAGATATGAAAAAATTTGCATAGTACTTTTAAAATGATTGTGAGAAAACTAATTAATTACCTTAGACGTGACACATTTGAATTTAATTACAATAAGATTTAATTCGGCTGATAATGCAATCTAAGACTGAGAGCTGCACCTATTAATACACACGTTGTGGACTGAGATATTTCTGGGCTGAAGGGAGGTTCCTGTGTAAGCTTTCCACCGCAGAGTGAAGGGAAGAAAAGCAGGGAAATTCCCTGGAGCCACGCTGGTTATCATGCTGCATTAATGTTGTATGGCAAGGATGGAAGATCCCAGCTCGTGACCTGAAAATATTGTCCTGCTCAGCTGGCAGTAGTACTTAAGAATTCACCATCGGTCACAAAGAGCAGGTCCCGCATGCCGCCAGATAACGTGGGCAACCACAGACAAAACCGCTGTTGTGTTTGTCGCTCAGAAATAGGAAGTGGAGTCCCAGATGCTCCAGATTTATGTCTGAAGCTTCACTCCTCTCTCACTGATTCTGATCACAATCGTGAAAGTTTTTCCTCCCAAACTCAAACCTGTGAAGACTCTTTGTGAGTTGCTTCAGGCGTCGCTCATCTGAGAAGAAAACACAGGTGCGAACCACAAGCAGAGGTAAAGGTCATGGATAAAGCTCATGCACGCTTCGCTAACTGCAAACTATCAGATCTCTGGTGGTCTGAGGCCACGGCTGCAATCCAGCACACAGAAGTGGCGCTATTTAAACCTCTCACAGAGCAGTTCAATCAGAACGTCTTCTGTCATTTCATTCCTCCACAGTGCGGCAGCCACCCGTTTCTGAACGGGTCCAGTGTCCAGCACAAGAGAGAAGTGTGATTAACTCCACTATGCAAATGGCCAGTGAATCAGTGTCAACGCCAGCCAGGAACAGGCCAGCTGTGTTGTTTTCATTTACCGTACAGAGAGAAACATTTTTAGTACAGCTGCTGTTGCTTGCGGCACTGATACATGGTGGCAATGACGGCCTGTGACGAAAAGGCCAGAAAGGAAAGGAGAAGGGACACGTTTGATTAGTTTGAAAGCGGCGCTTCGGCCTAGATTGGATGAAAGGGTTGGTGTTGACCAAGAATTGAAGAGTCCCTGATGGGGGGGGGGGGGGGGCTATAAGTGGGTGCTGATGCCGTTGGGTTTCAGATCCTCAGTCTTATAGATCTCCTTCTGCGTGCCCGTGAACGGAAAAGCGATCAGATGCAAAGCTGCAGGGTCGTCCTCTCGAGACTGGAGCAGAACTGACTGCAGCTGACACATCATTTACAGGAAAAACTAATTGAATCGATGCTCAATTGAGAAACTTTGACCCCAGGAGATACACTGCAGGCATCACATACATCCTCACAAATGCTCCTGAAAGAAAATGCGTGGCTTATTACTGCACAGCATCTCGAGTGTTTTCACATCAGCACGGCACCTGATTGACATTCACTTTGTATGTTTACGGGAATCTGGGCGTCTGTTTCATGAAATAGACTATAATTCTGTAGCGAGGCCTTTGAAAGCACACCCATGACTAATATATTGTGCCCTCAGTGCTGCGTTATATAACACTGTAAGCCATAAGGGCAATTTACATTTTGATTGACAGCAGTTTCACTGTAGGTTTATGCGGGATTAATGCACAGACTGGTGTGTAGGATTATAGTATGAAAATGTGAAGATTTAGAGGTGTGTGGAGAATTATTTTGTATGCTCTCATTAAACAGTGTAAATAGGATCATGTTCTGTTTTTGATGTGGAGAAAAAGGATATTTTACTAATGAAGCCAGCCAGAATTTGTACAGTACAGCAGATTGTTTACCATGGATGTGCCTCACATGGGTTGTGCATAACATCCAGTACGTTGTACCGCTGACTGAAGGCTACAGTGAGGATCTCTTCATTAAATTAGATTTTAGGCTCTACTGCCAACTGTACCATATTTCACCACCATGTATTTCTAACTCGGTATGGACTCGACAAGCAGCTCAAAAAGGTTTTCTTCACAGAGCAGGTGATTTAAATCACAAAGACTCGTCCCTCCAGAATACAGTGATCTGGATACAGGGCTTAAGAGCAGCCGTCGCCTCAGAGCACCAGTTTGAATCTGCTTTACTGTGCATTTCTACCAATTTAAGGGCAGATTTGTTCCAACAACACTGACTTGTGCATTTACCTGACAAGTCGAAGACCTTAAAGGTGTTAACCAGATCTTCAAGCACCAGCCTCCAAATGTAATTTCAGGAAATCACAATGGAAATCAAAGTCGTGTTCCACTTTAGAAAAACCAAACAATGCAATGAGGGGGGAGGAAATGCAGGGTGAATGAAGATCCTTTTTGCTGACGCTCCATCCAGGTTTGACTTGAAAGACATGATTATATCCACATGACGCTGACCTGCAACATTTAGAATTCGTGGACTGTGTTATTTGTAAGACGGTAACTTCTAATGAACACTGCGTTATTAGTAGAAAGACTTCATATATCCATAAAAACTACAACGAAAGGGTTAACTGGCTCTGGAAAAGTAGCAAGCCCATTTGTTTCTATAGGGGCGATACTACTTGTCTATATGTCTTTACATAACTTGTTCGCTTCAATTGCAAGGATGCACGTGCATGCACGTGTTGTTGCATCCCTGCACATATTATTGCGCAATGTACAGCAAACGCAATAACTAAATAACTCAATCTGCAATATTTTGTGCATATGGGTGTCTTGCATCAGGCTCTGTGGTTATCAATGGACTCTCCATCTTGACATTTGAACGTTAGACAGCAGTCTGTGCTTTCATTCATCACGATCCATTCACCAGCCAAAGTATAAGCGAGCCCATGTTATTCTCATTAAGGACTTTATGGATCGCTGGAGGAGGGGTCCGTGATTTCTGAGCTGCTCAATCTTTGCCAAATAAGCGGATTTGGGAGTGAGCAACTCAAGAGTCAACAAAGTGCTTGAACCCTCCATTGCGCAGCGTCAGATTAAGTTATTGAATTATGCACTCACGGGTCCCATCGAAGCGCGTGGCGATGGTGTCCAGGAAGGTGTTCTGTGGCGCGATCAGACCCCTCATCACCGGCATCCGGGAGCGGGTCGAGCCGCGTCTCTCCCGGCGCTCCGGGCCATGGCTCTCCCCGGCGGGGGCAGACACGAAGCCCGGCAGGAACCGAGAGGAAGCCCCCGGCGCTCCTCCTAGCCCCTGTAGGAGGGCGCCGAGTCGAGACACCCGGGGCTCCACGGTCCCGAACCGACCACCGGGCAGGTGATCGCGGCTCACGGCGGGAGAGAGGAGCCGCTGGAGGCGCAGAGGGGTGAGGGCGCAGGGATGGAGAGACCACGCTGAGGATGGTCACATTTACGCACGGGTGTACCGCAATGCAATCCCTCTCTCCTCCTCCTCCTCCTCCTCTTCCTCACTCAAACAAACACTTTCTTTCCTCTCCAAACAGTCACACTTCAGCAGCAGAGGCGAAACAAGCTTTTCCATTCACTCCCTCCTTTCTTTCGCAAAATCTCTTCCTGCGCTCCCCTCTTCTTTCTCTCATTTCTCTCCAAATCCATATCAGATCAGCTTCTCCTCACCTCTCCTGCTCGATGTTCTGAATCTGGCGCGTGAAGCTAAATCAAACTATCACATTGTCATTATTATTTTGGGCTTGGTTTATAAATTAATGAAACGTTTTGAACGCCGTGTTTCACACTTGAAGCTGCAAAATGTGTCACTGCGAGGACGAAATGAATCATTTAGTCAAGATAAGCAAACAATGACCACGTCACATTTACTGCACATTTTGTGATGCATCTACAAGCAAAATCCTGAAATGCAACAGTCCGCATGTTAAGAAAGCTCTTATTTACATCGAGTTTTCATGTGAGTCGTGTGTAGTTGTGTTTCATACTGTGGATTTATATTATTTGAAAGTTGAGAAATGGCTATAAATCAGAGGTTTTCATGGTTCTTGTGATGACATCACACTGCAGGTCTTGCTCAATGTGATTTAAATGAAATATTAAATTATTCGGAAGGGAAGGGAATTGTGAGTAAATTCCACCCAAATGAAACTCTTTGGATGCCAGGTTGTGGAAGACTGCTGGACTGCAACACGCTTGGATATTGACCCGGATATGGGTCAGAGTGTAGTTGAATCCTTACAGTAACCCATTGAGAAATCTTTCCAATTTAGAGGATGCTTCAGTAACAGTGTTGTGCTTTTCTCTCAAGGCAAACGGGGACTGACCTCTTCAACTAAGGTTCAGGTTGTTGAGTTTTAACACACTATTCACAAACAAGTGTTAAAGCTGAAACCCAAACTGGCCTTCAGCAGGAAGCGTTTCAAGCTCCACTGAGTCTTCTTCATAGTGGAGGTCCTGTCCTGTGGGTGTGGTCTCAGCAGTCTCTCCCCTGCAGCCACGTGGGCATCTGGGTTCACTGTGAAGTAAAGAAACACTGATTTCTCGTGGAAAGACGACTCTGAGCCCTCCGAGTCCCAAAGACATTAAACCCCTCACTTTTTCACAGTTGTTGCACTGTGATTGCCTCGGGATTCCCAAAGGCCTCCGTGTTCCCAGCAGTGGAACGGAAGTACACCTCTGTTTTAATGGCTCCAAAAAACTGAAACCCACATGGCAGCTGATAATAGTGGCCATTTCACAGAGGGGGAAAAAAGAGGACACGTTAAGATTAAATTCCAAACAGTGAGCATAAATTCAGCCGCAGCAGATGGCAGCACAGCAGAATATAAAATCCAGTTTGAAAATAAAGGTGCATATTCTCATTTGTCCAGGCAGAAGGCATCGCAGAGCAATTCAATGAGGTCAAGTGAAAATGACTTGGAAGACGTTTCACTCATTATTCAAGCGGCTTCACCAGTTCGACCTGCAACTGAATACACGGATGAAGCCACTTGGATGAGAGAGGAAACATCTTCCAAGTCGAGTCCCAACTGAACCCAGAACCAATGACTTCTGTTGAATTTTTTGAGTCTTAAGTTTGCGTTTTGTTTTGCGCGTGTCGGAAAGAAAGTGCATCCAAGCAGTCAGGCTGGATATAGAACAGACCGAAAGCCCAGAGCGAATGAGCAGACGAACCTCAGCCAAATTAAAGCATCCACACCTGCCACCGCCTGGACCGGCAGCACAGGCTGGAGAAAGACATTTGAGTTAATGGTACACAAGATGAAGGTGTGTGTGGGGGGGGGGGGGGGGGGGCCTCCCCAGTGAATTGCTGCAGCCGAACTCCGTCAATCAAACTGAGGCGCCTGTAAAATGGTGAGAGGAGTGAGGAGAGTGTGGTGTGAAAAAGAGATATTTGTCCTGCACTGTGGTTATCATGTTAAAGTAATACATCTTGACAAGTCTTTGCAGGAGGGTTCCGCAAACCTGCTCCAGGAGAAGCACGTCGAGCAGAAGCTTCGACGCATCACTGCTCCTCGAACACAATGGATCCAGAGCCTGACGACAGTGAGGGTTGCAGACGCCTCAAACACCAGGCAGCAGCTCCTCAAGTCCTGCTACAAAATTACTAAGGTCGTCTATGGCACAAGTAATGAAGCACTGTCATCTAGAGGAAATGGAGCTGCACGGAGGAAAACTGCAAAACTGTAAAGGTGAAGTCAATGAGTGAGTGAGTTTTATTTGTTTATTTGCTTATTGGGACATTCAGACACTTTAATATGAATCCATTGTAGCAAGATGCTGATTTATTCATTTATTCTTTTGCCTGTTTTGAATTCTTTTGTGTTTATTTTTGCATCTCTGTTTCAGCATCCTGCACCAACACACTGCTAGTCTGCTGGAGGTCAGAGGTCATAGTCTTCTACCTGGTTTCTACCTGGTACCTCCCCTATCATGGTGTCACCCAACACCAGATAACTGCCCCAACATCAAAAACAACAATCACGGGTTGAAACTTGTTGTTCTCCTACTTAATATATCATGTCTGTATTGTTTTAAACGAGCCAAACGAAGATGTATTCCTCTGAAACGCTCAATTTCCCGCAATTACCTAATTTAAAACGACGGCAGATGCGGAGTTTTACTTTGAATGAGCAAACAGGAAGTGTTTTGCCGTTGTTAAGTTTCCGTTTTTACTCTTGGTTGTAGTTTTCACTTGTGGCCACCAGATGGCGACTTGTCAACATTACAAGGCCGTAACAGCAGTTTAGAGCAGCGTGTTGTTGTTAAATGGTGGAGATTTGAAATAAATAGCTTCGAAAAACAATTTAAAGTTTATTACAAATGTTTGAGGGAACATGTAGATGAGCCAGACTGTCCTCTAGTCTGTGAATTTAAACATTTAAATATTTCTCAAACGCAATTTTAATTCCTAATTTAATTTTGATGTTTAATTAATTTGAATGTTTTTTGCCTTTTAACAGGAGGAAACGTTTGCATTGTGGTAAAATAACATGAATAAAATAATGTGACTCATGTTTTTTGGGGGGTCGTTTGTTATTGCTATGACCTTGTTTAACCACAGGAGGGCGTCTCGGCCCCGTGAGCAGCCTCATTCTTGCAGCCTTCCTGCGTTTACCTGTCAAGAAAGGTAAACTGAGGCTGTTCGCTGGATGGAGTCGCTCTTCTGTGGTCAAATATACGGGCCAACAACACAACACACCAACAAAAGTCACAACACAACAACAAAACGCCACAATCTAAGGGCGCAGCGGTCAGAGAGCAGTCGCTGTTTCCGGGGGACCATATTTTCTGACGGACATGGGACCGGAGGGGACAACAGTTTCTGACATTAAGGAGAGTTTAATGAGACGTAAGTAAAGTACTGTTGTATGATTAATGTCATTATGTGTTTTCAGATATCAGCAATGTTGACCACTGTGTTGAAATTGTCATCACGTTGTGTGTGCTCTTTCGTCCATCATTTGGTTCCGTCAGAAAATATGGTCCCCCGAAAACAAGGCCTTTTCTTCCGGACGGAGTATTGGGAGAATTAATGAAGCGTAAGTAAATTGATTTGAATTGAAATATTTTATTTGTCACTGTTAGAAAAACAGTCCATATTAAAAGTCTTTGATTCCAACATAATGATTTAAATAATTATTCAGGAGCAATGCTCTCTCACTTTACATTATAACCAAATAATTCAACTACATTACTTTCATTGTCCATAAAGTACTAGTACTAGTACTATTGCATGATTGTGTGTTTTCAGATATCAGCAATGTTGATCACTGTGTTGATATTGTTATATATTTGTTCTGCCATCCATACTTTATGGTCAACGAAACTAAAAAAAAAATAAATAAATTGTGACGTGTTTTTTTTGGGGTCGTTTGTTATTGCTATGACCTTGTTTGTCCGCAAGAGGGCGTCTCCGCCCAGTGAGCAGCCTCATCCTTGCTGCCTTCCTGCGTTTACCTGTCAAGAAAGGTAAACTGAGGCTGTTCGCTGGATGGAGTCGCTCTTCTGTGGTCAAATATAAGGTCCCAGCATAGCAATACTAGGCATCAAAGACAAAGATAAATAAATATTTTCCATAGGTCACAATAATAAACCAAATTGGTTCTTATTTTTTATTTTACATCCACGTTATTGACACTTTAAATAGACAATTTTGAGGGGAGGGTATATGAATTATAATAAACAAAACTCCACTCGAGTCAGGAAGTGAACCCGCAACTCCAACATGAAAGGCAAGAATTCTACCTCTGGACCAGCAGAGGCTGTTTATGAGATTGGGATTATTATGAATTAAGAATTCTGTGTACATGTCACTTAGTTTATATCAGTGACCAAAAAATAAATAAGTAAAAAATCCTCATGATCTTCTGCATTATTTTCAGTGGAATTAGTGTTTGGTACTGGTGTAAAGTCAATAATGACAAAACAACAAGCCTTTTCCGATTGTTTCTTCGTAAATATAAATGTTGATAGGCTTTACTGTTGAGAACAAATTATTATTTCTATTAGTTAATCGTGATTTTAGTCCCTTTATCTGTTGGATGAATTAACTTTGGCTCAAGACTGTAATTACATTTGAAGAGTGGTGCAACCCGAACTTGTATTTTGTCAAAAACATATATTTTTTTAAAAGCTGGTAATTGTAATACCTCACAGTGGCCTCAAAATCAATTTTAAGAACATTAACAACAATCACGGATTGAAACTTGTTGTTCTCCTACTTAATATATCATGTCTGTATTGTTTTAAACGAGCCAAACGAAGATTTATTCCTCTGAAACGCTCAATTTCCCGCAATTACCTCATTTGAAACGACGGCAGATGCGGAGTTTTACTTTGAATGAGCAAACAGGAAGTGTTTTGCCGTTGTTAAATTTCCGCTTTTACTCTTGGTTGTAGTTTCCTATTGTGGCCACCAGATGGCGACTTGTCAACATTACAAGGCCGTAACAGCAGTTTAGAGCAGCGTGTTGTTGTTAAATGGTGGAGATTTGAGATAAATAGCTTCGATAAACAACTTAGAGTTTCTTACAAATGTTTGAGGGAACATGTAGATGAACCTGACTGTCCTCTAGTCTGTGAATTTAAATATTTACATATTTCTCAAACGCAATTTTAATTCCTAATTTAATTTTGATGTTTAATTAATTTGAATGTTTTTTGCCTTTTAACAGGAGGAAACATTTGCATTGTGGTAAAATAACATGAATAAAATAATGTGACTCATGTTTTTTGGGGGGTCGTTTGTTATTGCTATGACCTTGTTTAACCACACAGGAGGGCGTCTCGGCCCCGTGAGCAGCCTCATTCTTGCAGCCTTCCTGCGTTTACCTGTCAAGAAAGGTAAACTGAGGCTGTTCGCTGGACGGAGACGCTCTTCTGTGGTCAAATATACGGGCCAACAACACAACACACCAACAAAAGTCACAACACAACAACAAAACGCCACAATCTAAGGGCGCAGCGGTCGGAGAGCAATCGCTATTTCCGGGGGACCATATTTTCTGACGGACTTGGGACCGGAGGGGACAACAGTTTCTGACATCAAGGAGAGTTTAATGAGACGTAAGTAAAGTACTGTTGTATGACTAATGTCATTATGTGTTCTCAGATATCAGCAATGTTGATCACTGTGTTGAAACTGTCACGACGTTGTGTGTGTGCTCTTTCGTTCCATCATTTGGTTCCGATTTGTTTCCGTCAGAAAATATGGTCCCCCGGAAACAAGGCCAGTTCTTCCTTGAGGAAGTATAATGTAAAGTGAGAGAGCATTGCTGCTGAATAATTATTTAAATCATTATGTTGGAATCAAAGACTTTTAATATGGACTGTTTTTCTAACAGTGACAAATAAAATATTTCAATTCAAATCAATTTACTTACGCTTCATTAAATTATCCCAATACTCCGTCCGGAAGAACAGGCTTTGTTTCCAGGGGACAATATTTTCTGACGGACTTGGGACCGGAGGTGACAACAGTTTCTGACATTAAGGAGAGTTTAATGAGACGTAAGTAAAGTACTGGTGCATGATTAATGTCATTATGTGTTTTCAGATATCAGCAATGTTGATCACTGTGTTGATATTGTTATATATTTGTTCTGCCATCCATACTTTATGGTCAATGAAACTGAAAAAAAAAAATTTGTGACTCATGTTTTTTTGGGGGTCGTTTGTTATTGCTATGACCTTGTTTGTCCGCAAGAGGGCGTCTCCGCCCAGTGAGCAGCCTCATTCTGGCTGCCTTCCTGCGTTTACCTGTCAAGAAAGGTAAACTGAGGCTGTTCGCTGGACGGAGACGCTCTTCTGTGGTCAAATATAAGGTCCCAGCATAGCAATACTAAGCACCAAAGACAAAGCTAAATAAATATTTTCCATAGGTCACAATAATAAACCAAATTGGTTCTTATTTTTTATTTTACATCCACGTTATTGACACTTAAAATAGACAATTTTGAGGGGGGGGTATATGAATTATAATAAACAAAACTCCACTCGAGTCAGGAAGTGAACCCGCAACTCCAATATGGAAGGCAAGAATTCTACCTCTGGACCAGCAGAGGCTGTTTATGAGATTGGGATTATTATGAATTAAGAATTCTGTGTACATGTCACTTAGTTTATGTCAGTGACCAAAAAATAAATAAATAAAAAATCCTCATGATCTTCTGCATTATTTTCAGTGGAATTAGTGTTTGGTACTGGTGTAAAGTCAATAATGACAAAACAACAAGCCTTTTCCGATTGTTTCTTCGTAAATATAAATGTTGATAGGCTTTACTGTTGAGAACAAATGATTATTTCTATTAGTTAATCGTGATTTTAGTCCCTTTTTCAGTTGGATGAATTAACTTTGGCTCAAGACTGTAATTACATTTGAAGAGTGGTGCAACCCGAACTTGTATTTTGTCAAAAATTTACATTTTTTAAAAAGCTGGTAATTTTAATACCTCACACTGGCCTCAAAATCAATTTTAAGAACATTAACAACAATCACAGATTGAAACTTGTTGTTCTCCTACTTAATATATCATGTCTGTATTGTTTTAAAGGAACCAAACGAAGATTTATTCCTCTGAAACGCTCAATTTCCCGCAATTACCTCATTTGAAACGACGGCAGATGCGGAGTTTTACTTTGAATGAGCAAACAGGAAAGGTTTTACCGTTGTTAAATTTCCGCTTTTACTCTTGGTTATAGTTGCCCCTTATGGCCACCAGATGGCGATTTGTCAACATTACAAGGCCGTAACAGCAGTTTAGAGCAGCGTGTTGTTGTTAAATGGTAGAGATTTGAGATAAATAGCTTCGATAAACAATTTAAAGTTTATTACAAAGGTTTGAGGGAACATGTAGATGAACCAGACTGTCCTCTAGTCTGTGAATTTACACATTTAAATATTTCTCAAACGCAATTTTAATTCCTAATTAAATTTTGATGTTTAATTTTAATGTTTTTCCCTTTTAACAGGAGGAAACGTTTGCATTGTGGTAAAATAACGTGTATAAAATAATGTAACTCGTGTTTTTTTTTTGGGGGGGGGTCGTTTGTTATTGCTATGACCTTGTTTAACCACAGGAGGGCGCATCCGCCCAGTGAGCAGCCTCATTCTTGCAGCCTTCCTGAGTTTACCTGTCAAGAAAGGTAAACTGAGGCTGTTCGCTGGACGGAGACGCTCTTCTCTGGTCAAATATACCAGAAGGGCTAACAACACAACACAACACAACAACAAAACGCCACAATCTAAGGGCGCAGCGGTCGGAGAGCAATCGCTATTTCCGGGGGACCATATTTTCTGACGGACATGGGACCGGAGGGGACAACGGTTCCTGACATTAAGGAGAGTTTAATGAGACGTAAGTAAAGTACTGTTGTATGATTAATGTCATTATGTGTTTTCAGATATCAGCAATGTTGACCACTGTGTTGAAATTGTCATAACGTTGTGTGTGCTCTTTCGTTCCATCATTTGGTTCCGTCAGAAAATATGGTCCCCCGAAAACAAGGCCTTTTCTTCCGGACGGAGTATTGGGAGAATTTAAGTAAACGTCAGTAAATTGATTTGAATTGAAATATTTTATTTGTCACTGTTAGAAAAACAGTCCATATTAAAAGTATTTGAGTCCAACATAATGATTTAAATAATTATTCAGGTGCAATGCTCTCTCACTTTACATTATAACTAAATAATTCAACTAAATTACTTTAATTGCCCATAAAGTACTAGTACTATTCCATGATTGTGTGTTTTCAGATATCAGCAATGTTGATCACTAGGTTGATATTGTTATATATTTGTTCTGCCATCCATACTTTATGGTCAATGAAAGGCTTTGTTTCCGGGGGACCATATTTTCTGACGGAAACAAAGCGGAACCAAATGATGAATGAAAGAGCACACACGCACACACACACGCACACAGCTTTATGACAATTTCAACACAGTGATCAACATTGCTTGACAGATAAACTCAGGAAGGCAGCCAGAATGAGGCTGGACGGAGACGCCCTCCTGTGGTCAAACAAGGTCATAGCATAGCAATACTAAGCAACAAAGATAAATACATATTTTCAATAGGTCACAATAATAAACCAAATCAGTTCTTATTTTTTATTTTACATCCACGTTATTGACACTTAAAATAGACAATTTTGAAATAATACCTTTATTCGTGTAAATAAATATAAATCTTTACTTTCCCTCATATTTTCATACAGTCACAATTCCAGATATTCTCACTTCTCTTTGTTTCAGGGATTTATTTGATTTGACTTTTCCTGTTCTCTTCTAATTATATTTCAGTCTCTAAATTAAATTGTATTTTAATTTGACTGAGTTTTATTCGGGTCATTTATTGTTGTCTTGATTTCACTTCATCTCCTCTTCCTGCCTCTCCACGTCGTCTCTGCTCTGTTGAACAACACTGTCTCTTATTGTGAAGGTCCTCAGAGGGTGATGGAGGGACAGGGCCGGGCGGAGCATCCCTGAACCCCTCTGAGGGGGGGTGGAGGCGGAGCCAGGCGGGCTTCTCAGCGCAGCGTTTTGTGCCACAGGTCAAAGCAGGGCACGGCGTGCAGCCGCACGAACTTGTTGCCGCCGCCGGAGCACTCCAGGCAGCCGTACACCGTCTCCCGCCGCTGGCTGCCCATCCCGCATAGCGCGCACGGACCTTTACGCACGTTGTGCTTCAGCAGGTTGACGCGTGTGTGCGCGCTCTCCCTCAGGTACGCCGTGGACACGTCCGTCATGCTCGCCGCCTTCTCCAGGTAGTCCGTCACCACGTCGTCCATGTAGCTGTCGGAGTGCGTCAGCTCCTCCAGCGTCGGCTCTGGTCACACGAAACAACGGTCAGACGCTCTGGCTCCGCCTCCTTACTCAGGCCCCGCCCTCCGGAGGAGCCCCTCCCACCAACCTGATCTGAAGGGGTTCCCGTAGAGGATGCCCGACAGGAAGCGGCGCAGGCGCCCCATGGAGAACCGCCCCAGGAAGCCACCCAGCTGCTCACCGATCTGCTCGCGCTCGAAGCCGCCCTGAGAACCCGGCGCCACGCAGATCTCTGACGAAGAGGAGAGGAAGACGGCGCCACAATCAGAGGTTTTTGATTCAATATTTCCCGTGTGTGTGTGTGTGTGTGTGTGTGTGTGTGTGTGTGTGTGTGTGTGTGTGCGTGTGTGTCTTACCCAGCATTCCGTCCAGTCGTACGAACAGTGGACACACAGTGAAGGCGATGGTCGTGTGAGCCGGGATGACGACGGCTTTGTCTCGTCCTCCAACGCTTCTGCTGTCGTCCATCTGGAACTGAAGCCGGAGGGTGTGTTATGTTCTGAAGGTGTGTGTGTGTGTGTGTGTGTTAAAGGAGGAGGGTGGTGCATCAGGGCGGTGCAGGTTACCCTCATGGTGGTCCCTCTCATGCCGGCGTGCACCGTCAGCGAGCACTGGCGCGTGGTCCGGATGCTCTCGACCACCACGCACAGGACGCTGCGGCCGCTCTCCCTCGACTGGCGCACCAGACAGTGGTCCAGCTCCACCTTCCTACACACACACACACACACACACACACACGGCGTGACTTCCTAAAAAGAACCACTGTACTGCTGCTGCTCGGCATGCTGGGATACCTGGTGCCGAGCTCACGCAGTAGCGTGGGAACCTCCAGCTCGTGTTTGGTGACGATGCCGAACGAAGCCTTGACGGCGACCTGGTGGGAGCCGCTGACGTTGAAGCCCACGTCGCTGATGAGCTGGTTGCCCGAGCGACCGCCCAGCGCCACGTCCGACTGGTCCTCGTAGTTCAGCAGCTGATAGGACGACACGCCTGCAGGGGGCGGGGCATCCGTCAGTACCCACCGACTCACAGGTGCTCAACGACGGTACGAAAAGCAACGTTTCTGGCGTTTTGCAACCAGCGTCATCCATTTCCTCCTCACCTCCACCAGGGGGCAGAGCTGAATCAACCGTTCCTATGGCAACAGAGGAGCAACCACAGGTAGTCTTACTTATTTGGGAGCCACTGTACCTGCTGCGATCTCCTTGTCTCCCACCAGGATGTCCTTGAGGGAGAAGGCGGTGGAGGCGTAGCGGCTCTTCCTCCAGAAGCGCCTCCTCCTCTTCCTGAAGCTCACCAGGCTGAGCGGCTGGTAGCGGTCCGCCTCGCTCAGGCTGGGGACGGGGATCAGACGGCCCGTGTCGCCCACCTGCTTCACAAAGTTTTTCGTGGCCGCGGCGAACATGTCGGAGCGCGTCTGGCACGGGGAACCGTCCGCGACCCGGCAGCAGCGGCAGCTCGTCAATAATGCAGCCGCTGCGTAACACGATGCCAGAACACCTCCGTGGTCACCTGATCCTCCTCCTCCTGCGACGCCGTCACGTGACCAACACAACAGGTCAGCGTCGCGCGCTGAAGAGGGTGAGACACCAAGTAGTGACACGAGATGAAATTATACAACATGCATGAACTTCCTCCAGTGATCTGTTCATGAACATTAACCCAGAAGACTCGTGTGTCCTGTGACCTCGTCGCTCACGATGGAAGCTCTCGGCCTGTCGTCCAGCTCACCGCCGATCAAGTCGTTCTGCAGACTCTTTCTTTACCAGCTGCCAATGAATGTGAAGCATGAAAGCCTCTGATTAAAGCACAAACTGTCTGTGTGCTTGTATCGCTCACACTGTGAGAATGAAACTGGATGATTCACATCTTAGATGTTGAGACGTTTGATTGTAAACACTGGACATGAAGACTTAAATACACCAGGATCAACAGGTCAAGGGTCAAAGGTTCTCGGTGTACAGCATCTCACTTTGGAGGGTACAGACAAGTGAGGGTTGAAGTCCTGCTCACATACATCTATAAACCCTTTGATGATAATGAAATTTGTATGTTATGACATATTTACACAAAATAGATGATCTGTATTCAAGTAAACCCAAACAAACCTATATAAGTCATATATGTAATTACTATGCCTTAAAAGGAGAAAAAATTAATTTAATCCCACACCGTCTCCAATATTCAATATTGGGGAAGGTGTAGGATTAAATAATTTAACTTACAACGCAGCTGAAAGTCGCACTTTTACCTCGGTTACGTTGTCGTTTGACAACTTTTTCTCTGAAGGACCAAACAGGAAATGTTACACTGACGTGAACTTTCTAATTTTACTTGTTGTGGTTTCCACTTTTGACCACCAGAGGGCGACGGTCCCCTCATCACAGCTGTTTCAAGCTCGAATTGTTTTATTACTTTTCAGCCTATTTTTTATTTCTTCTAAATTTTCACGCAGTTATCTGTACTGCCGACTCCTTACGTGTAAAAAAAAAAAAAAAAACAAGGGCTCGTTATTCATTTTTAATTTAGTTTTTTTTTTCATCCTCCAGAAAAGCGACGTACTAATAATGTCGCGTCGCGATTGGATAAGAATTACAAACGTGTACCATTCTGACACCTTATTGGTTGGAACGATCCGTCGCGTTGATGACGAATGATCGGGCCAACCAATCCCGTGTATTATGCAAATGACACAACGCGTGAGCCTTAGGACGCGAAGTGGAGAGGTCGAGTAAACATGGCTACCGAGCTAAATGCTCAAGCTAAACCGGAGAGAATCACCGACACACGTTGTGTTTACATCCAGGAAGGTGTCCGACTGAGAGGAAGCTGCTGGAACAGCGGGCAAGTGGAGCTGCACGCGACCGGAACTGCGATCCAGTGAGTGAAGAGCAGCACGTGCTGAGGTGACGTTAGCTGCTAGTGGTGCTAACGTGACGTTAGCTGCTAGTGGTGCTAACAAGCACAAGTCACCTGGTCAGGCAGCAGGTTAAGATGTTTGTTTATCTGTGCAGCAATTTGTGATGATAGAAATTATTGTAGAATAGAGAGATAGATAGCTAGAGAGATAGATGCTTTTTTCAATATGAGATGTTTACTATTTGCATGGTAGGCTTCTTTGTTTGTCTTCAATGATTTATCTGTTTTATGTATTTGCTGTAGATGGATGGTTAATTTATCACCAATTGCTTGTCAATAGGCTCGACCTGACATTTATTCAGTCAATTGATTCATAAGTGCATTAGATCACTTCATGTCCAGGATCAAATTCAGTTAGAATCAGTGACAGATGATCCACAAGAAGAGGAAGAGCCAAAATGTCAGATGTTTAGCTGGGCCTGATGTGTTTGCTGAGTTTAGTAACGGTTCTATAGAAATATAGAAAAAAAAACAATGGAAAATTCAAATACTTTGATAGATTGATAAATATATGATTTGAAAGTATCGTTGCAGTGGCGCTGCCAGGATTCAATTTCGTGCGTTTCAACAAGTATCGATTCTAATTAATTCCAATTCCACGAAGAAATGAAGATCAGTTGGGCTTTACAGCGGAGGATGGTGACAGTATCCAGAAACACAGATGAAAACAGTCGATCGAACTCCCACAGTCTGAAACTAATATTAAATCAAGTTGAAACTAGTATAAAACCAGTCTGAGACTAATATTACATCAAGTCTGAAACTAAGGTCTAAAATCAGCCTTAAGCTGGTCTAAAACAAATTGGAACAACAAATGGAAATTGGTCCGGAAAAAAACGTAAGGCTATAGCAAGGCAAGATAAGTGAAAATTGGGACTAATATTAAATCAAGTCTGGAACTAAAGTGTAAAATCAGCCTTCAGCTGGTCTAAAACAAGTATTTCATTGTGTTTACTTGTACTTGACAATATGAAAGGTGAAGATTTGAGGCTGTAACTAATTTCTTTGTTCTTTTTGAACCTCCAGCTGCTGAAACGTCTCCTGATGGACGACCTTGGACACTCCATCAGTGCTGAGCCTACAAAGTCAATAATGAAGTAAGGAAATAAGCTTTGTCTTCTCACATTCTCACTGATGGAGGCATCGACGTCATTCACACTTTAAATGTGACACTTGAAGGTGAATCTCGACTCACAAGCGTGAAATGAGTCTAAAATCAAGCCTAAAGTGTGAAACAAGTGGTTCATTGTTTCACTTGTTGACCTTCATAATAATCAAGGTTAAAGATCATTGGCTGCAACTATTGATCTTCCTTTTTCAAAGTACAACACTAAGACTCCACATTTGACCTTTTTAAAGTGTTTTTGTCTTGTTTTTAAACATCTTGTGACAGAATGATGTAACTGCATACAAACATGTGGTAAACTTATCAATTAATACTTTGATACCTTGATAAATACATGTGGAAATGTAGAATAAAGCAAAAACAAAAGAAAAGGTGCATCAATGAAGACAAAATATCCTTATTCCCAACATATTTGAATTCTTTCCTTTATTTTATTTTTTTACATTTCAGCATTAATTCTCCTTTGCAGCCTTTAAAACAAACAGAACAGCAATTTAATCAGTTTAGCATTCGAACTTTTTCTTGTGGTTTTGTCAGTTTTTTTCTCTTTCGCCTTTTTAGTAATTGCATTTCTTTTTCCTTCACAGCTGCTGTGACAGAGGAGAAACTCTGGTTTCAGTTTAAAAAGGTAAGAACTGAATATATTGTAAATAGTGTTGATTGTCATTGAAAATACTTTATTTTGTTAAGAATTAAAAAATGTGAAAGAACGTAATTGGCTAAATTCCTGTCGTTTTTCTTTGTCCTGCAGCTTCTTGTGTTGTTATGTTTGTAACGAGCCACCAGGACTGTGTCTCCTCCTTGTGGCACAATCATGTCACTGCATTTATTGACCCGTTTCCACATTTATTTTGGAGGAAACTTTGTTTTTTGTTTTTAAATATAATGTAAATTGTTATTGGAAATACTCTATTTTGACTTTAGGAATTAAATAATGTGAAAGTAAACTATATAATTGACTGAATTCATTATTTCTTGGTCCTGCAGCTTCTTGTGTTGTTATGTTTGTAAGGAGCCACCAGGTGGCGCCACAGAAGATGTGTTTCTGAAAGTGTTGTTTGTGTCCAGGTTGATGGCGCCACCATGTGGTGTGACGGTGGAGCAGCAAACAACGTCCAGCCTTCCCTCCAGAGTGGAACATGTGGTGATGAACTGCAGTCTTCTGTCTTGACTCCTCCCACTGTTCCACTTCCCTCCAGAGGGCGAGTGGAACAGTGGGAGGAGTCAAGACAGAAGACTGCAGTTTATGACCACACCCACTGAAGACCTGCACTTTTTGGGGGTTAATTTTATTTAAAAAAAAATCATAACTTTGTTCAGCATAACCCTCTGTCCTCCCTGGGGAAGGGCTGGACGGGAACCGCCACACCCACCGAAGTGTTTTGCCAGCCCTTCCCCCTCCACCCCTCCTTCTCCACCTGCCTGCCCCCATCTCTCCTCCCTCCCTACCCCCCCCAGAAGACTTTTCCCACCCTGCCCCCCCAACCTGACCCTCCTGACCTCAGCCTGTAGTCTGAACCCCTCTAGTGAAGTGAACTGGTGTGAGGAGGACTTGAACCTCCGTCAGTCTGCAGCACCAAAGTGTGTCTGACAGACTGAACCACTGCACCACCATGTGTTCTGCTCCTCCTGCTTCTTCTTCAGCTTCTGTCTCTACTTTTTTTTTTTTAGCCTCGTTTGTGGCGAATGTAAGGATAAATGGAACCCGAGCAGAATGTCCAGTGTGGCTGGTTGGCTCAGTGAGGAGGACCAGTGCCTTGCATGTGGGAGACCTGGGTTCAAGTCCCAGTGAGGGTGAAACTCCAAGGAGACATCAAAGTTCCCGCAGGTGAGAAAGAGAGTTATATTAACTCTTAATTCAACTTATATGAAAAGTTTCAATAAAAGCCCCGGACCGGACAACTCCTAATCTCCCTACTCTTCTTTTATTAGTCCCTCTTTCTTCCACCTTGACATTCCTACGGATTATTTTTAGACTATTTTAGACTCCGCCTCTTCTTAATTATCAGTCCCTCCCTCAAGATTGAGTGTCCTTAACTTATACGATCTAAAGGGGACCTACCCCGCCTCTCCTCAACACTTGATTTTGATGTCAAGGCTCTCTGTTCTCCTGACGGTTCCCTGACCAGGATTTGAACCTTGTCTAGTTGGTACCTAAGCACTCCACGTGCGAAGGTTTATCATGTGAGCTGTCCGGCCACCTGGGGTCCTGCAGTCCTTCTCACCTTTATACTCACTGCTTCTACTGAAACACTCAAGCAATAAGTTAAAGAGACACAAGTCCTTGAAGAGGAATTGAACCAACATCTGCTGCACCAAGAGCAGCTTTGTTCCTCACTGAGCTAAAGACCCTGAAGTCAAGTCTTGGACTCCTTCACCTTTATACTGACATGTATTGAAAACTGTTCTACAAAGAGACGAGAAGAATGAATTAAGTACAAGTTCCAATGTCAGATTCCACTTAATACACACTTTAATGGAGAAAGAAACACATAACATAGAACATATAGAAGTAAGGTCTCCACTGACCAGGACTAGAACCACCAACCTTCTACTCCAATGACAGTGGTTCTTCTCACTGAGCTAAACAACTTGGAGGTCTGGACCTCGACGGTTCAGCCTTTGTGGGTGGAGTGAGGTGAGGTGTGGTGAGGCACACCTCACTCCACCCCACCACAGGTGCCTCACCACACCTCCCCCCCACACCCCACACAGGTGAGGTGGGTGTGGGGGGGGGGGTGAGGTGGGGTATGGGGGGGTGGTGAGGTGGGGGGGTGGGGTGGGTTGCGTGTGGGGGGTAAGGTGTGTTAAGGTGAAGTCTTCCACACCAAGGTGTTTGGTCTTGTTTCTTCAACCCTTGAGCACAAAGGCTGAACCGTCGAGGTCCAGACCTCCAAGTTGTTTAGCTCAGTGAGAAGAACCACTGTCATTGGAGTAGAAGGTTGGTGGTTCTAGTCCTGGTCAGTGGAGACCTTACTTCTATATGTTCTATGTTATGTGTTTCTTTCTCCATTAAAGTGTGTATTAAGTGGAATCTGACATTGGAACTTGTACTTAATTCATTCTTCTCGTCTCTTTGTAGAACAGTTTTCAATACATGTCAGTATAAAGGTGAAGGAGTCCAAGACTTGACTTCAGGGTCTTTAGCTCAGTGAGGAACAAAGCTGCTCTTGGTGCAGCAGACGTGGGTTCAATTCCTCTTCAAGGACTTGTGTCTCTTTAACTTATTGCTTGAGTGTTTCAGTAGAAGCAGTGAGTATAAAGGTGAGAAGGACTGCAGGATCCCAGGTGGCCGGACAGCTCACATGATAAACCTTCGCACGTGGAGTGCTTAGGTACCAACTAGACAAGGTTCAAATCCTGGTCAGGGAACCGTCAGGAGAACAGAGAGCCTTGACATCAAAATCAAGTGTTGAGGAGAGGCGGGGTAGGTCCCCTTTAGATCGTATAAGTTAAGGACACTCAATCTTGAGGGAGGGACTGATAATTAAGAAGAGGCGGAGTCTAAAATAGTCTAAAAATAATCCGTAGGAATGTCAAGGTGGAAGAAAGAGGGACTAATAAAAGAAGAGTAGGGAGATTAGGAGTTGTCCGGTCCGGGGCTTTTATTGAAACTTTTCATATAAGTTGAATTAAGAGTTAATATAACTCTCTTTCTCACCTGCGGGAACTTTGATGTCTCCTTGGAGTTTCACCCTCACTGGGACTTGAACCCAGGTCTCCCACATGCAAGGCACTGGTCCTCCTCACTGAGCCAACCAGCCACACTGGACATTCTGCTCGGGTTCCATTTATCCTTACATTCGCCACCAACGAGGCTAAAAAAAAAAAAGTAGAGACAGAAGCTGAAGAAGAAGCAGGAGAAGCAGAACACATGGTGGTGCAGTGGTTCAGTCTGTCAGACACACTTTGGTGCTGCAGACTGACGGAGGTTCAAGTCCTCCTCACACCAGTTCACTTCACTAGAGGGGTTCAGACTACAGGCTGAGGTCAGGAGGGTCAGGTTAGGGGGGGCAGGGTGGGAAAAGTCTTCTATGGGGGGGTAGGGAGGGAGGAGAGATGGAGGCAGGCAGGTGGAGAAGGAGGGGTGGAGGGGGAAGGGCTGGCAAAACACTTCGGTGGGTGTGGCGGTTCCCGTCCAGCCCTTCCCCAGGGAGGACAGAGGGTTATGCTGAACAAAGTTATGATTTTTTTTTAAATAAAATTAACCCCCAAAAAGTGCAGGTCTTCAGTGGGTGTGGTCATGAACTGCAGTCTTCTGTTTGACTCCTCCCACTGTTCCACTCGCCCTCTGGAGGGAAGTGGAACAGTGGGAGGAGTCAAGACAGAAGACTGCAGTTCATCACCACATGTTCCACTCTGGAGGGAAGGCTGGACGTTGTTTGCTGCTCCACCGTCACACCACATGGTGGCGCCATCAACCTGGACACAAACAACACTTTCAGAAACACATCTTCTGTGGCGCCACCTGGTGGCTCCTTACAAACATAACAACACAAGAAGCTGCAGGACCAAGAAATAATGAATTCAGTCAATTATATAGTTTACTTTCACATTATTTAATTCCTAAAGTCAAAATAGAGTATTTCCAATAACAATTTACATTATATTTAAAAACAAAAAACAAAGTTTCCTCCAAAATAAATGTGGAAACGGGTCAATAAATGCAGTGACATGATTGTGCCACAAGGAGGAGACACAGTCCTGGTGGCTCGTTACAAACATAACAACACAAGAAGCTGCAGGACAAAGAAAAACGACAGGAATTTAGCCAATTACGTACTTTCACATTTTTTAATTCTTAACAAAATAAAGTATTTTCAATGACAATCAACACTATTTACAATATATTCAGTTCTTACCTTTTTAAACTGAAACCAGAGTTTCTCCTCTGTCACAGCAGCTGTGAAGAAAAAAGAAATACAATTACTAAAAAGGCGAAAGAGAAAAAAACTGACAAAACCACAAGAAAAAGTTCAAATGCTAAACTGATTAAATTGCTGTTCTGTTTGTTTTAAAGGCTGCAAAGGAGAATTAATGCTGAAATGTTTTATGAATCCTTCAATACTTCCAAAATAAAAGAAATAATACAAATATGTTGGGAATAAGGATATTTTGTCTTCATTGATGCACCTTTTCTTTTGTTTTTGCTTTATTCTACATTTCCACATGTATTTATCAAGGTATCAAAGTGTTAATTGATAAGTTTACCACATGTTTGTCTGCAGTTACATCATTCTGTCACAAGATGTTGAAAAACAAGATCAAAACACTTTAAAAAGGTCAAATGTGGAGTCTTGGTGTTGTACTTTGAAAAAGGAAGATCAATAGTTGCAGCCAATGATCTTTAACCTTGATTATTATCAAGGTCAACAAGTGAAACAATGAACCGCTTGTTTCACACTTTAGGCTTGATTTTAGACTCATTTCACGCTTGTGAGTCGAGATTCACCTTCAAGTGTCACATTTAAAGTGTGAATGACGTCGATGCCTCCATCAGTGAGAATGTGAGAAGAAAAAGCTTATTTCCTTACTTCATTATTGACTTTGTAGGCTCAGCACTGATGGAGTGTCCAAGGTCGTCCATCAGGAGACGTTTCAGCAGCTGGAGGTTCAAAAAGAACAAAGAAATTAGTTACAGCCTCAAATCTTCACCTTTCATATTGTCAAGTACAAGTAAACACAATGAAATACTTGTTTTAGACCAGCTGAAGGCTGATTTTACACTTTAGTTCCAGACTTGATTTAATATTAGTCCCAATTTTCACTTATCTTGCCTTGCTATAGCCTTACGTTTTTTTCCGGACCAATTTCCATTTGTTGTTCCAATTTGTTTTAGACCAGCTTAAGGCTGATTTTAGACCTTAGTTTCAGACTTGATTTAATATTAGTCTCAGACTGGTTTTATACTAGTTTCAACTTGATTTAATATTAGTTTCAGACTGTGGGAGTTCGATCAACTGTTTTCATCTGTGTTTCTGGATACTGTCACCATCCTCCGCTGTAAAGCCCAACTGATCTTCATTTCTTCGTGGAATTGGAATTAATTAGAATCAATACATGTTGAAACGCACGAAATTGAATCCTGGCAGCGCCACTGCAACGATACTTTCAAATCATATATTTATCAATCTATCAAAGTATTTGAAATTTTCCATTGTTTTTTTTTCTATATTTCTATAGAACCGTTACTAAACTCAGCAAACACATCAGGCCCAGCTAAACATCTGACATTTTGGCTCTTCCTCTTCTTGTGGATCATCTGTCACTGGTTCTAAATGAATTTGATCCTGGACATGAAGTGATCTAATGCACTTATGAATCAATTGACTGAATAAATGTCAGGTCGAGCCTATTGACAAGCAATTGGTGCAAAATCAACCATCCATCTACAGCAAATACATAAAACAGATAAATCATTGAAGACAAACAAAGAAGCCTACCATGCAAATAGTAAACATCTCATATTGAAAAAAGCATCTATCTCTCTAGCTATCTATCTCTCTATTCTACAATAATTTCTATCATCACAAATTGCTGCACAGATAAACAAACATCTTAACCTGCTGCCTGACCAGGTGACTTGTGCTTGCTAGCACCACTAGCAGCTAACGTCACGTTAGCACCACTAGCAGCTAACGTCACCTCAGCACGTGCTGCTCTTCACTCACTGGATCGCAGTTCCGGTCGCGTGCAGCTCCACTTGCCCGCTGTTCCAGCACCTTCCTCTCAGTCGGACACCTTCCTGGATGTAAACACAACGTGTGTCGGTGATTCTCTCCGGTTTAGCTTTAGCATTTAGCTCGGTAGCCATTTTTACTCGACCTCTCCACCTCGCGTCCTTCGGCGCTCGCGTTGGGTCATTTGCATAATGCACGGGATTGGTTGGCTCGACCAGTCGTCATCAACGCGACGGATCGTTCCAACCAATAAGGTGTCAGAATGGTACAAGTTTGTAATTCGCATTCAATCGCGAAGCGATTTATTGGAATGTCGCTTTTCTGGACAATGAAAAAAAAATTAAATTAAAAATTAATAACGAGGCCTTGTTTTTTGTTTTTTTTTTACATGTAAGGAGTCGGCAGTACAGATAACTGCATGGGAATTTAGAAGAAATAAAATGTAGGCTGAAAAGTAATAAAACAATTCGAGCTTGAAACAGCTGTGATGAGTGGACGGTCGCCCTCTGGCGGTCAAAAGTGGAAACCACAACAAGTAAAATTAGAACGTTAAGTCAAACGAGGATTAAACGAGGTAAAAGTGCGACTTTCAGATGCAGTGCAAGTTAAATTATTTAATCCCTACACCTTCCCCAAGATTGAATATTGGAGACGGTGTGGGGTTGAATACGTTTTTCTTCTTCCTGCTCCTTTTAAGGCATACTAATTACATATACGACTTGTTTGTTTGGGTTTACTTGAATACAGTAAACCCATTTTGTGTAAATATGTCATAAGATACAAATGTCATTATCATCAAAGGGTTAATAGATGTATGTGAGCAGGACTTCAACCCTCACTTGTCTGTACCCCCCAAAGCGAGGGCAGCCGACTAACGCTGTACACCAACAAGTACATTATTTAACAGATATTTTGAGTTTGGGCCTAATCATCATGTTTGTATTTTTTTATTTTAATTCAACTGGAAACACTTCAGACCTTCTGATTATTGGCTTTAAATCAGCCAGAAAAAATCTAATTAATTCAAGGTGCTCATTTACAAACAAACTGCTGAGAAAGACAACTTTATTTCTGTCAAACATCTTTTTTTTTTAATGCCAACCAACTCTCCTTACATGGTATATTCATCTCTTTACATTTGGCTTCACCCGTCCTCAGCCTGGAGGCACCAGAGCAGACAAGCTGACAGCCGGTGTCTCTTCCCGGAGCTCTTCAGTCCCCTGACAGTAGGAGGTGTCATCAGAGCACAGGAGTCAGGCGGAGGAGGAGAGGCGTCCGGTCCTCGCTCCGGCTCTGTGTCTTCTTGCGGTTGAGCGAATCGGTCGATCGTTGTCTCAGATCTTGCCGCTGCCGTTTTTGACGGCTGGACGGAGGCGGACCAGCGGAGACGGTCGACGTGATCAGGAATCAGAGGAGCAGAGTCGCTGTCCAAGATGGAGCTGTGGAAGAAAAACAAAGGATTTCTTTTCTTCTCTTGACTTCCTGAGAGCAAAACAAGAATCACCCTGGAGGAGTAGAATTAATCGCGCCACAAACAGCTCGATCTGTTTTTAATGAGAAGCTGCTTCATGTTTGAGGACTGACCTGCCAGGTGACATCATGCTCACGTAGTCGTCCTGAGACACCGGTGGGGGACTGACCAGAGGAGACATGACCATATATCCCAGGCTCTCTTCATCCTCCTCCCCCACCTCCTCCTCCTCCTCCTCCTCCTCCTCTGCTGACTCCAAGCTCTGCGATGGACTCGCATCTCCCAGGTGGCTCATCTCCATGTAGCTGTCCGGCGGGGAACTCTGAGGGACCCGGGCTGGACTTTGTGGCTTCAGGTAGATGCACTGGTTCCTGGGCGGGGGTGGACGGAGCGGCCTCACACTCCCCGCCTCGCCTCTGTATTTGAGCCGGCAGCGTTTGGACATCAGGAGGGCCTGAGGCTGACTCTTACTGGAGGACGGAGAGCGTCCGAAGTCCGGAAGGACTCGTAGTGCCCGAATTGTTTCCCGAACGGCCTCATGGATCCGCTGAGCCAGGGCTTGATCACCTGCAACGCAGAGGCGGACAAAGTGAACCAGAGGACCAGGGAACCCACCGACTGCTTGTCTGGCTACTAATGACCTTTGTCCCGCGCTTCCATCCAGATCTCTCCTGGGCCATTTGGAGCCGAGCGGCCCAGCTCCAGGAAAAACAATCCGTCCAGGTGGCCAAAGCGCCGGACGCTCAGCAGGGGGACGGTGACCGAGGGTGCGTCGCCGCCCAGGCCCACTCGGACCATGATGAGGGACGTTGCTGTGAGGCAGAGTCGGGTCTCCCCTGCAAGAGACTTGGAGCCGCCGGCCCCCCGGGACTTCACCGTGACCGGCCAGACCTTCAGGGGAGGAGCGGGAGATCTCAGGCTCCAGGAGAAGATCCATAACGTAAAAAACAAACCGGAGGAAGAAAAGAAAATGACCGCGAGGTCCCCAAGAACACTCAAAGTGTGGTTCAACCTGAAGGAGGTGATGTAGGCTGTTTGCCGTCTTTCCTTACGTCTTTGAAGAAAGCAGCAGGAGGCAGAGTGCAGTAGCCGTCGTCCTCTTCCTCGGCGCCCTCCCCATGCTCCTCCTCCTCCCTCTGCTCCTCCTCCATCAGCCTCTTCACGGACACGTACCAGTCCTCTTGCTCCTGCTGGTCCTCCGTCACCAGCACCAGGGTGTGGTCTTTGGCGTACAGCGTCACCGTGTGGCCTTTGCGGGAGCTGTGGATGCGGCTCACCCCGAGGCAGCAGCGCAGGTAAACCACCCTGAATGTTAAATAAATAGTTTGGTCAGCCACTGAAAGGGTTAAAAGGAAGTGTGACGTTTTAACCAACCCTTGCTTGTTGGAGCCAAAGAGCGCAGCTTTGCCGGCAGACTTCTCCACGGCGGAGAACGTCTCCTGGCTCTTGTACCACTCCAGTCGGCCCGGCCCCGTGTGGCTCCCTGCTCGCAGGACGAAGTACTTCCTGCGGCTCCGCTCCTGGTTCCCCAGGTAGCCTCGTCTCACCACGTCGCTCCGAGGGCCCCCGGCGCTCGCCAGGGCCCCGGGAACCAGAGGAACCAGAGAGGCGGGGGTGCGTCCGCTGCAGAAGAGCTCCTCGTAGAACGGAGATGGAGGAGGCTCATCCGACTGTAGCTCAGAGTCTTCGTCATTCTGGGGCTGGTGAGTCCGGCCGGAGCTGCAGCGGCGAGGTGACGAGGAGGGAGGAGGAGGAGGAGGCCTCTGGCTGGGGCCGCCATCATTTCCTTCTGCCATTTGATTCACCTGCTACACACACACACACACACAGAGCAACAGAACACATTAACATTTCCACACACTTTATGAAAACTCAACATTCCTCCGTCGAGTAACGTAAAAGTTCTCGACCCTTTGCACAAATCTTCACACTGGAAACACTTAAATGTGCCATAAAGACAGGAGGTGGAGGGCTCACCTGAGCTGCACGGGAGCAGACATCACACCTGCAGCTCCAGATCTCAGTTCAGCAGGTGTCAATCAGCGTGGCCTTCAGAGCGCCTCGGAAAACTCAAACCTTCAGCTTCCTGGGAAACGGAGTCGCATCCTGTTACGTGCTCTTGTCTTATTCATTCTTGTGTGATATGTTACGAGAAAACAACCCTAACAATCTAATCGACAATGCATTTCTTTCACTCCTGCAATCAGCCTTAAAAAAAAAGCGTATTTGAGTCACTGGAGGATGAAAACAACCACAGACTGTTTCACCATCGACGTTTGATTACAGTAAATGATTGTGTTTCACAGGAGTGTCACAGTGAGAGGAAGTGGTCTCTCTCTCTCTCTCTCTCTCTCTCTCGTTCCTGTGGAAATGATTGCAGTGACAGTTGCCTCATTAACCGACGGTGCCTCAGTTGACAGGATGATGGCTCTCCTCTACCTGCTGCCTTGCTGCTGGAGCCCCTGGCGGGCCCTGGGCCTGCTGGGGGCCGCCGTGGCGGCGCTGGCTGCAGCGTGGACCGCGAGGCTGCTGCTGCGTCACGCCTGGTTCACACACAGGCTGTCTTGCTTCAGCACACCTCCGACTCAGTCCTGGCTCCTGGGACACCTGGGACAGGTAGGACACACCTCAGACTCCTTCTTCTACTGTTTTGGCTAAACTCACATAAATCCCATTTATATGGCAAATCTAAAACTGAAATCTGACTAAATGGCGATAGATTACACAGAAAATATTATTATTCATACTGGTGCAGCACATAAACAAACAGGAAGCTGGTGTTTTGACTGCTTTGACAAAACTAACTAAAAAAAAACAAGAAATAATCAACAAAATATTCAGTGAATGTAAAGAAATCAGGGCGTTCTCACACACAGTCACTTCATCGGTCACATTCACCCTAAAAGGAGACATCAGGAAGTGATGCATGATGTACAGTCTGTTGCAAAACGCCGCCATGGTGTCTCAGATGCAGAGCACGGAGGAAGGTCTCCAGCAGGTGGACGAGCTGGTGCAGACCCACAAACACTCCTGCAGCTGGTTCCTCGGGCCTTTCTACCACCTGGTCCGGGTCTTCCACCCAGACTACGTGAAGCCTCTGCTCATGGCGCCCGGTGGGAGGAAACACAGACTCATTCTTAACTGTATGGTCACTTCAACTGATCGTCGGTTTCCTTCTTCCAGCCAGCATCACGGTGAAGGACGAGCTCATCTACGGCCACCTGCGGCCCTGGCTGGGTCAGTCACGTCTGTCGTGGAACTCAACACCCCTCCATGTTTATTTCAGAACTGGGATTCAGTCTGGGCGTGTCCAGGTAGGGAAGAGTCAGCGAGTGTCGTCTCTCGGTGCAGGACGGAGTTTGCTGACCAGCAGTGGGGACGAGTGGTCTCGGAAGCGGCGCCTGCTCACTCCCGCCTTTCACTTCGACATCCTGAAGAACTACGTGTCCACGTTTAACGCCGCGGCCAAGACCATGCATGTGAGCGGCGCACGACCACGCCGGCGCCGTTCTTCAGAGACACATCCCAAGTTAAGGAATGTGGTGGATGTGAAGGTGATTTCTCTCGCTGCCTACAGGAGAAGTGGCGCCGTCTGGTGGCAGCAGGTCAGACCGACCTGGACATGTTCCACCACGTCAACCTCATGACGCTGGACACGTTGCTGAAGTGTGCCTTCAGCTACCACAGCAACTGTCAGGAGTGAGGACACACACCGGCGGAAATGAAGCCCCTCTGACGTTATTGGTGTGTTTCTGAGCGAAGCGGCTGTGTTTTCAGGTCGTCCAGCGAGTACGTGTCGGCCATCGTGGAGCTCAGTGACCTCATCATAGACCGCAGGATGAGGATTCTACACCACTGGGACTGGATTTACTACAAAACACAGCAGGGAAAGCGCTTCAAACAGGCCTTAAGTGTCGTGCACAGGTAGTGTGTGAGTGTGTGTCTCGCCGTGTGTATGTGTTTGTGTGTCCATGTGTGTCCGTGTGAAAATGTGATTTTGTCCTCAGGTTCACAAAAGACGTGGTTCAGAAGCGTCGTGCTCTCATTGAGCAGCAAGCAGAACAACGACCCAGACTTAGGATGACACCACAGAAGAAGAACGACTTTGTGGACATCATCCTGCTGTCAACAGTACACACACACACACACACACACACACACACACACACACACACACACACACACACACACGCTCTCAAACAAATTCCTTATTATAGACTCTATTCTGCACATGTGACTTTTTTGAATATCATTATATTATCATTAATTTTGTGAAGAACCCAGATTTTAAAATTCCACTTCGTTAAATGATCAATATATTTAAACCATCCCTGCAACACCTTTACATGTCATTTGAAACATTTCTCTAGTTTCTAATGTCATCATGAACATTTTAACATTAAATCTTGACTTTCAACAATTCTGACTGTTTCTTTTGACATTTTTTTTTTTTACATAATTTGGTTCAATTTGTAAAAGTCCTTAAAAAAAAAAAAAGGATGATATGCAGTAATGATGGGACGACCGAAGGAGAAGTTGACGTGGAGAGAGGAAGTTCAAAATATCTTTAAAGATTCAGGTGGCCAATAAAAGTTGGTACTTCTGTTTCATCGCCATCGTGTGTGTGTGTGTGTGTGTGTGTGTGTGTGTGTGTGTGTGTGTGTGTGTGTGTGTGTTGCAGGACGAGGAAGGAAAAGGCCTGTCAGACCAGGAGATCGAGGCTGAGGCCAACACCTTCATGTTTGCAGGTGAGTCTCGGTGGCGGCGCCCTCTGTGGTGACACACGTGGGTACATGCGGGATGCGTTGTCCTGCAGGTCATGACAGCACGGCCAGCGCCATCTGCTGGACGCTGCACAATCTGGCTCGCCACGACGACTACCAGGACAGATGCAGACAGGAGGTGAAGGATCTGCTGCAGGGACGAGACAGAGACGACGTCCAGTGGTCAGAGCGCTGGCGTGAAAACTCCCAACATTCACACAACCGTGCATAAATGAAAACATGTGTGTGTATGTGGGCTTCTCTCAATGCATAGGGAGGACCTGACCAACCTTCCCTTCACCACCATGTGCATCAGGGAGAGTCTGAGGCTCCACTGTCCGGTGCAGGCCGTCACCAGGAGGTATACCCAGGATCTCACTCTGCCCGGGAGGCGCACAGTGCCACAGGGTGAGCTCAGTCTAGTTTTCAATCACCTTCCAGTTTCTGAGAATTCCCCCACGGAGGGCAATTCTATAAATGTCAGTGGATTTGAGAAGTGAAATTTGCTTTAGAGCGTGAAACCGTGAAGAGAAACTGGACATAATATTTGGTGTGTTTTTGATCCTGTGACTCCTCCGCAGGTGTGATTTGCCTGGTCAGTATCTATGGGACTCATCACAACCCTACGGTGTGGACCAACCCGCACGTAAGCACGCCGTGAAATCGTCCGATTTTGAGCTCCACTGAGCGAATGTGTCACGCTCACCTCATGTGATCTGCTGTGTGACCAGGAGTTTGACCCTCTGCGTTTCGATCCCGCCAACATGCAGAGCAGCTCCTCCCACGCCTTCATCCCCTTCTCCTCCGGGCCCAGGTCCGTCACTCGGCCGCCGTCACGTCTGAAACAAGCAGGGATGTGTCGGCGGAAATGAAATGACGGCTCTTTCCTCTCCGCAGGAACTGCATCGGACAGAAGTTCGCCCTGGTTGAGCTCAGAGTTGTCGTGGCGTCCACTTTGCTCAGGTTTCGCCTCACCCCGGGGCAGGACCCTGACCGCGGGGGGAGTGGCCCTGGGGCGGTTCGCCGTCTCCCCCAGCTTGTGATGCGAGCGGAGGGAGGCCTGTGGCTGCACCTGGAGCCTCTGGAACAATAAGATGACGCAGAAGCTCAGCCTGTATTCACCTTTATCCTTCAGAGTCTGTTCTACTGCTCACTGAACATGGCAATCTGGAAACATTATAATTGTATTTTTGCATTGTACAATATCTAAATGAACAACCAAAGCTTCCTCTTGCTAATGTTTGTCATACATGAGCTCCTGTATTTAGTAATTAAATGTCATAAGTCACATAACTTCACTGTTTTTGTTCAAGATGTTGAATCGAGCCCACTTTCATTTAAATCGCATGTCAAACACTTTATTGTTTTGTTTTGCTTTTAGACTGCTGAATTATTTCACAATAAACATCTGGAAATAGACAAAGCTTGTTCTTTCACCTTAGTGCACCCAATTTTGCTCTTTTTCTTCATTTGAAATCAAACCTTTTGGCTCTATTATTTCCTGTCTTGTAAATATATATTATAAAACTACCAATAAAATAGAAGAATATTGGTTTATGGCCAAAAATCATTGTATGTATGCATTAATAGCAGAATGAGTCCAAGTTGGTCAAGATAGCTTAACTTTTGTTCAACCTGAATTGACAAGAGACAAATATATGTCATTATATAACGTTTGTTTCTCAGATTGGACTCTAAAATCAGTAATAAATGTGGTTTTGGGGGGATTTCCCTTCCAACCAGGGAAAATCTGTGGGTGTGCAGTAATACCATTTGACCAGCAGGGGTCAGAGAAGTGCAGTTTGAGATTTGTTTATACACCCTCCTAATAACTTTTTAAATAGTTAAAACGAGTGTGCCCAACTTGATTTAACTATACTTTTAATATTCTAAAAGCATTTTCGTATAGAATCCATCAATAAGAGAGGTTTTGGAGGCGTTAGTTTTCCATAATGGTACGTCCCGGCGGAGGCGGAGACACGGAGCCTGTCTAGGCGGTTACGCTACTTTCACTTTCCGCCTGTTCGCTGCCTCGAGCCGCGACTCTCTGCGGGAAATCGCCTCGTTTTCACGGCCGCACGATGTGTTCGGGTTGAGCTGAGCGTACCTGCGATGTGCGAGCGGCCCCGGGACCGAAGCAGCACAGACTTTCCGCTCCGCGTCGCTCCCCCGAGGCGCTGAGAGTGACGATGTGGCCGCGACGCTCGCGGGCCGCCGGTTGCCTCCTCGCGCTGCTGCTGCTGCTGCCGCCGCCCGCTGTGCACGTTCAGTCTTCCGGTAAGTGCGAAACTGCAACATCATGCAATACTGAAGAATAAAGTGGTTTAAACTGTTAATAAATGATTAAAACGCTTCCAGCTTTAATGCTGAAGGAGATTCTATTAATAAAAAAAAAAAAATGCATTATGTTAAAAACAACAACAACAACATGATCGCATCAAAATACAAATAAAGTGTAAAAAATAGACAGAAAAGGGCTGGTGCATCACACTGGTGAAAAGCTACATAAGAACCGAATACAAAGAAGGTTAAATTAAAATGTCAAATTAATAGAAAATAATACAACCACAAAACAATAACAGAAGTGAAAACCAGTGCATCACCTTGAGGATATTATAAGTAAAAGTACATAAAAGTCACGCCATAAACATTATAAGTGATTACACTTAAATTGATTACATAATTAAATTAAAAACTATACAAGGATACAATAGAACCAATTGGAAATTACCACAAACAATATAACAGAAAGTGGTATAACAAGTGAAAGTATGATGGGAAGAAAAAACGAATAGAGTGAGTATCTATTGAAAACGGGAGACAGAACACAACACAAAAGAAGATGAAGCCGCACAAGAAATAATAGAACTGAATCGATTGGAATGAAAAGTGATATAACCAGTAAAATTATAAATAAATGATGACATGGGAAAAAAATCGGTGAGGACAACAGATCAAGGTGAGTAGAGTAAAATAGAATCCAGCAGAATGAATGAGAATACACAACAAAACAGGATAAACCTGAATGGGACAAACGGCACGAGAAGAGCTGTGGAAACATTCTGAACCTGTAAAACAGTAGAGAAGCCTTTTCCTGAAGCGACTGGGCCTGCATCCACCTGAAGGTCGGTGTTGAGAAAACAAACAAAACGTGAAGTGACATCGTCTCTTTGCACCTTCAGAGCTGACCGTCTATGGGAAGCTGGGCGGTGAGGTTTCCCTCAAACCGAGCGGTGGCGATGTCACCATCACCAGTATCACATGGAAAGAAGGCCAGAACATCGCCATCGAGTGGGAAGGGCAGGATGTAGATTACAATCGTCAATACAAAGGTACAGCCGACTTCTCACATTCATCTTTGCCGCAAAGTTAACGGTTGAAAATCTGACGTGATCCATGCTTTCATTGAAGACCGCAGCCAGCTGAATACGACGACCGGAGTGATGACAATCATGAGACTGGAGAGAAATGACGGCAAAGTTTACACACCGGAGATCAACAGCGTGAAGGGCGATCCAGTTAGACTTGTGGTCATTTGTAAGTGCAGAAGCTCCACTCAGACTGTTGTGTCAGATTGAGCTATGTTAGATACTGTTATAGACCAAAGTACTCCAAATTAATGGTCAAAATAACTAATTAAAAAAGATCTGGAATGCCACTTCATTCCACCAGATGGTTTCATGAGTCAGGTAATTCGTATCTGTTGTAGTTGTAAGCTGGAGATTTAAACTGCTTAAAGTATGTGATTATTGGGTAGTTTTTGCTTAAATTTTTCTAAAGCCCCAGTGAGTGACATTGAGAATGGTCTTCCAGTGTGTCTCAGCGTCTCAGACGATGCACTCACATGCTAAATGACACCTAAACACAGTACAGACCTTCAGCAGAGGAGGTTTTACTGTAAAAAAAAAAAAAAAAAAGAAAGAAAGAAAAAATACTGAACTGTGAAAGCTGTGAAACAACATCTAATAATAGAACCCTCCAGTGGACTCTCTAACGTCTTCCATCTGTCCCCAGCTGCCGTCCCTGTTCCCACGGTTTCTCACACCTGCGATAAGGACGTCTCCACATGTGAGCTGATGTGTGATGCAGACACAGCGGGAGCCGAGCCCGTCACCTACACGTGGAAGTCTGACGATAACGTGCAGCGAGGCAACTTGAAGACCCTGGATATTCAGAAGGTGGTGGATGACAAAGACTGAAGAGTTGACTGTCGGTAGCTTTTTGAGCGGCGTGTGTGTGATACTGACGGTGTGGCTGCTCTCGCAGGATGCCAGCGCAAATATAAAGGAGTTCAGCTGCGAGCTGAAGAATGATGTGAGTCTTGAGAGCAGCCAGTCCATCGCCAACCCGTTTACATGTGAGTTACGACAAGAAAAATGTCTACTCACCGTCAGAAAAAGAGAACAAGTCTCATTGCTGTGTGTGATGATGCCTCCTGTGGTTCTGCAGCAGCCGGAGGGCTGAAAATCCCCAACGGAGTCATCGTCTTCGCGAGTCTGGTGGTCGCCGTGCTGCTGCTGGCGGCCGTCCACAGACTGAAAGCAGGTACAAAACCCGCCCCATTTGGTGAATAATCTGCCATTTCTTTGATTTTTATACTCACAATCTGGGGGTTTTTGTTTCTCCAGGGGAGTGGTTCTACCAAAAAGGTAAGAAGAGACCAATTCTAAATGAAGAAAGCAAAATTAGCAAAGGTGACACTAACTTTTCTGTGCCCCTCCCCCTTGCAGGATCCATGCCATGGGAAGCAGGTCAGCCACCGTCTTCACTCACTCTACTGACAATAATGCTGTACATCAAGTTCATTATCAAACGTACTGTCACACTTTGTTTCAGACTTCTGGAGGAAGAACGAGACTGCGCGTAAGTTTGAGCCACTTTTATTTTGAAATGTTCTTCTTACCATGATTCAAAGGGATGACGGTTGATGTTTGTTCGACCAGCGAGAGATGCTGCCGAGTCGAACGGCACCTCTGCTTCACGACAGAGATCATCGGATGGTAAGACTCGGGTCTTTTAGTTTGAAGGGGGAGTTAAGACCTGAAAGATCTCTGAATCAGAGTGCCGCAGGGTGTGATTCCTTCCTTTCTTCCTGCAGAGGAAACGGCGTTGACACAAGACAGTGAGAAGACGTCCGGGTTGTGAAACAAGATGAGAGATGAGCCGCACGATCTAAACTGACCTCCACCCAAACAGTAAAATGCATGCTGGGAACAGAAGGGAAACGCTCTCCTACCTACATAAAGGTGAAAACAGTTGCAGTTTTAATTTTGCCGCAAAGCAACACTACGAAAGGGAAAATAGGAAAAGCATTAAAAACAACAAAGGGAACGCTAAAAAGAAAGTGTCCAGGCTGGATGCACATTTCTCACCTTCCTGGTGTAGCAACAATACCAGGAAGTCCAGTGAAGCTCCACTGGCGGCCGCTGGATTTGTTTCAGGAGAGCAGCGCCGGTTGGGAGGTTGAAAGGGAGAAAAAAGGGAGGCCATTGTGTCCGGGCTGGCTGAAGCAACAGTTGAAGCTTTGTACTGAATTTTAGTAGCAGTCACTTGTAGAAAGACCCAAGCTTAGTTTACACGCTTTCACTTTTCAGTTACTGAACACAGATCTTTAATGCTCTAAAGCTTGCTATTCTTCTTATTTAGATTTTAATGATTTTAATTTTTTAACTGCGAGAGCCCCACTTTTAAAGGAGTAGCCCTTGTTTTTGAATTATTTATGACCCTACCGTTATTGGCAAACGAGTTAATTTGAAACGTAGGATGCCACGTTGCCGTTTTGGAATTGTAAAAAGCTTCAGACACGCCAAACTTTCCACATATCTATGGAAAACATATGCACTGAGATAGTTGCACTCTGTCAGCTTGGTATTTATTGTGGTTTCGTGTTAGTCAATAAGTGGGAGGGGGTTTTTTTGCAATAAAAACAACTAAACAAACATTCGTCTGGTTTTATTTCCCATTTTTATTCACTTAAAATAGCAATTTTGTTAATTTTAAAAACATTTAGTGCCCTCACCAGCTATAATGTAATTTGGTGTCCCTCTGAGATCAACACTTGGTCCTTTATTTTTTCCTGATCTTAATTGTACAGAAATGGACTGAAATGAGTAGTTTAATTGCAGTTTTTGGTCCTATGCAATACCAAAAATAACCACTTGGGGGCAGCAAATCAACACGAGTTAGTTATGTCATTATTATTTATAATGTACCCGTTGAAAGATTTGGGCTCAGTATGAAATGCTTTGGCAAAATCACTTCCATTGGTTTATTCATGGAATTTAAATGTAAATTGGTCTTAAAAGTGACTTTAGAAGACAATTAGTTTGACAGTACAGGCTCAGGGGTTTATTGGGCACTGATCAAAGTGTCGTCACATCTGATCAGCTGTCGCAACAGACCGGACTCGGGAATGCTGACCTAGAAATCCTGAAAACAAGAATCCCAGAGCGGTTTGTCTTCATGCAGTGACCGATGACTGCAGCTGAACAAACACAAAACCCTCCGCGACCCGGTGGGGCTTCAAAGATTTAAAAAACAGATCTTACAATGAGGACGAGAAGATTTTAATTTACCAAATTTCATTTATTCGTGAGTAAAAAATAGACATCAGATTTAGTTTTTACAGCATTTTAACAGGTTCACATTCATTTTCAAGAATTATTTCAATCAACACTGATACATTCTGCATGTAAGGTTATTTCCTCTCAGAACTGCCTTCACAAGACAAACAGGAGAATTCGCTGTGTGTAAAAAATCTCTGGATTTCACTCCAGATTTTCATCCTATGACAAAACACAGAATTGGTTTCTTCAGGCGGCGCTGGGGAACTGGTCCGATGAGCTGCTCAGGTCTTAGAACCCAACCCTTCTGATCGAGTGCTTGGAATTGAACACATAGAAAAACAACATAAAAAGTACCACTAAAAATGGTTTAAAAAATTATTTCTCCAGCAAAAGAAGCCACCTTAAAGGATGATTATTAGTGTCTTGGAGTTTTAGACTGAATCAGAATCACAGCAGCAATAAAATCTATTGAAAATGTGACGATTGAGCTTCAGTGTGACAATTTAAAACGGTGATTGGTTTCTCCTAACACTGATGTCCAGATGTGATTACCACAATCCCACCCAACATGGCGCCAACACATTCTATCTGTAACAGTGAATAAAAGAGGAGTGTCGAGCTTGAACTGTAAAACCACATCCAGAGGCGCCGATGTTCAGAGGCGCCAATGTTTGTGCGCCACCAGCTTTGTGCTTTGCATGTAAAAAAAAAAAAAAAAGACTTCAGGCTTGTCTGGCTGGTGCGTCGCAGCAGCTCCATGCAGCAGGTGAGGCACTTTGCGTCTTACAAAACAAATCTCGCTCTTCCTCCTCCCAGCACCAACAACTTGTCATTTTCACGCTTTGGCGCTCTTCCCGTTGGACAGAGGCCGCTCCTCTGAATTCAGAGACACGGGGCCGAGCTCTGTGGGCGTGGCCTGATCACTGGCCCCGCCTCCCGCGTCGGGCTGGCGGCGGAAGTGGCGGAAAATGACGGCGGCGGCACAGACGAAGTAGATGACGGCCAGAATGGTTAAGTAAATAAAGTACACCAGGAACTGGGAGAAAAACAAGGCAAGTGTAAAATTAAAGCGGCGCTACTGAGATTGATGTTCATTCTTCAGTACAACCTACAAAAGCTATTGACACTATAACAAACATTTATCTAACAACCTCCACTACTATGAAAACAGTTGGTTTTTCAGTATCAGCAAATAAAGAAATGGAAGTCCAGCAGCGTGAGCTGGGCCTCACCTGAGCGTGAACGTCCAGCCCCAGGCCCCTCTTGTCCGAGAAGATCAGGTTCATGAGGCTCTTCAGGACCATCCCCAGGAAAGTGTTGATGCCGAACACGAGCGCGCAGAGCTCCTTCGTGAGCGACGACGCGATCTGGAAACTGGCGACACGGTCGCATCGTGAGGTTCGGCTGGAGACGAAGCTCCACCACCTGAAATTGGAATGGCGCCGGCCCGACCGAGACACTCACGTGGCGATGGGCACCAGGAACTGGTAGACGCCTCTGAAGAGGACGTAGGCGGCGTAGCAGACCCAGACGTTGGTCGTGGTCCGCATGAGGAGCAGCAGAGCCGCCTGCACCGCGGTGATGACGCCGATGACCAGCTCCGACCACACGTTCCACTTGATTTTCACGTAGCCCGCCATGAAGGACGTCATTGCGCCTGCGGAACATTAACCAGGAAATGCTTTTTCCACCATAAACATACACTTCCATCAAACATCTCCAGGTTGACAGAGGGCACGCTGCGCCGATTATCATTACTGAAAAACAACGGTAGCAAACGGGTCAAGAAGGAAGCGTGTACTAATCACTAGTAATGAATGTTTGGCTGCTTGCACGTGGCGTCTTTATGTTTTACAGCTGTTTAAAGTTCATAAAAGGTTGCACCCTGATGTCATCACTTTGGAGATAGGGCGTAGGATCTTTATATAACTTCTGCAGAACACATGACATAAATTATGTTTTAAATTAGGGAGCCACCGTCCTGCGCGTTTTGGACATATTCCCACGTTGGCATATTCCCAACCTGCAGCTAGTGAATGTTTCATCATGGAGCCGTGATGATCAGAGCTCAGGTTTAAAACGTGAATTTAATGATTGTCACTCTGTTACTTTGCCCGTCCGGCCCTCTAAGGAGTCCCAGTTTAAACTTTAATCAAACATCTAAATAAAACTTTGATTTAACATCTGAGAGCTTGTAGCTGTTTCAGTTTTTTTTCTATTGTTGAAGGACTGTGACGTCCAGCTGAGCAGAAAATAAACACACTTCAGACGACATTGCGGTGAAAGCCTCTCAGGGCTGCAGAATTGTCTCACTGAGTAGTGTGGATGCTGCCTCCACTCCCCCGTTGTAGACCTTCTTGTCCGCCGAGTCCAGCTGGACGTTGTTCCACAGGATGTGGACGTAGAACAGCACCAGGTAGTATCCGGTGGAGTTGAAGACCCACCACATGGACCAGAGCCTCAGGCTGGGCATCTTCACCACGTTTTTCAGCTCCAGCAGCATCTGCAGGAAAACGGAGTTCTTCCAGCACGACGCGGCCGCCGGCGCGTCCTCTTTGGGGTTCATCTGGTCCAGTTCAGACTTGGCGAGCGCCGCCTGCTCCCTCTGCTCCTGCTGCTTGGTCCGGTTGAAAAACAGGGAGCGTTTAGGCCACGGGAGGCACAGCGAGAGCAGCAGGCTGAAGCTGACGAAACCCAACGAGATGGCGTTGAGAGTGGAGTAGTAGACCTCGCCCACGGATATGAACAGCTGGCCCAGCACCGAGCTCATGAAGACGCCCAGGAGGACTGAGGAGCGCGAGTAGCCCGCCACGCGCTGGTAAAGGGCCGGGGTGACCAGCGAGAAGATGTAGGAGGAGTACGCCACGCGGCAGGCCATGGTGATGCCGTAGAAGAACTCCATGAACTGCATCTGGAGCAGCGTGTGGCCAAGGAACAGAATGACCCAGATGACCACCTGACTGACGCCCTGGATGATCAGGACCGGCTTGTAGCGCAGCAGATCCGTCAGCAGGAAGGCCGGCACCAGCACGGCCATGTAGGAGTACGTCAGCACCGGGGTGATCTCGTTTGTCACCTGGAAGGGAACCAAGTCCGTTAAGCCAAACTGAAGAAAGGAGGAGGAAACCATCACATTTGAGGAGCTGGACACTGAATGTGTCCAACATTTTTGATCAAACAACTCAATTCATGTAATCAATGAAGCAATAATCATTAAAACACCATTTTGAATAGATTATCTTCAGTGTATTGGAGAGGAACTGAGCAGTGGATGTTGAGAGCAGTCAGAGATCAGTACAGACTGAAGTGTGCACTCTTTTTAATCTATCTCCCAACTGGTCTTCCTAAAAACAAATGTATGTATTCCAACCAGTGCATCTATTTAACTCGACTGTGTTTAAAAAGCACATCAAGTTTCATCTCATTATAGTCCATGTGTGTTTATGACTATTGGTTCTAAACTTATTTAATGTTAAGTCTTACCACGGCAACATCCTCAATAATTAACGGCTGAGTAATTCAATATTTATCGGATATATAATTTGGTCTTTTCATAATCAGTTTTCCATGTAAATTCATTAAACTTTATTTTATTTCCTTGAATTAAGATATCACCATAGGTATGACATAAAGAACTTTTTCTGGCAGATTGAATCGAACACACCTCCACTGAGCTATTTTGAAGGAATGTGAACTTTGAGCACACTAAGATGGATCAGTGAACTCACTGCAGGGTACTCATTAAAGCCCTTGCGCTGTCGAGAGGCACCTCTGAGAACTTCACTGGGCTCGTGTTACTGAGAAACACACTGACCTGCTGCCTGGTGAAGTTCTTCTCGTCGCTCAGCAGTAGCGGTGTGATGAAAGGCTCCCCAGGCTTTATCGATGCCATGAACCCGTAGACACACAAGTAGATCACGGACATTTTCCACTTGCTTCGATCCGTGACTTCCTCCGGCGGGTCATCGGGAGACTGAGCCTCTAAGGCAGGAGCAGCCGCCTCCACGCCTCCGTCTTCAGACGCAGGAACGTCCACGTCCATCTTCTTTTCATGCCCCAGCTGGTCCTCGCCTCCCACCGCCATCGGGTCAGCTGGTCTGAAGCCGCTCTGTGATGGAGAGCGTGGAGCGCACTGGCGAGGAGGAGCCGCGGTTTCCTCTCGGCTTGTTTGACTGGGCGAGAGAGAAGGAGCCCGCTCGTCCATGTGATGGCACGGTCGTTAAAATGCTACATGCCCTCGTTAGCGGGCGAGAGAAAACATTGACCTTTGCTCCTCTGCACGCCGCGACATTGTCTGACAGCGAGCTATCCGGCAGCAGAGTCAGGTGTCTTTGTCAACCTGAAAGCAAAACAATGTTTGGCAGTCAGTCGGGATATTCGGATGCGGAGGTGAACGCCAGGACACGGCTCTGGAAAAGCCCCCCGCAGTCACCCCGTCATTCACAAACAACAGGCTGAATATCACAGTTGCACAACAGTAAACAAATAAACCACATGATCAAACACCTTTGGTCGATTCCCACGTAAAACAAGAAAGTCACATAAAGCTCCAGCAGTGGGAAGCAACCCCACGTGCTGTCCCCGTTTCGTCTGGCCTTGTTTCAGTGAATCTTATTTTCTCTCATCCTTCCTTCACCTCAATAAAACTGAAATCTGACTAAACCATTTTTCACACAGTGATGTCATCATGATCATCTCTCTGAAGTTTCAATTACTGACATGATCGAAAACAGGAACCACAAAACATTTTGACTTTCCTGGATTTGTTTGCGACGTTTCAAATTTGTTTCCTCAATTCCTCCCTTATCCATAAAGACCAGCCATATGGATTATTCCCTGCGTCTTTTGATGTTAGTCCCAGGAAAGAAAAAAAAGTTTTCATTCAAAAAATTGATTACTGTGATGTTAATCTTCTCCTCACAGTAACCTCTGATTCACCATGTCAGGGAAACTTATGTTGCTGCCTGATAAAATATACGCAATGCTTCTGCTTTTTTAGATAATAAAACCTATTTGAGGTGACAGGCTCACAGGACTGGCTCTGAGCCATACAGTGTGTGATACCTGAAGCCAGCAACCAACAAATAGCTTTGTTTTAATGTATTTACTAAGTGAAAATCGTCCAACTTTTCCTTTTAAACCAAGAGTGTGGAAACATGCTTTCCTGACATCTTCCATTGAAGTCGCTATCAGCTGATGGCCTCCAATCAAGTTACAATTAATAATATTGTGCAGCTCAAGAAACAACCAGAAATTAATGAAGATATCACTCACACACACACGCACACGCACGCACACACACACACACTTCAATCTGGCTGTTAGCTGCTAATATCGTAAACCTGACGGTTTATGTAGTTTGTGTGACATTAACTCTCCAGTTTAAAGCCACATAACACCTCTCAGGTACGAAGTTACAGTTATCTTTATTTATTAAAACATTTTTATAGCACTGTAGCTTAGAGGCTAACAATAAACAAACATACAAAAGCTCGCGCGGAGCCTCCGTCGGAACCAATAAACAAGGTGAAGGTGAACGCGAACAACCGACTGCCACTTCACACAATAACATACAGGCTTTATGTTCGTAAAATGTAACTGTCCGTTTGTAATTATAACGTTGAAATGTCAGATAACGTTACGTGACTGACATACCTCGTGTGCCCCATCTGAAGCTCGCTGCATAATCAAGATCTCTCTGGCTGTCTGTGAGCGCGTGGACTTCTGGGAAATGTAGTTTTTAAAAATCGTGCGTTTTTCCAATGGACTACAAGTTTACGTCGGATTTTTTGCGCGACCAAATTCCAAAATTAAAGTCATAATTTTGACTTTCTTTCAAAATTATGATATTAGTGTCTGAAATTTAATTTTTTAATATTAAAAAAAAGTTTTAAAACCTATTATAGATATTATTTGTTTATCTTTCCTGGAATTCCACCTAATTCAATATCACCATTAAAAACTAATTCTCCATTTGTTATGGTTGCATGAAAATAATTGTCAACGGATGTGTGGCAGCAAAATAGTTCTTGGCTCAACCATACAGTTTATGGGTTGTGAGATGTGTTCCCTGTAGGATTTTACACTGGGTGAGTAGAGTTGTAGAATTGCAGGTCATGGAGGTGTTGTTGTAAATAGTGTGCCAGTTAAAGTCCAATGGAGGTTCTTTAAGATTGCTTCAGACTGTTTATCTGTGGGGATTGATAAGAGCTGTTGTTATAGGCCAGTAGTTTCAAGAAGATTAGAAAAATGAGAAAATAAGAATTTCAGAATAATATATTTTTATAATATAATTATCGTGAATCATTTCCTAGATTCCAGACTTGCTCTAACACTGACCTGACTGATGCAAATGAATCTAAAATAATCCTCACATGCAAGTGAAGAAGAGATCTATGCCTTCTCAAGGACATTTTTTGCTTTATTTATCAGTTCCAGAACTTAAATTCAACCACACACGGTGCCCGTGCAGAGATTTAAAGAAGCTGTCTTGGTGCTGTGGGCTGTTGGATTGAACATTTTTCACACCGTTCGGTAGTGAGAAGGAGCGTGTGCATACTGATTATGTCCAAGCAGGAACAAATTACTCAGCAAAGCCTTTTATTTGAGGTTTAATTGATTTACGCATCAGAACACAAAGTCACATCTGAAAAGCATCTGAAACATGTTTAAATGTGTACAAATACACAATAAAAAAAACAATACAAAGGATAAATATACAGAAACAGCACACAAACACACACACACACACACTGTCAGAAGGTTATATTTCGTTTTTAGCATTTTAAGCAAATATAACAATCTGAGACTCTTAGATTAACTGATTAAAACAAGACACATCACATTTCCTTACAGCGTATAAATCTAGTGCATGAAGACTGCCTGAAAAAAGCAACTGATGGGAGGAAAATGGCAGTGGACTGGCTCCAAAGTATCACCAGAGTCACGCCAACAGATGGCAGCAGTTAAACAGGCAAGGTTGACGATGAACAAGTACACACACACACAGACAAGGACATTCATTCATAAATTCATAAAACAACTCAAGTACATCAGAAGTTTTCCTGAAATGTGATGTGCAAGCCAAACTTTTGAAGTTGTTTTAAGTATGTTTGTGCTGCAGAAGCTTCTGTCCATTGGTGAACAAGAAAACAAAAGTTAAACTACACACGGCTGCACGTGGGCTTGATTCTGGGCCAAATATTACTTTGTGGAGTTTGCATGGTATTCTTAAGCATGGGTTTTCTTCTGGTATACTGGCTTGCCCTGTTTGTGGTGGAAAAATGAGCAGTCATGAGGGTCGGGGGAATGATTGACGTTTGGACTTGCAATAATTCTGCAGCTGGTGGACTGAATGGACGAGTTCCTCCATTTGTGTCTTTCTTTTCGAGGCAGCAAGCGTTCAGAGGATGGTTCCAGCTGCTTCTGAGGTCTGAGACGTTGATCTGCTGATCTTTGACACTGACAGCCTTTCTCTCACAAGCTTCCTCTGGAGAAGCATTTTCATCCGATTCCTGAACTTCTCGCCCACGAAAGCGTAAAGAAAGGGGTTGATGCAGCTGTGCAGCAGAGCCAGACTGTTGGTCACGACCAGAGCCAGATTCACCGCCATCCTCATGCCGCAGTCAAACTTGATCAGCTCAGCCCTCAGCAGCGTGTCCACCACCATGGTGATGTGGTACGGTAGCCAGCACAGGAGAAACGCAACCACCACGGCGATGATGACCCGCATGGCCCGATGCTTCTGGAAACCTCGGGTGTGCAGCAGCCTCGCGACGGTGATGGTGTAGAAGGTTATCATGACAATCAGGGGGACCAGGAAGCCGAAAATGTGTCGGAAACCACGAGTGGCGCGCCGCCACATGGTGGCACTGCCGATGTCAAAGGTCTCGGAGCAGATGATGACTGGTGAGTTGTCCAGCTGGATGGCGTCGTAGAAAAGTGCAGGCAGGGCGAGGATCCAGCCGAAGACCCAGACCGCCACACACAGCAGCCTGCTGCACTTGTGGCGACCCTTCAGGGTCTCGCTGGAGTGCACAATCACAAGGTACCGGTCGATGCTGATACAGGCCAGGAAGATGATGCTTGTGTAGAAGTTGGCCTCGATGACAAGGTTCAAGAATTTGCACATGAAGTCTCCAAAGATCCAACCCCGGATCACAGATACAGCAAAGAAGGGGAGCGTGAGCGCCATCAGACCGTCCGCCACAGTCAGGTGAAACAAGTAGACTTCTGAGGGCGTCAGAGTCTGCGTGCTGGTGCTGATCACCCACCCCACCAGCATGTTTCCCGGGATGGCCAGTAGGAAGATGGCGATGAGGATGACACACAGCGAGAGGGCTGCCGAGGTCTGCAGCGGCTTCAGCTCGCATGACAGCGTCTTTGGATTCATGTTGAGCGGGGCAGTGTAATTCAGGTCGAAGTAGTCATCCTCAAAAGTGTAAATGATCGACATGGCTGTGGAAGGAAGAACCCACAGATTCACTCTGTGACAGAAAAACTGTATTCTGTCATATTATATACATAATTTATCCACATATATATTTGGGCTCTCTCACAACATCCAAACTTTTCCTTCAAGTTTTCACTCATCAATAATTGAGTAGTTTTCGGCACTCACCTCCTGCACGGGGAAGACGGCAACACTCCGCTGGACCCCAGAAGAATCAGTCACCAAAGACTGGCCTCTTTAAAGTTTTCTCAAGTGAAATGACCCAATGTCCGGTTGCCTTTCCCTGTGTGTTAATGCACATACCTGCGTCACTACGGTTGTTGAAACCTTTCTTATTGAAGAAAAGTGTTTTACACAGGGTCTTGCTTTTATTGAAAGGTATTGTTATGTTTATTGTATTATGCACAGACACCTCATAACAGTCGAATGTTACCTGCATCCAACCAATAAATCGGACTTCCAGTTCAGCCATTAAAGTTAATAAAGTGTATATTGGTGCGTTGTTTCAGTATGTCATTGGGAAATCCTCTCAGATGTTTCACAAACCTGCAGGCGTTGTTTGTGACGCCCTCTGCAAGTGACTGAAATGTTCTCACATTTTCTGTTGCAAAAGCCTTGTTTTATTCCACTGTGTGTTATTCCTTCTCACTCTGACTCTGCCAAGAAGCAGGTCGATGCTCATTTGAAATATTTGCAATGACTTCTTGTTGTTTCCGTGATTTGGGGGAGAATTTATTGGCAGAGAAGGGGAGTGACAAACATCACAGAGCCCACACAGAAAAATTATGATAACCACATGTTTGTAATGACAGGGGACCAGGCTGCCCCTCCTACAGTTGCTCTTTAAGTGAGCAAAAATGTCCATCCTGACACAAAAGAATATTTCTTCCACCTCCTCTTTGCATGCAAAGTTCAATGGAGTCATGTTTGGAAAGGTGAGGCGTCTTACAATCGCGTTGCTGACAGCCGTCATGGCGACATAAAGTCTCCACAACACTAAATGACAGCATTGTTACGTTAGCAGGCTTCATGGAGAGGCATGACAGTTCTCCAACAAGAGGAGCCAGTTTCTAGCTTCTGGTTACTTTGGTGAACAAAGTTTAGATCACGGGTGTTGAGCTTAGGGTTAGAATGTTTAGTATGCCAAAGTAACATTTTTATCGCCCGTGTCAGTTGATGCAATGAATGTGATTCTTTAAAAAAAAACAAAAAAATGTTTTGCAATTTTGCTTGGTAAAAGCCCTCACTTCATTTCCAGTACAGATACTCACTGGGCAGCGGTTCTTCATTTTCAAGCACATTACTGCATCTAAACAATTGTTTAGATGTATTTTTCCCAGGAAGCCTGACCTGGCTAAACCAGATCTGTGTGCTCTGTTTGCCAGCTGCTGTACAACTCCCCCATCTCTTGTTTGCTCCTTAGGCAGAAACTGCACATTTTCCAGCAAAATATCAGGTTGTAAGCACAATAAAACCTCCAGCTATGAGTGGAATTCTCTTTACTTTTGGTGTTTGTCTGTAGTCATACATTTCTTCTCTTTCATTAACACATTTTATGAGTTTCACAGCTGCACACACTGACGATCAACCTTTTCTGTAAGAGTTTAGTCATTTACTTTACATGAAATCAGTGATGGTTCATTTGTCTTGCCGGTAAGCATGATTACAAATCTATCACTAAAATGTATTGTTGTAACAGTTCCACTTTGAGAACTCAACAAAACAGTTTTTAAATTAATGCAGAGGCTGCAACAATGTTCAACATCAAGGTAAACATGAATGAACAGAAATGAATATGTTTACCCTATGAGTACAATATTCAAAGTGGTTTTGTTGAGTGAGTCATTGAAAAAACAAATAATACTATTGCAGAAAGGGTCAGTCCTCCCATCTATTCCTCCTCCATTCACACACAGACACAAGTAGTTTCGGTTTCACATACATGAACTTTTCAGATACAAGAATTTTGTTTGCAGTGCTAAAAGCATTTTTACAAGTTGACGACACAAAGTAATCGGTGTTATCTAAAGTACACAAAGCAGGCAGGTGCAAAGGAAGATGATAGGCAATGAGCCGCAAACCTGTGACTGACAACATCTATGAAATGTCCCAGTGATAACAGTTGAAGGCATGTCATTGTATGATAACAATGAAAGAGTGTTAGGGAAACCCCCCCCCCCCCCCCCCCCCCACCCAAATTATTATTTTTTAAATTCTGACTTTAAAGTCAAGATTTAAAGTCAGACATCTGTGAATAGAATAGAATAGAATAGAATAGAATAGACATATTTTATTAATCCCCGAGGGAAATTCTTGTGACATAATCCCACACAGAAAAGAACACAGAATAAATAGTATAGAAGTTAAAATATCAATATGGCAGAATAAAGTTAAATATTAATCACAATTATATCTATAAAGTCTGAATTCTGGTTTTACAGTTACCATTGGGGGGAAATCACTTTTTAGGTGGCCCTAAATACAGAAAACAGAGGGGGGGGGGGGGGGGGGGGGGGCAGTGACGTGTAGTTTCATATATTTTATTTTATACCTGAAAATGTGCACTGAGGAGCTCTCTCAGTGGCAGACTGAGACACCCTCAGTGCAGGACGGAGCGTTACCGCAAGTCCTTCATCCCCACTGCTGTTAGACTGTACAACAAGACTGTGTAGAAACAGCAACAGTATGTGCAACAACACCTACATCTAGGACACTTTATCTAAGTCACTTAATTTTTTTTTTTTATTGTATAAGATACCTCTATTCTACAAACTGTTTGCACTTTCCTTATTCTACTAACTGTTTGCACCTTCCTCTCCTTTCCTCATGAGTGTCCTCAAGAGCTGAATGTTACAAGTAAATTTCTCCACTGTGATATCAATAAAGGCATATCTTATCTTATCTTATCTTATCTTATCTTATAACACAAAAATATATAATTTATAAATGAAACAAGGAGCGTGCCAATTTACATAAAATACCTTATTCTTTTTATTTACCAGCTTAGTTAATACTGATTGATACTGTAGCGAATGCTCATTTCTTTGTCTCAGTGCAGTTTCTCTAATTATAAATTGCGTAAAAACGGGTTTATTACAGGCAATCATTTAGCCACCCCGGGGTCCTGAGAGTGAAATACGCGGAAGGGCCGGGCGGAAGTGGCTTCGCCGGAAGCGAAGGGAGGAACAATTTTTTTTTTTGCAGATTTTGACACAAAGAGGTTAAATCTCACCCAAACAGCCCGGCTCAGCCCCCCTTTTCCTCGACACCGGTGTCCGCCACGATGATCCTGCTAGAAATCAATAACCGCATCATAGAGGAGACGCTGTCGTTGAAGTTTGACGGCGCATCCAACGGGTGAGACATTATCGTTACACCTGGCTAACGCTGCTAACGGCTAGCTTCCCATTTTGCTGCATTTATCGATGATCAACGCTCACAAGGTGCTCCAGATTTAGTTAGACCGTTCAGAAAGATGGAAGGTGGCGGGTAAATGCAAGTAAAAAGAGCTCTTAGGCTTGTGGCGGCCGGTCCGCCTGAGATTGGGGTGTGTCTGTGCGGTTAGTGTAATGTCCAAAAGTGTAACCCCGATCAATTAGACCCCCCCAACAGGGCTCCTGCCTGCTGTCATTTCGAGTGAATTAACAGTACATTTCACAGAGATCTGCTACAGTTGGACTGAAAATGAAACTTTTTCGTCTATTTCTTCAATAAAATGTTCTTTATTGACCCCACAAAGCTCAACACAGTCCGCTTCCGCATTCCTGCGTTCAGGCTGTGTCAAGCCTGCTCCCGGGAGCTGTGCCGACTGGACAAGTCCCTGCAGCATCCCACTGCGAAATGTTCACATTTTACTGTGTGTGCACCCACCTCTGTATACTACACTACTCTTGTAAAATACGTTTGATCGTGTGGGAATTTACACATTAAAAAACACGGACAAAAAGTGATTTATATAAAGAACCAGCAGCTTCTCACAGTCATTTATATACAGTGCTCTTCTATTGAGGTACAAAATAACCTCAGTGAGGTCTTATCCATGTTCCATGTCCATGGACAATTACAATTTATTATGAGTCAACACTGTACTGCATATTGCACATTTAAAGGGTATATTGTTTATTTACTGTGTGCATAATTGACAATAAAGTTCACTTTGACTTTGACCTGTTAATACTACAACCCAAATAATGAGCAACATCATAATGTTTTTTATTCTATCTACATGATTGACCCTCCAATTCGGGTCTGAGTTGTTAAAAAAATAAGCAGCAGGAACAATGAATATTTGACTTGGAAGTGATTATTTGACAAACAAGCTGAGCTGTACAATAACATATAATTTTGAACATCTCTTAACACATGGTGTCCCTCCTCATTTCTTCCAGAACCAAACCAGAGGCCGTCGACGTGACGTTTGCAGGTGAGAATCTTCTATTACCCCTTTCCGTGCGCTGTCTGCTCTCAGAGGCATTGCAGCTCTGAGTTAGTTCAGTTTGAAGCGTGTCCAAGCTCGGACGTTGTTGTTTTCCTCTGCAGACTTTGATGGCGTCCTGTATCACATCTCCAACCCCAACGGGGACAAGACCAAAGTGATGGTCAGCATCTCCCTCAAGTTCTACAAGGAGCTGCAGGAGCATGGCGCTGATGAGGTAAATACACTGAGATGATGGTCTCATCACTGAGGTTTTTGTTTTCAACTATAAAATGCTGTTTTCCCGATAGATTCTTTCATTTACTGCTGATTTAAAAGATGGAAATGTCTGTCAGGCCTTGTAGGTTTTCGTGACGAAACCATGACGTGAACCTTTGACCGTTTTGACACAAACATACCCTGCTACCACAATGACAACATCGAGAGCAGGGACACCAGATTTGTGTCAATCAGAGGGGAAAATAAGTATTAGAATGAGGTTATTATTACACGCACCGTCACTACCATGTAAGGAAGAAAGCAACTGCTGGGGCCTCTGCTTGAAACAGGAAGTGAGTTTGTGTGACTCGGTCCAGGCAAGGAAGCTGCGGTGAATGAATGGCGTGGCTGAACGCCAGCAACTTCCCCTCCCGGATCTCCGAGAGCTGCAGAGCGACAGGATGAGTGAGGGCTTCCTCGGTCGGTTCTCCCTCCGACGGGTTTGATTTTTCTCCCATTTGAGTGAGAGAAGAAGGAACTTGTGGAGTGGCATTGTTGACTCACACGAGCATGGTTTGCATATTGCTCACTTCATGCCGCAGTGACAGGTATCCATTACACGCGGGCCCCCCCAACAATTACCTCAAGAAGACACACACACACCTCCTTCCTGCCCCTGTATAAAGCGTTTATTGTGCAACGTTTGTTTACCCGACTGCTGATAGTGGTGTTGACTTTTCTCTGCATGGTCTCAGAGGATTCCCACCGGCAGCCACAATCACTGAAGTGTGACTCATTCGCCCAATTCTCAATCTCTTCCCCCCTCTACTCAGTTTTAGCAGCATTAAAGAGCCATTCTCACCAAGTGTAAAGAAGTTTGATACAAATAAAGATCATGTTTTTCATTTCAGCTACTCAAGAGGGTCTATGCGAATTTCCTGGTTTCCACAGAAGCCGGTAAGTGATTCTCCCTCATTTTGTTTTAACAGCAGCGCCGTCATTTACCTACTGGAAATTGTGAATTCGCTGACACCAGATGCGCTTTAATCTGCAGTAGTTTCCTGGTACTGACTGAAATAGGCAAGAACAACAAGGAAAGAAAAATGCCTATGTGCTCACATTACTGTTTTTCTACATTAAAACAAGACATGTGATGTCGGCAGAAAAAAAGTGCGTGAAAGTAGTAACTCGACTCTGCTCAGAAACGGTTGCGGTGCTGCTATTTTTTTTATTAAAATTTTTTCGTATTCTGGCATGACTTTCATCTGCTGCTGAAAGTTCCGTCAACATACTGATGAGCAGGAATTCCCATGAACCTGTGTGTTGCCCGACAGGCTACAATGTCTCCCTCCTCTACGACCTGGACTCGCTGCCCACCAATAAAGACGAGGTCGTCCACCAAGCCGGGATGCTGAAGAGGAACTGCTTCGCCTCGGTGTTCGAGAAGTACTTCAAGTTCCAGGAGGAGGGCAAAGAGGGCGAGCAGAGGGCCGTGGTGCACTACAGAGACGACGAGTCCATGTAGGTGAAAACATGTCGCTGCAGGTTCTTGTTTGGGGGGGATTTGGGATCTCGGGCTCCTCTTGTCAAGGTAATCCTGGCGTCTCTGAGGGTCTTACACTGACTGACATGTCGTCTCAGGTATGTGGAGGCCAAGAAGGACAGAGTGACGGTTGTGTTCAGCACGGTGTTCAAAGATGACGACGACGTCATCATCGGGAAAGTCTTCATGCAGGTGTGTGAGGACACTCGAGGGGGAGGGGATGCACACGCAAACTGCATGATTTTCTTTTTTTCTTTTAACCAAATCCTGGCGCAGCATGGGTGAATAAATCTGCGTTTCCTCGCACAGGAATTCAAAGAGGGCCGGAGAGCCAGCCACACGGCTCCCCAGGTGCTGTTCAGCCACAGGGAGCCTCCTCTGGAGCTGAAGGACACGGACGCCGCGGTGGGGGACAACATCGGATACATCACCTTCGGTCAGTACCGAGCTTCGCCCCTCCCTCGGTGGGAATGGCGACCCCATCTGACCGCCATGATGTTCTCTGCTTCTTTCAGTCCTGTTCCCTCGCCACACCAACGCCAATGCCAGAGACAACACCATCAACCTCATCCACACCTTCAGGGACTACCTGCACTACCACATAAAGTGCTCCAAGGTGAGTCGTAAGCGTTTGCCTCATCTCTGGATGCACTTTGACGGTCACGGCGGCGACGGGAAAACGGGTCTGTCCAACTCAGTCGACTGTAATTACAAGCCACGGCCGGGCCATAAAGTCTTCCCCTGTAATCGTGCGTTCCGTCGTTTTACCTTCTCTGCAGTAGAAAGTCCAGGTGAGATCAAACACAGGCCGTACCTGAGGAGGCCCGGCTCTCACTCATCTTACAGGTTTTCGGGGCAGCGCGTTCACAAGAAGGAAACATGACTCGCATTTCACAGACAATGATGGATGCTCACAGCAGGGGGGAGGAGGGAAAATATTTTAACATTCCTTTGAGGCTAATTTCTAGATAAAGTGATCAGCGTTTGGCACGCCATCTCCTCATTCATGCGTTTTTTTGTGTGTTTTTTTTCTTGTTCCTCCCACAGGCCTACATTCACACACGTATGAGGGCCAAGACATCTGATTTCCTCAAGGTGCTGAACCGCGCTCGGCCCGACGCTGAGAAGAAGGAGATGAAAACCATCTCGTGAGTGCTCGCCGGTTTCACGCTCTTTACAGCCGTGTTGTTGGGTTTTCAGCTCTGTGAGGAGCTACTGGCTCTGGTTAATATGCATCTGAAATAATAAGAGGTTGTTTTGCCTTCCAGCGTCGAGGCAGAAAAACAGAAAGGTCGTTGACATATTTCTAAAAATCCGTTTCCTTCCATGTCTGCAGTGGAAAAACCTTCTCCCGCTGAGGCTGGCCTCCACCTGAATGATTCAAGCCCCGCCCCTCCCTCCCGGCCCCGACCCCCGTGGACACGCCCAAACGCACCCAAACAAGACTCAGACCGGACAGGACTCCAGGACCCCTGGAGACGCCTCGGCCCAGCCTCCCAGACACGTGTCCACACTTTATGTTGATGTTGTTTTGGGATGAATAATAATAATGTCAGCCAAGGAAAGCCACGGCTCACCATCAGTGTGGGGGAAACAAACGGCATTCCTTGCTTTGCATAGTTGGAGAGAATTATTAGCCCTATATAAATATATATATGGAAGAAAAAAAAAAAGAAGAAATTTTTGATACGATATCTTTTACTCCATTTGGTACTCTTGCTTGCCCCTCAGCATACAGAATCCAGATTACTGGATGACTTCAGTTTTCCTCCCTGCTCCTCTGTGCTGTCACGTTGTCTGTACCATCTGAAAAAAGAAATAATAAATCACTCTTTAAAAAGTTGTTGTGGTCTCTGGGTTTTAAAGGTTTTCAGGCATTTTCTGCTTAATCGATGGCAGAATATCCTGTGAGTATGTTTGGGGGGGGAAAGCCTGGAATTAAGTACTTTAGCTCAATTAAATCATGTTTTAGAAATGTTAAACTTATATTAGCACTTCAAAAATGTATAAGGTTTTGTTAAACATTTGTACTGTAGAATTTTGGCTTTTGAGTGATTTTTTTATGCATGTCTAAAAAAATTAGTTTCCCACATTGGGCTGTGCTGTATAAAAAGATGCTGAAATGGGAATGTTTTTAACCCTTTATGTGGCAAAAACTCATTTTTAAAAGTGTCACACAATCCAAATCATATAATTCACGTTTGGCTTTGAAATTTCCCAACTGATCATGTAGTCTGTCACCAGGACAGTCGAGGGTGCTGCACAATGCATTGATGGAGCGTTTGTTTGACATTTGTAGACGTGCATCTGTTTGAAAGTCTCTTCGACTTTGTATGAAGGTGAATTAATTGACAGTGAGTCAGACTTTCCCTTCAGAAACCATGACATCTTTATTCAAGCAGAATCAGAGGAAAACACACCTGAGCAGAGAGTTTATAGCAACAGTGAGACAGATTAAAATCCAATTAAGCTTTGGCTTCTTCGGCCTCGTTCTTGGCCTTTTCATCTTCAGAGGAGGAGGAGGAGGAAGAGGAGGAGGAGGAGGAAGAGGAGGAGGAGGAGGAAGATGAGGAGGAGGATGAGGATGAATCTTTAGATTTGGACTTGTTTTTCTTCTTTTTGGCAGCCGCCTTCTTCACGTCTCCAGCAGACTCTTCTTTGGGGGCTTCAGGTGGAGCAGATTTGCTCGCAGGGGCACGGTTGACAGTGACGGGGGCTTCTTCATCCTGCTGAGTCGGCACCTTCTCGTCAGGCTTTTGCTGGCCTGCACACAGAAACGCGGAGAATGCTTGAAAAGAAATGAGTGGAGCATCATTTCGGAACTTGTTTCTCCTTCCTGATTTTGTCAGAGGAAAGCTGAATCCAGAGGTGTTAAACACATGCAGGTGCGACAAACCTGAGGAATAGTTTGGAAAATACACTTATTTGCTTTCATTGTTCACAGCCAATTTCCTACATTGTTGTATAGATTAGAAGCTAGAAAGCCAACAAACGTCTTCTCAAATCTATTCCTGCAACCAGATGTGATGTGAGGGTTAGCGTAGCATTGCAAACTGTGCAGCTCAACGCCATCAGATGTGATGCTCAATCAAACAGTGATGTTAACTTGTTCATCTCATTGCAGTTTTTAATTTTATTTTCCCCTGCCAGGTCCAAACTTACCATTATGCAGAGCATCCTCTAAAGCAAGCTCCGGGCTGTCGGGGAAGAGAAGCATAAATGATTCTAACTAACTTGCTGTCGCTTGAGAAATATGATCCTTCAGATGATCCCAGATGTGTCTGGTCCTTTGTGAGGCTATCAAACATAAGGGATCAGGTTTCTGACGGCGTCTTCCGGCCTCCTCACCTCTCCGTGTCGCTGGTCATGCCGTACATCAGCTGCTGGTAGTTGTTGATCTCGGCCTCCAGCTTCATCTTGACGCACAGCAGGTTATTGTTGTTCTCGGCCTGCTGCTCCACCTGGGCCCTCACCTCCTGGAGCTCCCCCTCCAGCCCCACGATCACCTGGTGGAGCGGGGCCATCCGCTGGCCGTATTCCACCTTGGTGATGCGCAGAGTTTCCTCCAGGTTGCGGAGCTGATGGGGGGGGGGGGGGGGGGGGGAAACGACACGCGTGATAGATCTCTTGGTGTTTGTCTATTTTGCAAGGCGATGTCCAGGTGGCTCCAGCAGACCTGCGAGGCACTTTGTTTGTGGTTTAAAGCTGGTTCACGGTGTAATGACAGGGCAGTGAGGAATGTATGGTGGGACAAAACAGCCCCAGATGGCGCTTATTGCTCCTCCAGTGTTTGGTGGAGGTCTGACTGAATATCTGATCACTTGGATTTACAGAAAACGAGTTTAAATCAAAGGTTTCTTGTGTGTTTACCATGCTGAGGAGGGTCTGAATCTGGATTTCCAGAGTTGTCTTCTCTCTCAGCAGATCCTTCAGCTCAGTCTTTCCAGACTGCAGAGCCTCCACGTTCTGGGCCTCCTCCACCTTGATGTATTCAAACTGAAGGAGGCAGAAAGAGTGTATTAAACAATGAGGTAGAGAGAAGTTCAACCCAGACCTGAGGGTCAAGCAGGTACCTTGCTTTTGTACCAGTTGTCGGTCTCCTTCAGGTTCTTCTCTGCAAGTTTGTCATACTGAGTGCGGACCTTGTTGAGGGACTCGGCCAGGTTGGAGTCTGGAGACTCGATCTCCACCGTCACCTCGGAGTCCTTGATCTTCTCACGCAGAGCATCCACCTCCTGCAGGAGCCACAGACACAAGTTCACCTCATGTACATGTTATTGAAGGACCTTCTCTGGTGCTTGTCTGCAGACTCACCTCCTTGTGCTCCTGCTCCAGGCGAGCGATCTCGTCCTTCACCAGGTCAGTCTCCTTCTGCTTCTGCTCGCAGTTCAGCTTGGTGTCTCTGATGACCTTCTTCAGGTCCTCCAAGTCTTTCTCTAACTCCTTGCGCGCTCTGGTCTCATTGTCCAGCCTGCAAACAGAGAAACACAGAACCATGAATACTCCCTGATTACATTCAGATTGTTCTTTTTCCATGCATACAAATTGAAACTCACTTGTCCTTAAAGTCCTCATTTGCCATTTTAGTGTTGTCAGTCAGAAGCAGCAGCTTTGCATTGTCCATGGTGATATCTTTGATCTGGAGCAATGATTTAAAATTCACAGTTCAGCAAAAGAAAATAAGAAATTAAGAATAAAATTAAATATTGTTATAAAAAATTTATTTAATTTCATGCCATACTCCCAGATGCCATGCTCACCTGCTTCTTGAGCTCCTCCAGAGGTTTCTGCGTCTCCTCCCAGTCGCGTCCCTCGGGGGCTTTCCTCTTGGCCAGGATGTCATCGATCTGCTTCTGTAGGTCTTGGTTCTCCCCTTGCAGCTGCTTCACTCGGTCCAAGAAGCCGGACAAGCGATCGTTCAGGCCGCGGAGCGTCTGCTTATCGTCCGCAGGTGCGATGGGCGCGGCGGGAGCGGTGGGCGCGGCGGGCGCGGCGGGCGCGGCGGGCGCGGCGGCCTGAGACGCCGGCGCGGAGTCTCTCTCCGTCTCGTTACGCAGCACATTACGCAGCCCTTCCAGGCTCGCCACCGAGGCTCTGGAGCCTCTTCCCCCGGCCCCACCGAACACGCTGGCGGCTTTCTGAGAGGGCATGTCGGCTGCTGGACGAGAGCTGAAGGAGCGCACAAACACACCTGCTGGGCAGGGTGCAGGTTGGATTTATACCCGCTTTTTACGCACGATTCCGCCCCCGGACCTGGCCATTGGCTCCCGATGTCCACCACCCCTGGATTAACTGGTTCAGAGTGAAAATTCAGGTTTTTAATGTTGACATTAGTTCATTTTTCCCTGGAATTGAGAGGCCGGCCCGCTGGGATTGGACGTGCGCAGATTCTCGGGGAGGTGATGGGTGGTACCTGGCCACCTTAAAAGCAGGTGATCCGGAGGGGAATTCACACCTTCAGCATCCATCCGCACCTCGAGATGTCCAAGGACTTCAGCAGCCAGTCCTACACCCCCGGAGGGTCGGGCCCGACCAAGAGCTCCCCCATCTCCAGGGTGGACTCATCGGGCAAATCCAGAGAGAAGGACGACATGGTCGGGCTCAACAACAAGTTCGTCCAGCTCATCGACAAGGTCTCTATTTATTAAATATTATCACCATTTCTACGGAAGACCTTTTCCAATGCATTTGTGTATTTGTGATAAGAACTCATATTATTGATTTGCATTAATTAACGGATAAATACAACATAAAAGACAAAATGACTGTTTGTTCGAGACAGAAACATTTACTATGATAAAGAAAAAAAAATCACAATATATATAAACAAAGCTGAATCTGTGCTTTTTAATTATCTGCTCATAAAGTTAAATTTGCATCAACGTATTGGACAACTGATCAACGGTGTCTGTTTATATTGAAATTATTTTTTTATCTTGATATATTTGCATTCTTCTCTTTTTTAATGTGATTTTCGATATTTACACATGAATTCAACTGTTTTGTTTTTTTGTTTATTTGCGATTGTATGAACTAATAGGATTGAAAGAAAGCAACTCTTGTCAATAAGGATAATTAAATTATTTCACATGACATAATCAATGAACAAAGCTGAATTCATAAATCAACATGAGAAACGGAGCAGAGTTTATAGAAGCGGTTTCTTTCAGCATGACTGTGATTCTGTGACCTGAGGCCATGAAAAGTGTCTCCTGCGCAGCTTGTCTTTGCGCTGAGATAGACAGGCGCACATGTATGGGGCCACCTACTGGCAAACTGTAACGTTTGCCTGAAATCATCACCAGAAATTCCAGGACTTCAGATGTACTGCTATTTAAACTGGTAAATTACAGTTAGTCTATAGAAAAGAAAAATATTCCTGAACTTCAAGCATCAAAATTTGTCTCCAATTCAGGTGAAACACTTGGAGGACGAGAAGAAAAAGCTGGACACCAAACTGAAGATCCTGAAGGAGCAGGAGGACTACAAGGGCAAGGTGGATGAGGTGGTGCGGCACGTGGAGAACGAGCTGGAGCAGCAGGTCGAGAGTTTGTTCCGCGACCAGGAGAAGCTGAAGGACGAGCTGCTCAAGAACCAGGAGGAGGTGGAGGACACCAAGAAGAGGTGGGCGAGTCACCGCCGGGCAGCCTGGATCTGGTTGGCTCAGTCATAAGCACATGTTTATCTGGTTTCAGGTATGAGGATGAGCTGAACAGGAAGGCTGACCTGGAGAATGAGTTTGTAGTCACCAAAAAGGTACACCTATGCATGTAAAAAAACAAAACTATCTCATGTGTTATGTGTTATAGTATTTCCTTACTGCAGTCTCTTAAATGTTTACTGTGTGGATCAGGATGTGGACGAAGGCCACCTGACGGCTGTGGATCTGGCTCTGGAGCTGGAGGACCTGATGGGAAAGCTGGACTTCCTTCGCGTTGGCTATGATGAGGTACGATAAATATAATCAGCACAAAGACGATTGTTTCAAACGACGACCGATAACTGTTGCGTGCACGACCGGCACCCCTGCAGGAGATCAAGGAGCTGGAGTCACAGGTCCAGAATGAGACGGTGGTCATACGGAACCCCAGCAAACGGTCTCTGGACATGGACGAGGTCATCCAAGCTGTGAAGAATCAGTACACCAACATGGCGTCGCGCACCAGGGAGGAGGCAGAGCAGTGGAACCAGAGAAAAGTAAGAAGAATAACAGTCAATCTGAACCACCTCAGCACATTTTACAGGCTTGTTTCAGGTGTCTGCTGCCTCTCTTCTCACATCCAGATAGATGCAATGGTCCTGACTGCCGGGCAGCGTGAGCAGGAGGTGCGTGACGTGAGAAGGGAGATCTCCGATCTGGTTCGCCTCATCCAGAGGCTCAACGGAGACCTGGACGCCCTCAGAAGGAAGGTCAGCATCGTTCAGACGCACACAGGTGGTCTGCACACTTGCTGGATCCTAACGGCCGTCCGACCGTCTCTTAGGAAGAGTCCTTGAAGAAGGAAATAGACGACGTCCAACAAGAAAGCGACAGAAACCTGGACAGCGCGCGGCAGCACATCGCCCAGCTGGAGGAGGCTCTGAGGCGGGCCAAGCAGGACCTGGCAGGACAGATCCGCGAACACCAGGAGCTGCTGAACCTCAAGCTCGCCCTGGACATCGAGATCGCCACCTATCGCAAGCTGCTGGAGGGCGAGGAGAGGAGGTGAGCCAGCAGAGGGCTTTGTGTGTGTGAGGATCCTGTTGGATGTCTGTTGTCCTGAACCAAAGCTCATTCTTACGTGTCTCTCTGCTTTGTCTCTGTGAAGAATGAACGACCTCATGCGCAACTCAGGTGAGGACCACCTCCTCTTCAGTCGTAAAGATTGTACTTGCATGCTATTTCCGGTTAGTGTTGCATGTTTTTGCCATAATGCCTCTAATTGTATACAAATATACACATTATGCAGTACTTCAGTGGAAATAGAGATAAAGAGGTTGAGAGTTACACAATCAAGTTTGTCTAAATATATAAAAAAAACACTACCTGACACACAGATCAGAATTCTCTTGCTTGCTTTGTGTTCTTCGTCCCACTAAAACCAAACCTCTCTTTCGCTCAGATATCTAAAAAAACAAACCAACCAATCCAAGTCCTTACTTGCACTTAGACGTTCAGCTGCCCTCCAAACGTCCCCCGCCAGAGAAGCCACAGGAACCCGTAGAACCCGCCGCCGTCAAGCCCGAGTCCCTCGCCACCAAGAAGCGCCTGCTGATCCGGGTGGAGGTGGAAGCAGGCCGAGTTGTGTCCGAGAGCTCCCACTATACCGACTGGCAGGACTAACTCAGACTTGCACAGCAGTACGCCCTCAAATATGTGAACACAAATCTATTTCAAATTGACTGTGAGATCGTCCTGGTGAACTAAATGTATGTTTGTGTGTTCTCTGGTGGAGTACACCGCTTCAGGGCAGCTTGAATGTTTTCCCTCAACTCGTGCGTGAGCTTGGTTTGTTTAAGACCACCAGTGTTTTCTTATCTCTGTTTGTACTCGTCACGACTCTTGACAGTGTTCCACATTTTATTTCTTCCTTTCTTCCTTGCCGCTACCTCTTCCCAAGCAGAAAGCAGAAAACCGCCTCTTTCACGCTGCAGAAGTTTCTTCATCGTGTGGGACATGAAACACAGAACTTGTCTGACTCACAAGAGAGAAAGGATGAAATGTGTGTTTGGAAGAGTGAAAATTGCAAAGTTTTCTCATCACATATCCAGACTTCTGTACCTCAAATACACCCACATCAGTTGTATTTTCAATTCTTAATAAAGAAAACAACACGACTAGTTATGACAGCTGTCTTTCTTTTCCCTTAAACACGAGAGTAAGTTCACTGTCGATATCATGAAACTGTGCAGATTCAGTCGGCGTGGGTGAAAATATCTGAGGCCGTGTCGTTGATAGGGGAAGTCATTAGCGGATTAGCCGGAGCCTGATAGTCTCATGTTGTTCCTTCCCCTCATCCTCCTCTCCCGATTGCCTCCTGTCTTCCTGGGGCATGAGTACATGACACCGGTGTGGAAAACACGTCGTCACGAGTGACCCGAGGATGTTGTCCAGCTCTCCTCATGTTCCGACAGCTCAGAACTCATTTGCTCTTTTAATTAGATTCACGTCTGCGCCATCTCGGCCGTCTGTCTCTTCTCCACCCACATGAAAGCACGTCTGGATCGGGAGGCGGCGAACACCACGAGCTCCATGTTCAGCAACCTCACATTAAGAGTGAAACACGACAGAATAATAGAAACATAAACATCACAAGAGCGACCAGACATCAACAATTACCTCAAGATAAGTGTGTTTAATTTGCTTCCAGGCTACTCGCAGGACGTTGTTTACGACAATTAATTGAATTAAAACAGCCGGCTTTTTCGATTTGTACCGTTTAATGGAGTTAGTGATTTGAACTGGTTGTTCTTGCAGACACAACTGCACTTAAGTAGAGTTTTACGTTGAATAATAATATTCAATGATAAATATCTGGAATTTTCCTGAACAACCGGTTCATATAAATTGTGTTGAAGATGATTATAAAAGTGGATCATGTATAAATAAAATGTAAAGATCATTTTAACTTTTTGTTGTGCTTGTACTTTTTGCTGCCTTTCACTGTATTCATAGAACCTGCTAAAACAAGATCCTAATAATGTTATAGATTGCATAGAGTTGCACTCAAAAAGGACATTCTGAAACATTAATGTTGGTTAAACAACAGGTGGAATTTATTTCCAAGAAAAATTTGGTACACAAGTTGCCTCAGAATTCACTCAAAAGTCATTTTCTCCTTTCACACAATGTTTCTTCATGATAGACTTCCTGCAGAATGATTGTCACAGATACTTCAATTTCCCAGTGTTTCTTTCAGACTGCAACCTCCCCTGATCTCTGCGTCTGCTGCCTCCATCTGTCTCCAAGTTTCTGCAGGAGTTTGTTTGCAGGTTCTGTGTACTGCTTGTTGGCCAGTCCCAGCACCAGCGGCACCACAGCCATGCTCCCAATCCCAGTGCAGGACAGCACGATGTGCGTGGTGGAGCTCCACTTGGTCTCAGAGATCAGGAACGCGATGCAGGCGTGCATGTAAATGATGTACGGCACCCAGCAGGCCAGGAAAGTTAGCGACACCGCCACCACGCACCGGGTGTACCGCAGGTTCAGCCTCTGCTCCCGGTCCGAGGCCTGGTTCCCACGCTCCACGGAGCGGTGGAGGCGGCAAATGTTCTTCAGCTGGCCTCTGGTGATCCACAAAACACGACCCGTCATGCCGGCGATGGCTACGATGGCGGGTAAAACCAGTCCGTACACCTCCAAATAGATGAAAGCGTTGGGGAAGACCCGTCTGTACGAGCAGCAGGCGGTACTGTTTGTGGAACAGTTTGAAAGTGCTGCTAAACTTTGGTGACTTTCACAGCAGTCGTCCCAGTCTGGGCCCGTCCAGTTATTCCACCCGAACGCAGGCAGAGACGCAAAAACGAGCGGCGGCGCCCACACCACGAGCAGCGCCAAAGGAAAACTGCGATGCATCCACAAGTTGTTGTAGTGCAGGGCGTAGACGATGCAAATGAAGCGTTCATAGTGAACCATCACCAGGTTGAAGAGGAACGCCAAGAAGAGGAAATTTGGGAAGACGTGGACGACCAGACAGGCGCTAAAACTCAGCTGTCGGTTCAGGCCCATCAAGGGAATGAAGGGCAGTGCCACGCCCGTGCACAGATCGGCCACCAAGAGGCTGAGGAAGAAGTAGTTGGGCGTGTTGTGGAGTTGTCGGTTCCAGGAGATGCCCAAGATGATGATGAGGTTGGCCAGGATGATGGAGGTCGACAGTGGCACGGTGATGACATAGATGAGGTGCTCTCCAGAGAGCAGGGCGTAGGAATCGTTGTAGTCCATCACAGTGGGAATGTGCACTCTTCTTCACAATTTTAGCTCATCTCTCGTTTCATCAGATGCCCTGCAGAGGAAGACAAATAGTAATTATGCAGGGGCAGAGTATACGAAACGCCCTGTGATTCTCATTTGTCCAGGCAGGAGGCATCAGTTTATAATAACCTTTAGCCTATATAAGGCTTCTAGGCTTTTTATCTAACTAACTTAGCAAAACAGATCCAGGATCAGCTATATATCAGGTCCGCTTATTGAGTTCCTTCATTGGATGTAGTTGGAAACGTTTTGCAAATAGTAGTGTAGTAGTGACTGTCATATTTTTTTTTTATAGGAAAAGGTACTAAGGAGAGCATGTGTATGCTGAACACAAGAGGCCCTACAACAGAACCTTGAGGAACTCCAAAGTACATTTTGTTTCCCTGTTCAGTTTGAAATGACTCACTGATATAAATCTTTACAAGATTTATTTTACTACTTCTGTCATATGTCGATCAAATTCCAACAATCAACCAGGCGCATGGCTTCATTTTCTTTCAGCAACTGAAAATAGCTATAGCAAATTCACTACTTGTGTTCTACAGTTGCTTTAGTTCAATGTATGGGTCAGAAAAAACAGTGGGGACACATGAAAAAGTTTTGTTATCTATGTAAACATGGTAAGTAAAGGGGAGTGTGTATATTCTGAAGAGGATAAATCCACGGATAGAGCCTTGAGGAAGTCCACAGGTCTTTTGTGGCACCATAGAGATCAGCTGACTGAATGATTGTTAAAATCCTAAAAAGGAATCTGATCAGAAATATTCATGAAACGAGGTCTGCTCTCTTACTTTCCAAGTCTCAAGTATTCATGGTGCCCTAATTTCTGAAACATTCTCAAAGACTCAGTTCAAGAGTCACTTCAAGTGTTCAGTGAAAGTAAGATATCAAAGTGATTTATTCTGGTGGCTTGATGAGGAATGTTGAGAAGGAGGAGATCAGCATCAAGCTCTGAGAAGAATTATGAACTAGAATGAACGGAAACAGCAACATTAAAGACAAATATATATGAGCAGCAGATTAAGGTCATTAATAATGAAGTCAAAACATTCAGATTGTTTGTATATCCATGTCTATATATATCTTTTTTATCTTTCAGTCCTGCTTGATGAAGAAAATGATAAACCGCCGTAGTGAAAGCCGTTCAACAACCATTTGTCTTCCCGTCGTCTCACTTTAATGGATGTTCGGTTGCGGTTGTTCAATAATTTACCAGCAGGGACTCTGGAATGACCGCCGCCTTTGTGTTTTTGAAAATGATACATGCACTGGGATTAATTTGTCACAGGTTATAGTCTCACAGTGAACTGCAATAAACGACACCTACTGCACAGACTTTTGTGTCTATACGCTTTATGATCCAACTTCATTATGTTGACCTGGTTATGTGAGTGTGCGCTTCATAGCAATATCTTCCTACTGTGCGCCGCTTAATAAACATTTGAGCACAAAACACTTTGAGGACATGATTGAGAGCACATTAGTATTTCTGGCCTTTTTATACATGTGCTGAGCACACATCAGCTCACAAGCTCAATGAAGGGAGTTTTATGGCATCAAAGTCCTGGTCCAGTTTCAACAAACGCTGTTTTGAAAGGCTTGTTGAAAGAAAAAATACACAGAAACACATAGTTTTTTGAAAATCAGTGCGTGGAACGTAAAATCCATCTTAGATGGCTCAAGTATCTTAAACTTAAAAGCTTCTCACATTGATTTTAAAGCCATTCTGAAACAGCTTTTTGTCATTTCAGAAAAGAAAAATTAAGATTAGTTGATTCAAACAAAGTTTTTATGTCATTTATGTGTGGAAGAAAGATGTCCGAACATCATTGATAAAGTTCAAAACAAGCGAGCAGACATCCATCATGATCCTTTGCAGAAATGTTTACCTCTGACAGTATCAGTCTCCTGATAACATCATGTCTGTTCCTCTGGATGTCAAATCCTCAGCGAACTGCAGCAGCTTCCTCCGTATCAGTCAAGATCCTTTCAGAGAACTCGACCCCCGGCTGCCTTTTCAAAACCTCACTATGGACTGGAGACGGAGCGAGTGGCTGGATGGGAGTGCAGAGGGGGAGGAGGGAGAGGAAGAGGAGGAGGAGGAGGAGGAGGAGGAGGAGGAGGAGGAGGAGGAGGAGGAGGAAGAGGAGGAGGAGGAGGTCTCTGCAGCATCCACAGGCCCCAACAAAGCTCTGGCAGCATGAGCTTATAGAAAAAGTTAATACTTTCTTTCTTGGGTTTTATCTGTTGCCCGTGGCTGTTTGGAAGAAACCAACCGTCCCACGGGGGGCAAGCATAGGTCACACTGAAGAGGAAAAACTGCCTTTTACCACGGGAAACCTTGACAGAAACAGATTACACGGCTCTCTGCTGCTGCACTGGACGGTCGAGGAAAGAGAACAGACTCTATCAAAGAGACACATAATGTGACAAAGGTGGACCCGTGAACAAAGAACCTTATCAAATAAGAAAAGTGAATCTTAAAAGGAGACTAGCCTCCCTAGTGGAAGTAAAGGTTGATTCCACATGAGAGGAGGATTTCCTCCCACAGTCTAAAAACATTTATTTGAGGTTAAGCGACAATTCTATATTCTGCCGTTTCTTCCGTTTTTTGTGGGACTGCTGGACTGTACATGTAGAATCACCTTAGAGGACCAGCAAGTTAACCAACTTACAATCCTCACTCGATATCTCGACAGTACAATAAACCAAAAAAGTTTATTTTATGCGTACGTTGCATTGTTACACCTGTTAATCTTAAGGTCTGTTTTCCTGGTTTGAAACAAAGGAAAGAAGTATTTGTTCTCCTTTCTTGGCCCACGACTGACCTAATCATATACATCCAACTGTGTCTATGTTTGAATTCATAACAGATGTCACGCGCCTCTCATATTTAAACACAGCGTTGGATGGACGGCCGGCAGTGACCTGTTTTGTTCGCCAAACACGGTCGACTCCCTCACTGATAGTTTGGTGCTGGTGGAGATGGACGAGTTCCAGTCAGATAATGGCTTTACAGTGACGTTCCTGAGTCCAGGAGCGTCTGTGAAGACATTAAGCAGGGAGGACAAGCTGGACGTGAAAGCACAGCCTCAGAGTAAAAATGAGGAGGAGAAGAAGAAGAAGAAGAAGCATAATGGATGAACTCAGTCCAACAAACATGCAATCAGTAATCTAATCCGGTTTAGTTTACATAAAACAGAAACAAGTATGATGATAAGATGCCGTTCATCCTTTTGGTGCAGCAAATTTGTATTTTTACAAGAATGTTGAATGTGAAATTCACATGTTCAGAGAATTCAGCTTGGTTTTGAGTCTGGGTCTGGTTTAAAGAAATCAGAGTTCTGCTGTCGTTTAACGAGGTCATGTGTGCTTTGGAAACTCAAGTAGTGAAACCAGTCCCAAGTCAAATCTGTGTCTCTATTAAAAAAAGGCTGGTAGGTTGGTAGGTTGATTTATTGGTTGGTTGGTCAGTCTAGAAGTAGAAAAATGTACTAAACATTCCAAATTTGTCAGATAAAACTATATTTCACACATTCACAAGTACCGTATAAATTTTAGTATATGAACCTTCACTATATATGACTTAATACATATTCTTGCAAGCCAACAGAATCTTTTTGTTTTGAGGATCTAACCGATTCAGTTGACCGCCTTCATTTATCAACCAGTCCTGTGATTATTTCTAATGATCACTACAAAATACAGAGCTTCTCTATTTACCTCCTTGGCAGAGCTTTTGATCATCCAGCGACTCTTTTATTTTCCCCACCTTCACTGTTTCTGTGGTTACTGCTCTGCGCCGGTGTAAAAGCACTGCTGTTAATGGGTTTGTCACTCTTCCTCCAGACGTGTTTACCTTGGCAGCACCACCTGCCTCCCTCCGTTCAGCCCATGTTTTCTGGTATCTGTTGTCAGAGCAGCAGGCCTCAGAGAAGGCGAGCTGCCGTGTAATGGATCGGGCTGTGAATTCCGTCCAGGTGTAAAGGTGTTATTCTCCCCCATCTTTGTCTTCCGACTAACTGAGGAGGGGGAGGAAAAAAAAATGCTTCCGTCACTGAGCGTCACATTTCTTCTTGTCTCCTTGTGTGCTCCTGTCCAGCTGCCTGTCTGGAAGAGTTATGCACGAACAAATAAACATACAATGACGATGTGAGCTGAGGTACAAGGAAGAAGCACTTGTGTGCAGGAAATCGACCGATGCTTGTTTATCCTACTGGACAGCAGCGAGGAGACGAGGACCAGAGGGCACGAATATGAACAATACAACTTTTTAAATGCTGGGAACTGGTTCATCAGACTGACTCACACACATTGTGACTCCGCTGGTCTGCATCAGTGGGAAGGTAACCAACCTGAGCTCCAACTTACAATATAAGTGATTGTACACATGGCTGAAATGAGCCACTCCTACTTGGTTATTGCGTCAAGTTCTTCCAAATGCCAACAATGCAGTGCAATAATGTTCCAGACTTTACATCTAATGGGTAGTTATTACACAGTAATATAAACAGGCAGCGTGACATGCATTCTCCTTGTTCAACAAGCAGCAAAGTGACGGATGAGCTGATGAGCTTCCTGCCTATAGGAAATGTAGGTCAGAGTCAGCAGAGGGTCAGCGATGCCTCTTCACTGCAGGCAGGGTCCACTTTTTCAAGAATAGCAGTAAGTCCAAATGCTGTTGGTCTTCCATGATAGTTGATTTTATATATATATATATATATATATATATATATATATCGTTCTGCTCAATTTTTTTATTTTAATTATGACAGTTGTTCTCTCTGTGTCAAAGACACTGAAACAATTGAGCATCTATTTTTCACTGTAAAAAACGATTGTTTTGCAAATTTGTCAGCCGTTCTGACCTTAATAAAGAACATTTCATTCGGTATACCTTTAAAAAATTCCATTCATGATTTGGTTATTAACACAATTTCAGTTTTCTGGAAAAATCTTTGTACACAAAAACAGACATATTAAAACCAGGCCTAATTTTAGCGTACTTCATAAGGAACGATATTACTATGTTTCATGTTTAAAATCTCTATAGAGAAAAATAAATCTCTAAAACTTTGCACTTTCGGTAGTAGAAGACTGTAACCTTATGAAGAAACTTGGCCTTCTAATCTTATATATCTATGTTTTTATGCTCGTCCCTTCCTTTTCTATATTTTAGTTGTTCTATATATACGTGTGTTTTTTGAAACGCTTAGTTGAAAATATTAAACTATGATACTGTGACATGTATATTTTGTGAATCAAATTTTCATTAATTAAAAGAAAATCGGCTCAAAAGCGGGACTGACGTAAAACACGTCGAACGTGATTGGCTGCTGACAGTCAATCAAATTAGCGACTCGTTTTGTTTCCGGAAATGATTTCAGGAGCAACGTTTAAACTGAAGTAAGTGAACAGTTGTATAAATATTCTTGTCTTAAACAAGACTAAAGCGTCTTTGCGAGTCTCGGGACTGACTCATTTCCTCCCTTTACTCTTTTGGTAAGAAATGACAAACACACACATGACTGAATCAGTCTAAAGTCCAAGAGGCCACTTCAATTCAAAGATTGGACTCCATTATCTTCATGACGCATCTTTATTTTATCTTAAGTTATAAACACAGACTAAAATAGATGGGAAATAAGGTGGGAGTTGACAAAAAACATCAAGATGCACTGGTTGATCCAGAACAATGTATATTATATATTTTATTGCATTTACATTGTTTCCATCGTATAAAACCTCCAGTTACAGAAAATGTGCGTTTTTTGTATCTTTAAAATGTTTTCAAGGAAAAAACATTTTAAAGAATTTCACACGACAATGTTTCCTCGTGAAAATGCAACATTTTCTTTGCGTTTTGGGGTGAAATTAACTCAATGCTGCTCAGAACCACATGCCGACTGTCGCCGCTACTGCGCATGCGCACCACGGCCCAGTAAAATGCTTCTGCACATGCCAAGTCGATGACAATAAAAACATGGCAGCCTCCAGATTGGCATCAATCCCCAGGCTATATTCTCCTGGAAACTGGTAGTTTTATAGTCCAGTCACTCTAATAGCAATCAACTTAATGGTCCGTCCATACGAATGTCCGTGTTCTCCCATTGTTAATGTTTAGAGCGTATTGTTCTCTGCCAGCGTGTATGTAGTTTCATTACAAAAACAAACATTGGCCCTTCACAAAAACCACATCGGTTTCAGAATTTCGGCCAGTAAACGGACTTCGGTTTCAAAATGTTGCCACACAAATGTGAAACTTTTCTGAAAACAAAAATGCAAAAATGATGCATTTCACTGGAAGCATTTTTTAAACGGGGCCAAAGTCCTGACACATTTCACTTTATTTAGCGTCTTGGATTCTTGATTCAGAGCCATCATTGATGAGTATGGTGAGGCGAGTTTGGAAGGACACAAAAATTATCTTTTATATGTTCTGAAATCCGGAGGAGAAAAGAAACCAGCAAAAAGCTCTTAATGTCTCTGATCGTTCGTCTCCTCGTTGCTTCAGTTGCTTCTTTACCGGTCGGGTCTTTGGAGGCAGAACACTTTGGCGTGGTAGTCTACTGAAGTGGTGATGGCGAGCGACGCTTCCCTGAGGACGGATGAGGACAGACGGGTCAAAAACGGCAGGCATTCATTTAATCTTTTATTTGTAACAAGCGGCACCTGTTGATGGTGAGGGCCAGGATCTCCGCCGCGTGGCCGCGGTACTCGGACACCATGGTCCCTGAACGGGCGTCCCACAAACGCAGCACCCCGTCCAGGCCGCCAGTGGACACCACGGGAGAAGACTCTTCCCACTGCATCTGAGCGATCCCGGCCTGCAGGAGGCGGACGGCGAAGTTTATAACCCTCTGACTAAAGCTAACATCAATCCATGAATCAATGGCTTTATTTATTCGTGCTGGTTTAAAGAGTTCAAAGTGCTTCACCAAGGACCGACGGGTCAATAATAAAACATGACGAGCGAGGATGGAAACACAACCGGCGTTGGAGCTCGTGTGGGAGGCTGCTGATGTTTACATGAGTACAGTGGCTGGGGAGTTACCTCATGCTGACAGCTGTGCCTCAGGACCTGTGTGGCGAGGTCGTATATGGCCAGGGTCCCGTCCAAGAAGCCCACGGCGATGAGGGGAAGACTGTCGCAGCCAGCAGAGGGCGGTGATTTTAACAGTGCCTTTAACAGTGATTTTAAGGTTTAGCTGAGTTTAAAACAATGCGTCACTCACGTGTTGCAGAATCCCACAGACTCCACGGAGTTGGACACTGTGTCGTCTGATGAGAGTTTGATTTTGTCCCCCTCCACAGAGAAGGCTCCCACCACCTACACACACACATTCATATCAGATGCTGCGAGGAACCCCCGCCCTCCTCCGCTCCGCCCCCACAGTGCCCCACCTTGCCCGTGCTGGTGTTGATGAGTTTGGCATAGCCATCCAGAGAGCCGGTCAGCACCAGAGAGCCGTCCTTGTTGCAGGCTAAGCACGTCAGCGCCCCCCGGTGGCCATCTGGACCTGCGGAGGAAAACAAAGTTTACATCCCACCCAGGCTTTTTTACCCAGTTTCCATTCAATCCCTTCTTAAAATTGCAAATACAAATGTATAAAACTGGTTTACTTCCTGTTTTATTGGCCTCAAAGCTCATAATTCCTGCCTTTTTGATTAAAATCAAGAATTTGAACCCACGGATGATGAAGTAAAGTGGAAGTTCATGCTTGAATAACACACCAAGATTGATAGCAGGTTAACTGACAATACGAGAGTGTAACCTTTAATGACGTGGAGGGCGTTTCCCTGCTTCAAGTCCCACACGCGCACCGTCCCGTCTTCATAGCCCACCACAGCTCGTTTACCTGCAGCGTCAGGTGAAATTACATTATAGGAATGTTGTGTATAAAGAATATGTTTGCTCGAGACTGAAAATGTGTTTATCATCTCCCTCACCGTCGGGCAGGAATTTGCCGCTGGTGGCCTGACAGGCGGGGCTCTGGAAGGTTTTACAGTCTCCGGCGGGGATCTTCCACATCCACACGCTGCCGTCGTTCGTTCCGGCGAGCAGCACTGGAGCGCAGGGGTGCCACTCCAGCCACTGCAGACCAACGGCACCGATAGGTAAGTGGAACATTCCAAGACATTAAACTAGTAACTGCGGCGTGCACAGACGAAACGCACACTCACCTCCAGATCTCCCACCTCGGAGGACCAGATCTCTTCTTTCGTTTCAACTTTCCAGACTTTAATCAAGCCGCTCATGTCGCCTGTCGCCACCATGGAGGAGTCGTGGCTGAACACAGCGTACGTCACGGAGTCTTTGTGACCTGAGGTTTAACGAGCCACTGAATAATCAGTATTTAGAAGCACAAAAAATGTATTGATTTTTTCCCCCCGTGAAGCTATGGCGAGTTAATTTCTCACCTGAGCACTGCAGCTGCACTTCCCCATCGCTCAGCCTCCAAACAAAGGCCTTGTCGTCCTCTCCCCCCGTCACCGCCAAGCTGTTCGTCACCGGGTCCAAACTCACACAAAACACTGAGCCTGGACGGAGGGACGAGATGGTAGTGCACCGTCCTCTCCATCAAAATCACATCGATGTAAGCACTATTGTGACACAACTTGTGAAAACAAGTCTCTTTTATATTGTGAATAGTGGAGAAAATATCCAGGGGCTATAATGGTAGACTGGGCAACACTTGAATGTACTTTAGCACAGGGGTATTGGGAAAACTCCTCTGTATCTTAATATTCACAACACAAATCTGTTCCAGTAGAATCCTCAGTCTGGTCATACCCACAGCCTGTACCTCCTTCAGTCGCTCCTCATTTCAGTTTATGTTTTTAAAATAAAATCCAAATAAATAACTTTCTGTTTTCAGATTCTATAATCTTGATGAGTCGATTTATGACAGAAAACCTCAACAAAAAGCACCTCAGTGTGACATTGTAGCCTCGTTTAAGTCTCCATCATTATTCAGAAAGTTGGCGTGTGTTCACCTCACATTGACGGCTGCAGGTGTGTGTTCAGATGTTTACCTTTGTGTTTGGAGAAGGTCAACTCGCTGTCATCCTGCCCTGCTTCTGCCTCCATCTCATCCTCCGTCTCCCAGCCTTCATCATCATCATCCACGCCTGGATCCTCAAGGTCGACATCCTCCAGGTCGTCAACCAGATCATCTGACCAACAGGACAGAAGCAGCGTCATGGAGGTGGGTGACCCGCTTACCCGATTAATAGGATTACTGATCAGATGATGGTGTGAGCGGTCACCTGGGGCAGGATCGGTCTCGTTTAGATCGATCACTTCAATGATCTCTTCGTCTCCGTGCAGCTCCACGGTGTTTTCCTCCCCGTCGTCCATGCTGTTATCAGCTAGAAGCGAAATAAAGTGGGAAACAAACGGACGTGTTTTCAAGCTGACTTCACGTACAAACGTTAAACTTCACACTTATTCACTTAAACTTCTGTTACAGACCTACACGCGTCTGGAAGAGGAGAAGTTGGATGTTCAGCCCCGTGTTTTCCTCACGTGTCGGAGCGACGGCGCGGAGTGATGACGTGGTCGGCGGTGAGTCACCGTCTGTGTCATTTCCCGCTGCGACCGGCAGGGGGCGCAGCGGTCAGTAAACGGCAGGGACACTGGGAGAAACGTGCAAAACAAGTAACTTACAGAGTAAGTTTGTCTTTTAAAGAATGATTTAAATTGAATATATATTTATGTATGCCAGCTTCTGTCTGGATAAATAAAGTAATTCTGTTTATTAACTTGTTATAAATGTGTTTGTACAATTATTTTAAATACAGCAGGGCTATTTTTAATTGGAAAAAAAACCCCACTAGATATATACCAAAATATAAATGCATCAATTTAGTTTCAGCTCTCAGTTTTCATGATGAACTCAAAGATTTATTTCTATGTACACAAAAGGTCTATTTCTCTCAAATGTAAATCTTCAAGAGTGAGCAAGTTTCCCTCCACCTCACAGGTGTGGCAGATCAAGATGATGACTGGACAGAAGGATAATTGTACAGGTGTGTCTTATTAGGCTGGACACAATAATCAGGCTGCATTAGGTCAGTTGCTGGTGATGCTGTTCTTTCTTGCTTCTGCAAGTTTTGACCAGTTATTATTATCCAACAATAGTTTTTATATTGTTTACAAAGTTGTGTCACTTTTGTACGCCCCCCCCCCCCAAAAAAAAACCAACATGTGGCTGGTCTACATCTGCAGGTCCACACTTCCTCCAACATTCCTCCTGAGGACATGCTTTAGTTGTTTATTTGTTGTTTTTAACGTTATAAAAAAATTTAGTCATCATTTTTCCCTCCGTCACGTTAAGGGGCACACATTAGGGACCTTTCTTCTCCTTCAGTTATTAAAATCTTGAAGAATTTCCTCTTTATTTAATTTTTTTGGTTGTTTTGTCATCCCTAAATACATTTCAATGATATTTATAAAGTTTTGGGTTTTGTGTTGTGGCTGTACCAAGCTGCTCAGGTCTGTACCGGGCCAATATTCCTCAGCTTGACTGTGCCTATTAAAGCAGCGAAAGGTCGGGGTGATTTACCCCCAGGCTGTGAAATCAGACCCGATTGCTTTGCACCAGCAGGGAAGTTTTTCTAAAGTAAGAAATCTAGTGATTCTCTGGAGACATTTGCCTTGTGAACCTGCCTGTTGCGCAGAGGAAACACTTGAAACATGGCTTCTCTCCCCATCCTGATGTATTTCATGGACTCTTTGCGCTCCCGCTTCACGCCACCGACGCCACTCACCCGCTGCATGCCCAAATAAGCTTTACAGGCCTCCACTTCGAGCCCTCCGTGGAAAAATACAGGCGTCCAATGATGTGGTGAGATGTGGAAATATCAGGGCGTGCGTTATTTAGACGTTTAAGAGAGATTTATAAACTCTCCCTTCGGTTATGAGTAACGCTGGAAAGTTAGATGACACTAGCTGCGACGCTGGTTACAGCCTCTTTATTTCATCCGCAGCTCTTTTTTTTTTTCTTTCATGCCAGCAAAGGACCTCATTCAGCAGCGCCGCGCATAACTTAAACGCCTCGAACACTGTCACATTAATTTGGGGAAATGAATCACATTTCTGGACGTTTTTACAACGTTTGTGCGGCGGTTGATTCCGCGGGATGACACAAGCACCAATTCAAGAGCCGACATTTTCCAATAAAGTCGAATCAACTCATTTTCATATCAAAACATGGCACAACGTGCAGGTTTCCCCCCCCCCCCCCCCCCTTTTTGAAGCGGCACTCGCGGCCTCCATCCAAACACAGACTGGGGAAATCTCTCAGACTCAGCAGCTCCTCAAAGCTCCATGAATAAAAACCACCGACAATCCCGGAGAATCAAGGTTTAGTCTGAGTCAGGATCCTTTGGGTCAACAGGAAACGCCGCGTATGCAAAATAGATCATCATTTCAACCCCAACTGTGATTCCACTGCTGGTAACGGATGTTTTGGAGTCGTCAGCTGGTTTCCCACCAAATAAAAGCAACTGATTGATGAGTTTATTTGACAACTAAAGATAATATAAAGTTAATTGACTTTCATACAAAACTGTTAAAGTTACAAACTAACTCAGATAAACACCACTCTCACCTTTGTACACTCGCCAAAAGCAGTCACACCGTTAAAATCTGTGTTATCTGATGATTATAATGAGTGGAAATCCTTTTTTTTGTCAATAATGAGACAATATCAAGCATGTGACTTCAGCTCATGAAAAATGTGAGCAAAAACAAAGTGGTTATGTTTCTAATTTTGTTTACAGTTTTGTTTTTCTACTTCACAGATTTACATTTTGAGCAAAAACACAATTTTGTTTCGTTTCGACTAATGTTTTTTGATGCAATTTGCTTTTATGACATAAGATATGTGCGTAATCGTCTTTTCTCTCTCTGTGTCCTTCCGGCTTTGTATGATCTTCACACATGAGGACTGAGAGGAGAACGACACAAGGAAGGAGGCGGCGGCTGGATGCAAAACAGTTGCAGGTAATCAGCGATTTGCCATCCTGGGTGCATTCACTGAATCGCAAATGTGCCGCAATATAAGCCAATCTAATCCCTGCTTTGACCTCGTCGCCCCGGACGCTCAGCACGACACACACACACACACACCTCACCTCACACTGCAAATGCTGGTGTTTGATTCCCTGGACTTCCTGGGTGGAGTTTGCATGTTTTCTCTGCACACAATGCGATTAAAGGTCATTTGATGAATACGGACTGAATGGAAACGCGGCCGCTCTGCTTTCAGTTGGAACTATTCTCACTTGTTTGAATTGCCTGTGAATGAGACGTTCTCAGATTTCCTTCACCGTCTCTCGGCTAATGAGGACAAATCCCACAGGAGGCGTCTGTAATGTCACTCATTACAGCTCCTTTTAAGATCAATCAGCCTTTTTGCTGCACGTTTAATCGGCACCTTTATCTTCATAGACATGATTTAAACTGGCTCACATTCATCAGGTCCGAGGTGACCGGCCACGGCCCGATTACTCAAGCGCAACATGAGAGATGCTGCCTTACGTAACCGATCGCCTCGTAGCTCATCCACAAACCATAATCCTCTGTTGCCATGGATACGGCTGTCCCAGCGGGCCTCATCTGTACGCTACAAAGCAGGAGCAACCTTGATAACTAAATGCTCAGCGTAGTGGAGTTAAAAATACCACAAGAAGGTCCGCTCGAAGTCACGAAGCCTCGATGGCAGAGGGGCAGGTCAGGGGCTGGGGCAGTTCTCCATCTGCCCCCGCTGAGCTGCCCCTGAGCCACAGGACGTATTGCTGGTGGACCCTGACCTCTGAACTGATCTCCATGTGGAGGAGGGCCACAGAGAGAGGAGGAAAAACCACTGATAAACACAAACACGTCCAATAAATAAATGATGTCATTTACTTGAATTAAAAATAAATAAATAAATAATATATATATATATATATATATATATATATATATATATATATATACAGCGATACATTTGGGGCTATAGTTTTTATATTAATGTGTTGAAAGTGATATATTATCAATATAAAATTTGATATAAATCTCAGTATTTTCTAAGCCAATTAAAAATCTTTTAATTAAATTAAATTTAAATAAATGAACAATCGTTGGCCGTCACTTGAAATAAACACTGGGATGATGAAATAATTGAGTGAATTTTGCTTAAAACAGATTTATTAGACATAAGTTCAACAGTTGAAGTTATTTAAAGATAGTTATTGGTAATGTGGGAAACCATAATTGACTTAACGTGTATTTTCTATTGTACATGCATTAGAGAATAGTGTGCAAGTACACAAAAAAAAACTCGGATTAGTAATATACAAGTAGTATGTGTGCACTGGGTGAATAATGACGCCGTCTCTGACTGCTGATGTAACCTATGTAGGAGCCCGTTAGCATATTACAGTAATCGAGTCAGCTGAAGCAGCGGCGCTGCTGCAGGTCGGCCTGTGGGTGGCTGCTGAGATGCAAAATCAAATAGAAAGTAATGGAAATAAAGCCATATTAGATCAGAGCAGGCAGCGGAGAGCGCGTTTCATGTTGCAATGAGCAGGAATTGGATAAAAATGTTTGTTTCATTTTGCCGTGAAATGGCTCGTGGAAAGAACTGGAAGAGTTTTTTGAATTACAACGTGGAAAAAATATAAAGGTCTCTCATTTCACTGATTTAAGGAAACACATTTGATTAATTAAGGCAGAGATAGAATCAGTTTTGCTTTATAATGTTCGAAATGACCAAGCTCTTGCGCAGCCGGTCTTATAATACCACTCCTCACCACAAGATGGTGCAGTGAGTCACTCCTAACTTTAACAGATAAAAGAAATATGACCATAATTCAAACAATAAAAGTCTTGAAATCTGACTGACTCACTACAGCCTCAAAAAGTGTTTTCCAAGATGTTTTATTTCTCAGTTTTTTTCAGTGAAAACCACAGAATTATAAAAAAAAACAGCATCAGTCATAATATCTGTACAAGTTTTGCCAAATTATTAATTTATTGCTCCATATTGGGGCATTTTTTTTTATTGCGATAACACCACCGAAGATAAAGGTTTAGTAAACTCAGATAAAGTTATTCAGAAATAACGGTGATATGCAGGTCGAGTGTTGAAAGAAGCCATTCAAATAAAAGTGGAAAATCATGACGTGTCATCCGGTAAATGTAAACTAATTATCGAGTTGCGCAGACATATTAATTTACTTTTCTTCTTCTCATCATTTTTATTACTGGAAATCATTACATGTAAAATTATAGTTTTATTATTATGCATGCATGTCGTGATAAATAAAAGAGAATAAAGATTCAAATACATTAACATGTAAATAATTCTGAATAATATTAATGAAATGTTTGTAATACTCAGACATTCGATACGAGTCTAAAATAAAAAAAATAAAAAATAAATCAAAGAAATAACTTCTTACATCAACAATTATAATAATGGAATAATTTCCAAATCAGTGTAATTATTGAATAATGATAAAAATAATGATTATAACAATAATAACAATAACAAATAATAATAGTACAAGTTGTTAGTTGTGCAGGATGTTGGAAGTGATGGAAGTGAACGTGCACGCGCCTCGGTGTTCATCCCAGAGTTTTACCTGGCGCAGGTAAAAAAAAAAAAGTTTGCTGAAAGTGAGGAGAAGTCGTGCAGCGGCGCTGTCAGGAAACATGACAGTGCAGGACCCGCCCAGAGACTTTCTCCTGAGTAATGACACCGCCATGATCACCGCGTTCACACACGGAGGCGCACATCCACAGGACTGACCCCGCCTCTGGTGCATGCAGGCCCGCTCCATGTGACGCTGCTGGGGCTGCTACAAAAAAAAAAAATCCAGTATGGCGGAATCTGTCAGGAGATGATTTTTCTTTCCCCCCCTCCTCCTCGCACTGAGAAAGCCTGCACACCGGGACCCGGGATGGAAGAGGACTGAGGAGAGGACGCGCGCCGCCGCCGAGCCGTGGAGGTGAGCCGCTGCGCCGAAGCGCTCAAACGCCGCGTTCATGTTGATATTCAGGGATGCGACGCGCGCACGGGATCCATCAAAACAATGTCCGGGCTGAAGTTTCCCCCTCCGCTCCCGTTTGATTTTTCACTCCTTCCTCATTGTGCGGCGGAGGACTTCACACATTTACGGACGTTTCCACACGGTTTATGGCTGTAATGCCGGCGGGAAGTGTGTGTGAGTGTGTGTGTGTGCAGGCAACAAGGGGAGGGCGATGTTTATTATGCCGATTGTTGCTGAGCTATTTATAGATCCGGGCCGAGGCTTCGGCTTTAACGCATAAACACTGTGCCAACACTCCTCCGTGGCCTTTTCCACGCGTTCCAGCCGAGCGAAATGCGTAAAAACCGAAGCAGGCCTGGGTAAAGGGTGCGTTTGAGTGTGTGTGAATGGTTCGGGATGGGCGGTGGTAATTCTCTGCATGCGTCAATCTTTTTTTTCTTTTTTCTTTTTTCTTTTTTTTGTGAATGGGGGCGTACGAGCCGTTAAAGCAACATCAAAGCAGCACATCCCAGCTGCGTTAAAGCGCAACCAAGTGATTTATATGCAGAAAATGTGATATTTAAGAGAGTCTGCGCCGCTTCCCACCGAGCCGCCAGTGATACCAATGGCAAAAGTTACGTGGCTTCTATTTATTTACCTTCCAGTCCAGCTGTTAGTTTTATTCCCCCACCACCCCAGTGGGTTGAAGCCATTTTCCAGGTCTGTGTTTTCATTATTTCTCCACTCCGGGCTCCAGGGATTCACTCCCCAGATCTGTCACCCTGCATCAAGCAGGCCCATTTTAGGGACAATGGCCTTGGACGCGCACACACATGAATGCCCCTCCCGGGACAGATGAGATGCCCTGGGAGAATGGTGTTGCATGAAGCCCCCCTGGAGTGTCAGCGACTCCCCGTGACACACGTTAAAGCCTCCACCCCCTCCCCGGCTTTGCTCTTCCATCACAAAGCACAAACTGTGTGTGTGCTGTGCAGTGACCGACTTTTTTATTTTTGGGGAGGGGTGGGGTGGGGGGGTGGGGGGTGCAATTTGTCCTCGGGCTGCACTGTCTGGCCCCTCTTGTCTTGAGACCCACCCCCCTCTAATGCACACACACACACACACACACACACACACACACACACACACACACACACACACACACACACACACACACACACACACGCACACATGTGCATCCATCCTGCTTAGAGGACCTTTGAGACCTCTGCCAACACACACACACACACACACAGAAGGGCGTACATGCAATCCCCCCCCCTCCGCTGCTGCCCCCGCCCAGCCCCACCCGTGTTGCCCCGGGGCAGTTTCGCCTCTTGTATTTGTAGTGGCGAGTCAACTTGATGCTCTGGGCTCAGGCTGTGATTTCATCTGACAAGTCGTGCTTCAGGCTGCAGGAGTCTACGCTGCTCTCTGCAGCAACAACAACAACAAAAACCCAACAAAACAAAGAAAAGACCAACTGCTAGTGTCCAGAAGCAACACAAAGGCTAATCACTCCCTCCACACAACACAAACAGGCAGAGATCAGTGTACCCGACTTGCACTGATTCCTCACACACCTTTCAGAGATGCATAACAACGTCCCCGCCTGACCCGCCAGAATAATGGAAAAGGTCATTTCCTGATTAAAGCGATTCACTTTTTTTTTACTGATTTGTGTTGGGTCTCATCTCTTCGTCAGGTTGGTTCTGGTGTCAGACGTTGGGCTGCCTCTCTGATTGGACGAGCCGGTCGGCCGGCTGATGGGGATTGACCACCTGACATCGCCCACTTCCTGTTTCCTGTTCGGACCAGCCTGAAAACACACTCATCCATACACACACTCACTCACTCACGTTTGCAACTTTTGATCGCAGCTTCCAGACCTCATCTTACACACACACACACACACACACACACACACACACACACACACACACACACACACACACACACACACACACACACACACACACACTGAGCCTGGTGCTCGCTCTTTGTTTCTGCATCAACGCGCACCTGGACCACCTGGCAGTGATGACATCACACAGCCATCAAGGTAAGATCTTTCTGTAAACATTCAAGTGGATTCACTCTTTTCTCTTTTTATAAAAGTGGAATCTTTTGCATTTTGGCTTTGTTTAAATCACTTAATCGTTATATTAGCCTTGCAGCACAAGGTTACGCCACTAGATGGTGTGTTGAGTCATTTGAACGATCTCCGTTGAAGAGCTGCCGGAAGGTTCTGACTGTTACACGTCAAATAAAAGAGGAAATCCTCCGCTACAAGATTATTTGAACCATGAAGGTGTTTTCTTGCCCTGGAACCTGGCGCTGTGTTTATGTGCTACACATGGGAGTGTGTTTTGCACAATAAACAACTACAGCTGAGGCAACCAGCGGGCCCAGAGGGACAGGAGCTGCTCTGTGACCGAGCGGAGAGCATCACATCTGGATTCACTTTTACATCTGCCGCACTGTACCACAACGCTTCACAACTAGCTTGGATTAGCATTGGCGTCCTTAAATAAATGAGACGAGACACTCGAGCATCGTCCATTTTCCCACTATAAACATTATGCCTTCATGAAACGTAACACTTCTCAATCAGTTCTTTAAAGTATCCAAGTTTGCATTTTCAGACGTGTTAAAATTGGGATTGGGTCCCTGAGAACGAGAGTGGAAACTGTTTCCACGCACATAAATACTTACTATCCATAAAGTTACATGAACTGCACTTTATAGTACAATTTTCCATTTGTCTCAATGCAGCCTACATATCCCAGCACGCTTCTTCTGCGAGAACTCGCAAAATTATGGAAGTTTGTGTTTTGGTGTAAAAGTTTTTTTTAAAAAGCGTCTGAAAACAAATGAGCGTTGTTCTCGCAGGTTGTGTGAAGTAATACCTCCATCATTATTTTATTACAATGGGATTGTTGGGTTGGCAGGAGGGACGTTGAATCGGAGCCCAAATGTGCCAACAGCAGAGCCACGTAGGAAACTTCACTCTTTTTCTGGCCCTGCAGCCGCTGATGGGAAAGATAAACTCGCCAGCCCCCGTCACATTATCAAATATCCGGCTTTTTCATTTCCCTCCGCTCACGACGGTTTGCCTCCCGCTGGAAGGCCGGCCAGGGAACCTCGCTGGAGCTGGTGTCACTGTGGTCTGCCTCCGTCCTGCTCGCTGAACTGATTGTTATCTTGGGCATTAGCACAAGCTGCTGCTGTCCTGCAGCACATCCTGGCCTGGGTTTGGCTCCCCCTGGAGGTCGGGTGGGGGACGCCGAGGATGCTCCCGCTGAACCGTCTGGTTGAGCAGCGGCGTGGGCGTCAGTTTGAGGTGTTGCTTGTCGGCTCTGAGCGACAGCTCGGAGACACACTTGTTGGATGCGGCTGCGCCGGCAGAGACTCTTCCAGAAACGTGACCCTGCGGCGCCTGTCAGGCGTTGTGTGTGTGATGTTTGCAGAGTGAAGGGTCTGTTCCTCCGCCAATAATCGCTCAACATTCGCCCGTTTTCCTTTTGTGTTCACGCTGCGACTTATTTCCAGTCGTCGACGAGCCCTCTCAGCAAATCTGTGTGCGTGCATGCCTGCTTTTTAATTTACAGATTACTTTTGTAATCTGTAAATGAGCTTAGCCGCACGCACGTTTTTTTTTTTTCTCATCAGGACTTACTCTTTTTCTCTTGATTACAGCAGCGATGGGATTGTCCCATTAAATATCATTTACCATAAATCTCTTTCCACAAAAGTCGAACATAAATCGCGTTTGCCGCCGCGCTGGCCTCTCGCAGCTTTAGCACGTTAGCATCTGTTCCTCGCGTGCCGCATGACGATGAGCTAACATGTCGAGGTGAGGCGAGAGTACGGTGGCTCACCAGGATCATCACAACGCAAAAACTGCTGGAGCTTTTGGAAATGTATATCCACGTTGCATCTTTGTAGGAGTTTGTTTGTCATTTTGTTGCAGCTTTTGTAGTTTTCCTGTTTTTTGCATTGTAGTTTTTTCATCTTCATTTTCATCTTGTAGTTCTTAATTTACTGTAATATATTTGTGTTATTAATGTTAGTTTTTTGTTTGAAGTTGAGGTTTCTGCATGACTCCTCTGAGACGCTGTCCAAAATTTCAAAAAGAAGCGTCTTCACGCTAATTTCATGATTGCATTTTTGTCAATCTTTTAATTATTGACGACAGAAAGGAAAAATCTTGGAGATTTGTTTATGTTTGACTTCATTTCATGGTGTTTTAAGAGGTCAGTGTTATTTGTCCTCAAGTGGAAGCACACGAGGCGTCAGGATGAAGCTACAGGAAGATCTTTGCGCTGTCCATGGTAGTGAAGGACGACTGCCACTTGGTGAAAGTTTTGTACAGTTTGTCTCATTTCTGACCTTTTTCTTTTTTTTCTTTTCACTGATTGGAAAGTCGATGTTGCTGAAAGTTGAAAGCAGTTTTCCTTCAATGGTCTCTTCCTGGTTTACTGTGTTTTTGCACAAAGCATGAAGCATCCACAGTCCGTCTGTCGTGTGTCTGTTAATGATTGTCCCTGGTGCGCGATTCCGGTCGAGTTTGTTGGGAAATGTGTGAAGAGGTTCTCTATCAGGGTTCTTGTGGTTGCAGCCAGACGAGTGGTGGAAGGAGAGCGCTGCCGTTTTCAGGCAGAGGAAGGCTTCAGCCCGGAGGACTGAGGGTGAACGACGCAGGCAGTGAGTAAAAAAAAAAAAACAACAAACCAGGACTTCAATCTAAAAGAGGAGATAAGGCAGCTTCCTTCAGGTGATGCTACGAGCTGGCAGCGAATTGTTTTCATCTTAGTCAGAAGTGCAGCCGCTTTCCAAGAAAGTCTGCATTGTTTACCAGCAGAGCACAGTGCACATGACTCACACACACACACACACACACACACACACACACACACACACACACACACACACACACACACACACACACACACACACACACACACACACACACACACACACACACACACACACACTGAGGCCGGCGAGCGGTTGCCGAGTGAGTGTCAGGTGCATTATTTGTGAATGAGCCGCTTGAACTGTAAATGCAAACAGAATGTAAAGTGATCGTGCAGCAGGAAGCTGCAGCCCGACTTCTTCACATGAGCTTTTTTACAGCCACGTTTTCGCCGGCGCTGTGTGGGTGTGAGCGCCTTTTATGGCTTTGAACCGCTGAACCTGACACAGTGCTGCTCTCCTCGAAGGCTCAGCCGTATCTAGGTTACAAGCGGCCCGCAAACAACACAAATCAAGCGGGCAAATAGAATAAAGTCACATAAACATCATAATGAGGAGGGTCAACAGATTGGACCGTTTGACACATGCAGATTTATGTCTCGTACAAACGACTGGCGCGGTGTTTGTTGGTTTACCCGCCACTTTCCGTCACGAGTTCTCGGTTGCTTGCAGTTTGCAGACGAGACACTGATTCCCGCTGCTCTGGCATGTGCCTCAAACATTTCACTTCCTGCTCCCGACACGGAGTTTCATTATGAGCGACGGCGAGATCCACTGTAAGGTGAGCGTGATTCCACTTAAAGCTGCAGGAATCCACACGGGGAAAATGTGAACATTTAAGGAGCCAGTTGTAGTTGTTGATATATGAAGGAAATTCAACATTAGACTCATACAGAAGTGTGCTTTCTGCATTTAAATTTCGCAGAACACACTCGGATTTGTCACGGAAACTCCTGAAGATTCCCGAGGCATTGTGTCACACAGACACTCTGGATCTCGCCAGATCTCGGTTAAAGTGCAGTTTCACAACAGTTCAGACTATTCTTGTGGCTTGAAGACTCTTTCTTTGAGAAAGTCTGCCTTTGATGTGATCCATTTAGGAAACTGAGTGTTGGAAATTTGTGGAAATTAGTTGTAATGGTCTTGTTTTGGTGTGCTGGTTTATTCTCTGCACAGAACTTTAAAGATTTTTCTTTTTCCTGGTAGAGTAACTTCAAGCGTCTCCGCTGAAATGATGTTGGACAAAAACTAGCATATGATAATCACAGTGGACGGAACGACCGCCGCTACTCGTGCTCGCCAGTTTTCAAGGGGAAAACACAAAATATTTGTTGAGTTTTGCCGTTGCCGTGTGAACAGATATCGTTTTCAAAACTTTGCTGCGTAAACGCAAGAATAAAGCTCAAAATGGCCTCACAAGATCTGATTTATCTGAGCTGGAAGGTTTAAAAAGCTCCAGGAAGTCGACTGCTTCTGATTAAAATTTTCACTCCGTTTAATGTTGTTAAATTAGTGGCGATAAAGTTTAAGAACTGAATGGTTTCACCTCACCATGAACTACGTCCTCCATAATGATCATAAAGTTGATTCAGCACCTCTCTGAAACATTGTTAACAAAGGGAGCACATTATTCCCTCTCTGGCGGTCCGATTTATCCTCTTGTATGAGATTGGATTAGTTTTAGCGCACAGACTCTCATATTGGACTGAAAATCATTTTTACGTACGTTCATTGGATTTCGGATGAATTTCTTCATCCGGGGGAAGAAGAAGAAAGGAAAAAAATAAACCCTCGTGACAAAATGTTCCGTTTATCTTCAATTGGACTTGATGCACTTTCACTGTCCGCTCAGCAGGGGGTCGTCCCTCTGACTCTCGGGGGACTGCAGCTGATGTAAACCCCGCTACACACAAGGCTCACGTATAGACCGCCGTGGAGGGTTTTTTCCTCCTGCTGATGTGGGAAAACGGACTCCAGGGACACACACACACACACACATATATATATATATATATATATATATATATATAAAAACACAGTTCCTCCTGACATCACCTCTCGGTGTGCACCCTGCATCTGTTGCATCCAGGTCTCCCGCTGTGTCTGAACTGTTGTTTTTAAAACAATAATAATCCAGAGGCGGTCTCAGCTTCTTTTGTTTTTGTCTGGAGTCATGCTTTGAAGGGGGAAAAGCCAGAAAGATCACATGTGTTCTATTTCAGTTTTTTTTTTTTTTTTTATGAATAATTTCAGCCTTTCTTGAGTCTCTCTGTGTCTCACCTCCGCTTTGAACAAACACCGCAGCGCTGTGTGCTCACTGATCTCTGCACGGCCATAAGTCTATATTATGGATTTGCTTTTTATTACCCCTGACAGATCATATTAACAGGGAAGCAGTAGTATAGAGATTTAAGAAGAGGTTCTGAGGCTGGCAGATCAGGGGCTGGTGAAAGGAAAAAGTGAATGAAAAAGCCCTTTCTCCACCCACAGGAGGAGAAAAGGGAGGCAACCGGGGAGGATTTAAAGGTGCAGTGTAAAGATTGAGCGAAATAACATGGTCTGGAGGCACTGCAGTGTCTGTGAAATGGTTTGAAGCTTTTAATGTGAAACACAGGCTGCTATTTTGAAGGCACACAAAAGTCTCCAATCACTCTCCCACACTGGTGGCTTTGTCTTCATGTGTCCAGCCGGTTTAATGCCATAAAGTGACAGTACGCAGATGGATTTTCTGTGGGGAGTTTGCATGTTCTTGCTGCGCATTTGTGCAGAGAAAAACCTGATTCCAGTTGATGACTGAATTACCTGCATAGACAATGGATGGATGAGTGTGTGTGCTGCTGAATAAATGCAATAAATCTGAGAAGAGCTGATGTGGGTGAGTTCGCCAGGCAGTTGCCAAAGTGACAGCTGGAATTCATAAACTATTTAAGTGTGACAGAATAATAACACTGTTATACAAACAGTACGCACTATCATGTTCTGTCTTTATAGATTGAACAAGTTTTGTTTGAGTGTATAATCAGGGCTTTTTGTTCGCTGATGAATAATATGTGACTTGTATGTATTTGCTGGAAGTGTTGTATCGTTCAGTCTGTCCAGTTGTGTGACTGTTGTATAAATTGTTAGAAGTTTCATAACAAAAATTTACAACACGAGATGTGTGATTATATTCTCTTGTTTTTAGCCATTTTGATCGATTTAGGTTTTTCAGTGTCTTGGCTTTTATTTTGTACTATTTTTAATCTTTGGTTTCTGAAGTTTTTGGCCACTTTCGCTATTGTAAATAGTTTTTAAAACATTTTATTGTCGATATTTTACTCTTTCACACAGTTTTGTTTGCTGTTTTACCTTTTTGGGGGGAATTTTCCCACATTTTTGCTTTCATAACTTTCCATTGCTTGTATTTTTTTGTCATTCTTTATGAGAATAGTCGAAAATTAGCATGGTTTACGATATAATGAAAATATATACTTATTCAGAATTTAGTGAAAGCCTCAGCAGGCCACTATGGAGGTACTGAAGAGCCACATGTGGCTCCTGAACTGTGGGTTACTGAAGCCTCAAGACAGTAAAAGCCCCACCGCCAGGGTTACCTATAGAAATGTGTAGGGATGCTTCATGCAACAAACATTTTTCTGTGCTCACTGGAGCCTGAGCCCTTTTTTTTTTCATGCGATCACACATCGCTCTGCTCAAATCCAGGGGTGAAGGGGTTAAAAGCTTTCACTGCAATAAAGAGGGCCCGGCTTATCCCTGACTCTATATTTAGAAGCACACACACAAGATATGCGCACGTGCATGCATGGTGAACAAACAATCATTATTTTTGGTCTCCCGTGTTGGTCCTCCTCTTCACGACTGAGCGCTTCGTCGCCGTGTGTCGTGCCGCTAAAAATGGAGCAGGGGACGAGTGCGTGCATGACACAACCGCCGCCTCTTTTGTGCGGCGGCCATTGTGATAGGTGCATGAGCCTGATCCAGGGTATATTCTAGGCCCCATTGTCATGTTGGCCCGCTATCCACTTGTGCCGACACGTCGTTTCTACCCGGCGAAAGCCCAATTACTAAATTGCGGCAGTTTGCAAAATGCGCCTCGTCGGCGTGTTCCCACAATGCCGCACCCCGAACCTGGTGAGCAGGGACGGAGCTCCCGCCTGCCAGACTGAGTGCCGTCCGCCCATGTGCCACCAACTTGGCCGTGCATGACAAGCCGAACAAACGCCGCGGGTGGAGGGAGAGGGTCTCTTGTGCAAGCGACTGACCCCCTACATGCACAAGCTCCACTTTGTTCTTGTGCAAACGAAGCGCGGCGCCCACCTCGTCCTGCTGCACCCATTCACCTCCAAGAAAAAACACATAATCAGGCTTTTATACTGGATGAAAGCTTAGCTTTTAATTAGCATCGGGACAAAACTGTTCGCTGATCAATGTGAACTTATTGCTTTTTTTTTTTTTCCTGCACTGATGAAGCCGGCGACAGGTCCCCCTGCACCTTGCTGCATTTCACGACTGTGAATGTGACCAATAATCATGCGAATGTGAGTTTGCGAGCGAGCATGAGCTAATGAAAGGAATGGGACGCATCTTTTGTCCCCCGTGTCTTTTGTCTAGACCCAGCCGAGAAACGGGATACACTGTGTTCTGCCAACGAGCTGTCAGCGGCAATTACGGTTTACACTGCTGCCTGGGAGCCCTATCCCTGTGCCTTTTGACATGGTGCTCGACACTGCTTGACACAGAGCGCTGGATGTCTGGCCGGGGCATCAAGGAAATACTGCTGTTACGCAATCCCATCAGACTTGAGAACACGCTGGACGAAATCTACCAAACAATCAAAGATGCACCTGTTACAGAGTGTTGACAGAGCACTCACTGCACCATTGTGGATGTCCATCATTTCCCTGATCTGAGGCTGAAACGGGCGCCAGCGGGACATTACATGAGTATGGCATATCGGGCGTGTCTCCCAAATCGCACAAACTCCTGAGAGGAGTTCATGCCAATAGATCGAAGTGTAACATGCTGATCCAAATCAGCTCGGCCTTCAGGAAAGATGTTGTGAGGAGAGTCATTTTCTCAGCTGGCTTTTGTTTGCAAACTATATATATTTTCCGTGTTGCACCTCAGATTTTGACTTTGTGACTGATCAATCCCAGATTGCCAGTTGTTTTTTGTTTTTTTTTTGCTATAAGGATCCAAGATATTGTGAGTTTCCTCCACCAACATGTTCAATTCCATATTTTGACACGAGAGTTGCTAAGCGCTCCGGTTAATCACGTCATGGTAAACACAAGCAATCCTACATGAAAACAATAGTGTTTCCAGCTGATCGTCCTCATGTAAACATGATCTAACGCTAGTAAAACCATTGAAATGTTCTCTGCACGTGATGCTGTTGTTTTGAGTGAATCTCAGGCTATATGTGTGCGTACTTGCTTCGTGGGTGAAGAGAGATAACACACATGTACAGGTCAGTTAAATAATTCATGCTTTTCATGCTGGCCTGGGTCACTGCAGGGGTGCTGCTGCTCTGGGAAAAAAGAAAATCAGGGAAAAGCTTCTGACAGCTCCACTCATTAGCAGGTCGTCTTCCAAAGCAAAGGTTGCACCGAGAACTTCGAGTCGCTCCCAGTGGAGTTTGCACACGTTACGTGGCGACGACGTGTGTGTCCATTTACCATTCAGCTGAGAGCTTTCCAGTGGGCGATAAAATCAACATCTCAAGATGTTGACTGGAGTAACCACCGAAGAAACATCCAGCCCAGCATTGGTTGGCATTTAAGAAGTGGACCAAGCAGTCTGCGGGATTCTGATAGAACTTCAGCCCCAATGGGTTGAGGAAATAAGCTGCTGCAAAGTCCTCATAATACACTGATCAGGCCTCCATAGTCCCAGAGAGTCACCAGGATTGTCCAGCAGATGGACAATACCTTCTTTCACATTGGAGACACTGAGGTTGTCCACACCTGGTTGATGCTTCATCCTGCAATGCCGTGGATAGAGATGGAGAAACCACCAACCAAATACTCATCCATTGAGAAAAAACATAAAAAAAGCGAACAAATGCCAGACTAAGAAAAGCCTCTGCACACAGGGTCACAAAGTCTGGTATGATTAGAAAAAAGGCCAAAACCTCACGATTCACGGTGCATTTTTCACTTCTGCAGTTTACAAATCAGATTTTCAGCTGTTTGGTTTCATCCAAACAAAACGGCTAATCTGGTAAAGAATGAATGAGTGTGTATTTGGTTTAAGCATGGTTCATTGGAGCTAAATTGCTGGAGCCTCAGTCTTGGGAGGTTTTCTCCACATCTAGTTTGCTTTGTTTGCTCTTTCAATGGGAGTCCTGCACATGGCTTGAATTATGAATGTGCAAGTACCTCTCATACAGACCTTTATTAAATAGTAATCCTTCCATCTTCTTACCAGCTTAGTCCACGTCATGAGGTTGCAGTGACGATATGGAGTGCAGAAAAGCCCACAAGCTTGTCCTGGGGGACCCTGAGCTATTCTGAGATCATGTAGGAAATGTCGTCCCAGCACAAAGCCTTGTCCCCACTCGTGCACCATACATCTCTCGCAGGAGGCGACCACCTCCACCTGCACAGGTTGATAAGCAGCCTCTGTCACAGGACTGGAATGCCAATAAATGCTCCTGCAGATGCTGGACCATGTGGGTGTCAGATGAGCAACCTTGCAGAAGTACATTGTATTGGTCTGATTCTGATCAGTGCAGGGTGATGGTCACCTCTGGGTTCAGTCCTCGCTCAGTCTCTCCAGATACTTCATTCTCTGAGATTTGATGAACAAACAAACCTCAGCGCCTCCTCCTGAAACGTATCCAAGACAGTCGCGAATGTAAATTATTCATGAATCGGAACTTTGCAGATTCAAGCAAAGCTACCGTGCGCACAAGTCATTGTGTTGTATTTGGCAGAGGCTGCGCTCGACTTTCTTGTTGTCTGTCATTTTGACTGACAGCCGTCGCGGAAGATCTGCTGTCTGTAATCTAATCTGTCTCAATGACGGACAGTCGTGCAATTTTTCTGTCATTGTTAAATAGATCAGTGAGTGATGGAAGATATTTGGCGACATGAGCGCCGTCATTTGTTGCATTTCTTGTCGTTTGGTGGCAGAGATCACAGGCCAACGCCTCGACTCCACAGTTAACTTCATTAGGTGTTTGTCAGACTCCACCAGCATCAAATGAGGGTCAGATGGTTGTTTCCAGCCGTGCAAACTGGTGTTGGCTCACACAGGGGTCAGCCATTCTCTTTTATCAGTTGCCATGACGTCAGCCGGTGCCCTCGGGAAGCAAATTTGTGACCCAGAGGAAAAGGCTCTTCAAGGAGAGGCGTGTTTGATTAATCGTATTGTTCCTGTCTGGTTCACCTTGCTCGCCGGAGTCACCCTGGACGAAGCAGCCAGAACGGAAGTGCACTGAATGTAATGAGGCTGGAGCATCCTTCCTCTCTTTCTCCTGTCACTGTCCCTCTTTGTAAACGCCACCGCCACACAGACACACGTCTCATTCTCATTTCTCCTTCATAACAAAGGCCTCTGTCAACATTCGGCAAGCTGCTCGTGCCAAGACCGGGTCAGCCCGGTCCCGTGTGTCTTCGCAGAACTGCAGGGGACCGAGCTCCCGACCGTCTCTGCAGCCGCGATCATAACACGAGTGTTTTCGACGAGCAGGAGCTGCGTTAGCTTGAGTTGACTGACTCTCAGCCCAAGGGTAGCTGGTGCTATTTATAGCGCCCCGTCTCCCGATGCTTACCCAGTGGGACCTAGAAGATAGAAGGATGGAGAGAAAGAAAGATATGAAGGAGCCAGAGGGAGGGGGGGCTGCTGGGTAACTAGGCTACATTTAAGATTGATGGACCCTGTTGCCAAGGTATAGGGCGCCTCTCCTCTGCAAGCATGTGGTGGTTGTGTGTGCGGTTTGTTGGTTTGTTGCCTCGTTGCATTGCCCCGTCCCTGCCTCCCGCGCGCACACACCGGACGCTCGCACCACGTGCGTGTCAGGTATCTGCTGTGTGGTTTGGACTGAAAGCTTATATGCTTTGTCTAACTAACCACAGACGAAGACATCCATCCCCCTAATTCCCCCCCGTGCTTAAGTCGGAGATGTAAAGCTGCTACCGGCAATTTGTGCGAAAAGTGGCGTAGAATTACTCCAAGCCACAGGTGTCATCACACACAGATGCACCTCATTTCCATTGCAAACTGCCGCAGAGTGTGTGCCATTTGAATAAGCTTGTCAAGACGTATCAGCTATCATGGATGTGGATCAGTTTGTTTTGGAGAGGCAGGGGACGTGTGCGGCGTGACCACCTGTCTCCTCTCGCAAATATTCCCCCACTTTTTACATAAAGTCTGACACGTGCACGTTTACCAGACCGCAGATGTGACCTGCGTCCCGTGTCTTGCACAAATTTGAATATAAAAGGCACCTGCTTTGAGGTTTGTGTGTGTGCGTGTCTGTGTATTATTTGTCTTTTCTTCGCACAATATCTGGAGAGGATTTATTGAAATAAACCTGTAATGTCAAACGTGAGTCCACACCCAAGTCCTCTCAGGGATTTGGTGCATCAGGGGTGCAGCCATTCATGCAAGGTGGTGTGAGACGAATACACATGCATAATCAGTGCAAAACGCATCCTCCAGCTTCACGGCTAATTAACT